>NC_086448.1:309023599-309343599 GCF_028390025.1 Pseudophryne corroboree | reverse complement strand
TCTTTTTTTCTTTGCGTCATGTGCTGTTTGGGGAGGGTTTTTTGGAAGGGACATCCTGCGTGACACTGCAGTGCCACTCCTAGATGGGCCCGGTGTTTGTGTCGGCCACTAGGGTCGCTAATCTTACTCACACAGCTACCTCATTGCGCCTCTTTTTTTCTTTGCGTCATGTGCTGTTTGGGGAGGGTTTTTTGGAAGGGCCATCCTGCGTGACACTGCAGTGCCACTCCTAGATGGGCCCGGTGTTTGTGTCGGCCACTAGGGTCGCTAATCTTACTCACACAGCTACCTCATTGCGCCTCTTTTTTTCTTTGCGTCATGTGCTGTTTGGGGAGGGTTTTTTGGAAGGGACATCCTGCGTGACACTGCAGTGCCACTCCTAGATGGGCCCGGTGTTTGTGTCGGCCACTAGGGTCGCTTATCTTACTCATACAGCGACCTCGGTGCAAATTTTAGGACTAAAAATAATATTGTGAGGTGTGAGGTATTCAGAATAGACTGAAAATGAGTGTAAATTATGGTTTTTGAGGTTAATAATACTTTGGGATCAAAATGACCCCCAAATTCTATGATTTAAGCTGTTTTTTAGTGTTTTTTGAAAAAAACACCCGAATCCAAAACACACCCGAATCCGACAAAAAAAATTCGGTGAGGTTTTGCCAAAACGCGTTCGAACCCAAAACACGGCCGCGGAACCGAACCCAAAACCAAAACACAAAACCCGAAAAAATTTCAGGCGCTCATCTCTACTATATACTTCCCGGTGCTAATTGTTTCTATATTAACTTAAGCAAACCACCTGCTGCTAGTATCTAGAGCTTGCTAAGCCCAACCACAAATAGAATACAAAAAGATATAAATGATACTGCATTGGGGTATTGCAATAATGTAGCTAAATGTATATCAATGAGAGTGTGCTGTCAGTTATATTCAACTATAACAAGGCTCATTTTTGTCAGAATTCTTTATATAGTTAATAATACACAAAAATTAAAAGGTACAAATGCACATATTAAAAATACAAATATTGATTAAAAAAATAGCGCTTCAATTATTTTAAATGCTGCTGCAGAAATAGTTATTTAGTGAACACATATACAGAGGAGGCACTGGCATCCCATTGTGAACTATACTTTCTTGCTTTAATTTAATTGTTGTTCAGTCTCATTAACATTGTTTAGTAAGCGGCATGCAGTTAGTATAGTTAATAGTGTCAGATACTTACCAACGTTCTGGTTCCGATATGCAGATATTTGGTTCCTTAAAATGCACCGATGATTAATATGGTGTCCAGTGGTCGCGGTAAGTCTGTGCTCTGTAAAGTACAGTGCTGATGCTCACTCCAACGCCCTGTCTGATAATAGATGCTCTTGTTAGTGCAGTGGCTGCATGCAGGAGTCCCGGGATAAAGTGGAGATCAACGGGTCTGTGTATGTGTATGCGGCTGCTGTGAATTGGATCCCACTTACACCAGAGGTAGCAGAGCGCAGAGACCAGCTGGCAGGCGGAAGTCATCAACGCGTTTCGTCTCCTAGCAACAGGGAAACTTTTTCAAGGCAGATGACTTCCTTCAGGCTTCTGTCATTATTATCCATATAGGCAGATCCGCCTCCCAGTTGATTAATCAATTGTAGCTGGGAATTTTATACATTCATGTGTTCACTATTAAGTCGATTTATGAATCTAGCACTTATTGCTACAGCATACTAAAAGTCCCCCTTTTACACATTATGGCATACTAAATGTCCCCCTTTTACACATTTTACAGAGTCCCCCTTTTACACATTACGGCAGGCAGAGTCCTCTTTTACACATTATGGCAGGCAGAATCCCCCTTACATCCCCCCCACCCTTAGAGTGTAGTAGAGTGTAGTGTAGTGTCGTATAGTGTAGTGTACTGTAGTGATGTGTACTATAGTGAAATGTATAGTAGTGAAGTGTAGCACAGTGTCTGTGTAGTTACTTACGTGAAGTTTACGTTCTGCCTGCGCTGACTCCTCTGCAGAGTCTGTACACTTCATTCACAGGCAGAGAGGGGCAGGCCACGAGAGCGCAGCAGAGCAGAGGGGATATCCTGTCCAGTGCTGCTGCTAACTTTACACAGTGATCAGTGGCTCCAGCTGGTCGGAGCTTGGGACTGCTGCAGGCACCAGGCACAGGGGAACGGGAGCGGGAGGGCGGCCGTCAGCGGGAGGGATAATGCGGCCACTCGATGTGTATGTAGAAGGTGCGCCCACAGAGCAAGTGCGCTGTGGGCACTGCACCTTCTACACATACCTAGTTATGGCCCTGCAATAAGTTATAACATAAGAATATGAGCTACGGACACAGAACCCTGAAATGGACGGAGCACGCCTGGATGTATACTGGGAGGATACAGCACAAAATATTTAAAAAAACAATGTCTAACTTTGGGCGGATTGACAGAACACCCCTAGATGGACGGAGCAGCTGCACTCCCTGGATGTATATTGGGATGACACAGCACAAAATATTAATTTAATCAAACTCAATATATATTATTTTTTATATCACACACTGCGGTTACAGTGTTACACAAATTAGTCAAAAAAATTGTATTATTATTTTTTATATCACACCGACGGTTACAGTGTTGCACAAATGAGTCAGAAATATATAAATAATTACACACTGCAGTTGACTTCACCGACAGCATCGCACAATTAATTACGAAATATGTAGAAGTATTTTTTATATCACACACCGGCAGTTACAGTGTTGCACAAATGAATCAGAAATATATATAAAAATTACACACTGTGGTTGACTTCACTGACAGCATTGAACAATACATGTTTGAGTAGGAAATAATGGGGGTCATTCCGAGTTGTTCGCTCATTGCTGATTTTCGCTATGCTGCGATTTGTTGCAAAATGCACAGGGCGCATGCGCTTAGTTATTTAACTAAAAACTTAGCAGTTTTGCTGTGGATCCTGCGGCGCTTTTCAGTCGCACTGCTGATCGGTGAATGATTGACAGGAAAGGGGCGTTTCTGGGTGGTAACTGATTGTTTTCCAGGAGTGTGCTAAAAACTCAGGCGTGTCAGGGGAAAACGCGGGAGTGTGTGGAGAAACGGGGGAGTGGCTGGCCGAATGCAGGGCGTGTTTGTGACGTCAAACCAGGAACTAAACGGACTGAGCTGATCGCAATTTGTGAGTAGGTCTGGAGCTACTCAGAAACTGTTAAGAATTATTTATTAGCAGTTCTGCTAATCTTTCGTTCGCTATTCTGCTAAGCTAAGATACACTCCCAGAGGGTGGCGGCCTAGCATGTGCAATGCTGCTAAAAGCAGCTAGCGAGCGAACTCGGAATGAGGGCATATATACTTTGGTCTGACCAGCAGACTGACAGTACTTATGAAAAGGAAGTCACTGGGACCTGAGGACAAGAGTAATGCTGTCCAACAGACACAGTGTGTGTAAGTACCAGGAGGGGTGGACTATAGATGGAAGAGAACCATGGAGCCACCAGGACCTGTGGAAGTGGGAGGTGACTGCAGCTCATAACTAACACTAGTGCTGTCTGCATCATCTATTGATGTATGTGATGTGCCAAGCTTCGCTGTTGGAATTACTGTGTGGGGCAATGGAGGATGTGGAACTAGTTCCCCCTACCATTGCAGGTGGTGGAACTCAGTTCCACCTCGTTCCCCCCCACTTTAACCCCTGGATATAAATACAACCAGTGCTTAAAGTGGTCCTAGAGAGGTGGTGGAACTCACGCCCCTCCCCATAGTGCCCATGTATTAAAGGTATTGTGTGCGCTGTCAAAAAGGGGTGGTCTCGCAAAAAGGGGGTGCAATCTCAAAAAGAAAGGGCCGCGGTCACACAATAGTAATAATGCCCACAGTAGAAGCACCCAAGTGGAAATTTTGAAGTGGGGGTATGGAAAAGTGAAGGCTGTAATTATGTGAGCGCCAAAGGCGTGCGCATTCCTAAAAAGTGGACATGGCCACTCAAAAGGGCGCATGTCCTTCAGTGTAGTTTACTACACCATATACCCCTTATACACATTATGCACCACAATAGTAAGACCCCTTACTGGTGCCCCTTTCACATTATACCACACAGTATGAGCCGAAATTCCCATTATACCACACAGTATGAGCCGAAATTCACATTATACCCAACAGTATGAGCTAAAATTCACATTATAGCACACAGAATGAGCCGAAATTCACATTATAGCACACGGTATGAGCCGAAATTCACATTATAGAGTGACAGAGGGATAGGGAGAGTGACAGCAGAGAATGGAAAGTGACAGCAGGGACAGGGAGAGTGACAGAGAGAGAGACAGCAAGGACATACAGTAGGTACTAGAGAGAGAGAAAGGCAGCAGGGCAAGATTACCTGTTTAGCAGCGGCGGTGGTCTGCGGTGCGGTGGATGAGTAGGCTGTGGTAGGTGTGGGGTGGAGGAGGCTGTGGGCCTCAGAGATAGTGTGGAGGAGGAGGCTGTGGGCATGCAGAGGTCCGAGGGCTGGGCGGCAGAGGAGGTTGAGGGCGGCTGCAGTGGATCTGGGACCAGGCTGGCTTTATTATCCTTACTGCCGCATCGAGGTCCTGTGACCACCTCGGATAGGCAGCCAATCAGCGACAGATTTGAACTAGTAGCGCCGCGGTCACAGGAGCTCGATGCAGCAGCAGGGATAATAAAGCCGGCCTGGTACCAGATCCGCTGCAGCTAGGAGTCAGGAACCAGGGCTTCCAGTGCGGCGGCGATGGTAGGGGCGGAGGGACGGAGGGCGGACCGGGAGCTCAGCTTCTTTGTTGGCCCTGTAGTGCTCGAAGAAGTGCCGGTATACCATACCGTTGTATACCGGCCCACTTTGAGCACTGGTAGCACGCCGTAATACACATACAGTAATGCCCACATTAGTAGTGCCCCTTATGCAATGTCCGCAATAGTAGTGCCCCTTATGTCCCCAGGAGTGGTGCCCCTTATGAAGTGCCCCCTTTACAATGCCCTCATTAGTAGTGCACCCCATCAGTAATGCCCTAAATGGTAATGCCCCTGTGTAGTATTGCCCCCAGTAGTAATGTTGCCTGTAGTAATGCCCCCAGTCATTTAGCCCCCTGTAGTTTAGCCCCAGTAGTTATGCCTCCACTGGTAATGCCCCTAAAGTAATGACCCCAGCAGTTTACTCCGCCCCCTTTAGTTTAGCCTCCCAGTGGTAATGCCCCCAGTAGTTTAACCCTCATGTAGTTTAGCCCTGTCCCCTGTAGTTTAGCCCCCAGTGGTAATGCCCCCTGCAGTTGTGCCCCCAGTTGTTTAACCCCTGTAGTTTAGCCCCCATGTAGTTTGTCCCAGTAGATAGCCCCCATTAGTAATGCCCCCAGTAGTTTGCCCCTTGTAGTAATGCCCCCCTGTAGTTTGCCCCCCTGTAGTTATGCCCACAGTAATTTAGCTCCTGTAGTTTTCCCACTTGTAGTTAAGCCCCCAGTAGTAATGCCCCAAAGTAGTAATACTGCCAGTAGTTTAGCCCTTCTGTAGTTTGCCCCCTTTAACAATGCCCCAGTAGTTTGCCCCTTTGTAGCTTGCCCCCTTGTTGTTTGCCCCCAGTAGTATTGCCCCAGTAGTTTGCCCCCAGTAGTAATGCCCCAGTAGTTTGCCCCCAGTAGCTTGCCCCCCAGTAACAGCGCCGCTAGTACACATATGGGAGGGGGGGAAACACCATACTAACCAAGCCCCTCTCCCGCCGCAGTCCTCTCGGCGTCCGCTCCTCGGCACTATGGGAAAGACGTCATGATGTCTCTCCCATAGCGCTCACTGACAGAGCCGGAAGCTGGAGCTCAGTAGTGAGTTCCTGCCTCCGGCTGACGCTGTGCAGGGAGAACTGTGCACCGCTGGTAAAACAATCTCAGCGGGTACCCGGCATCTCCCTGCAGTGCTGGGACATCGGGCTAGGTGAGCCGGCTCACTTTAACCCCTGTATACAACGCGGTTTGACACTCCCAAAGCTGATCAGTATCTGGCGCCGGTGCCCTCATAGAAGATAAATATAAACGTAAAGATGCGGCATTCCTGGCTGTAAAAAGAAACTCACAACTGCATTTTTGTGGTTAACAACATTTCACTCATCTCCGCTACTGTCGTCAGGTTTTTAATGAATCAAAAAGAGTTACATACCTTTATAGATTACACCTCAGGTGAATTCCCGCTTGCCCGCCCGGGACCGCTCACCCGGTGGGCGGATGTGACATCATCGCCCTATGACAGTGCGGCAGCATGTATATACCATCAGCATGGCAATAGGCTACAACAAAGAGTGCACAGGACTAGGTCACACAGAATCAAGAAACATCATAACTGAATACAATGTCACAAAACATTATCGTTGATCACATACTAATGCTAAAAAATATTATTTAAGGAAAACATTATTTAAGGAAAAATGATAGGGACACTGTTTCATTTAAACCCTTTGGGTAAATTACTTCCAGGCGGGTTATCCATCTCGTTTCAGTTTGAAGCAATTGCGCTGCTCTGTTTCCTCCCCTAATGTTAAGTGGAAAATGATCGATCATTCAATATCTGATACTGCTTACTGGATGATGGTGCTGAGCGAAATGCCTCGCTACAGGCTGCTCACTAGCACCTGATTCCAGTGCATTGCGTATGGCTGAGCGGTGTGCAGACATGCACTCTTTAAATTTCCTCTCGGTTTTTCCGATATAGCTGAGCCTGCATGGGCATATAATCTGGTAAATAAAGCACGAATTACAGTTCAATTGATATCTAATATAGAGATGTGCAGCGGGCACTTTTCAAGTTTTGTGTTTTGGTTTTGGATCTGGATCCCCACTCGTGTTTTGGATCTGGATTGTTTTTTTTTTCAAAACCACCCTTTCGGGTTTTGGTTTTGTTTTTGGATGATTTTTGAAAAACACACACACAAAAAAGCCGAAATCACCCAACTGGGACGTGGCTTGGATCGGCATGGAGTAGCTGCTTGCAGCCTTAGCTCTCCACTACCATCCTGTTTTCCCATCCTTTTGCCCTGACCTGTGACTCCTGTGGCCTGCCTGACTGGTGGCTAAAGCTGTGCTGCTCCTGCTGCCGCTATCACGGACCCTGTACTCGACGCGGCGCCCTACCTGTGGCTAATCCAGTGTGCCGGCCCCGGCTCACAAACTCTGTGCCTGCCAACGCTTCGGCTCCTGGGATGGCACGTAATAGCGCTTCCGGCGGCGGCTGTGAACTGATCCTCTGGCTGGAGGGACAAGACAGTGGGGACCCTGTCCTACAAAGCGGACCTGCGGAGGTGTTTGCCCGGGTATTTAAGACGGTAATACAGGCGGCTCAGTGTGGTGTGAAAAGCCCGCGAAGCCGCCATTTTTCTCTGCCCCTGACGTCCTTCCCCCACTGTTGTGCCGTGCGGTGGAGTGAACTGCGGCTGGGGCTGCCCTTCTCTCTTCCTCCTGGGCTTAATAAGTGTATTTAAGGCTGTGCCGTGGCTGCAGTTCCCCCTACCTCTAATGTGGAACATTCATGGCTGCAGGCTGACACCCTGACGATGCTGCATATGTACCCATCAGTTTTGCTTGCGTGCTGAATAAGTCAGACTCACAGTCACTTGCTCACAGAGTGTTCTATATTGTGCCCACGAGACTGGTCTGTTACTCTATGGTTTATCATATTGACCCGGCCTGTGCTGCTCTGACCCCTGTGCTGACCCTGTACTATTTGGGATCTTTTTTTCTGTAAGATTTTTGGGGTTTTAACCCCGCATCCAGTGCTGCAGTGGTGAGAGGAGGTCAAAATGCGGTGACCGCCGCTGCGAAATTGGAGAAATTCGCCAGACCACAGCAGGAATCTCATTCGACAAGGCAGGGAGACACTAATCCATCCTCGCCTGCGGCTGAGGACGTTGCCTCTGACCCAACTGAGCAAGTGCATTCTACCCAGCAAATACTACAGGCAATTTCTGCGTCTGAACAGAGGGTCACTGATAAGATCGGGCAGTTGCAGGTAGATGTCACTCTACTTCGACAAGATTTGCAGAAAATCCGGGAGAGAGTGGGTGAGACGGAGCATTAGATATCGGCTCTGGAAGATACTACATCACCCCTACAAACGATAGTGGATTACTTACCTAACCAGATGGTATCTATGCAAGCCAAAATGTCTGATATAGAGGGGAGATTGCGGCGCAACAATGTTTGTTTTGTTGTGCTCCCTGAGAGAGCAGAGGGCACCTCCCTGGAGTCATTTCTCGAAGATTGGCTTGTTAAGTTATTTGGTAAGGACGCATTTAGCTCTCAATTCACGGTGGAGCGAGCACACAGACTCCCGCCTAGGCCGCAGCTGTGGGCCCTAGCTAGGACCTTATTATTGCACGTTTCATACACTTTAAAGACCGTGATGCTATACTACGCCTGGCTCGGACACAGGGCCCTATCCAATTTGATGGCCGTAATATATCTGACTTTCATGATTTTGCCCTGGAGGTGCAAAAGAGTCGGTCACAATTTCTTCATGTCAAACGTCAACTCCGGTACCGTAACATACAGTATTCTATGCTGTTTCCAGCCAGGTTGCGGGTGGTGTTTAATAACACTACCCATTTCTTTTCCTCTCCTCGAGATGCTGGTGACTGGCTGGAACGTCAGCCTCGTACTCCTCGTTGATATGTTATTATAATGTTGTGGTATATTCCTCCTTTTACTGCTGTCTATGCCTGAGTACTGTATGTTCATGTTATTCTGATAATGTTATGAGTATATGTGCAACATTCTGGGATGGCGGTGTTCGGCAGCCTACTGTTACATTTTTTCTGTGCTGAGATTCGTTATTTACAGTATGTAACAGAGAGGGGAATGATATAATCTATGTCCAGGGCGCGTACAAAACAAATAACATTAGAAATACATCTCTTATTATTGGAGATAAATGGTTTCCTTCAGATGGAGATCAGGAGTATCTTTACTCAGAATGATCTTCTCCTTAGTGTATCATGGATTTCTCCCGACTCATGCAGGCGGATGAAAAGTGACAGAAAAAAAACACATATGTGTAGAACAGTTTTTATATAAATCAAATGAATTCCATAGAGATTTGCAAAGAAAGGGCGTACCACACTCACACAGAAACAAGTGAGCGGAAACCCGTAAAGGTATCTTTATAACGTGTTTATTTCTTTTAGATTGGAACCAGATTTTCAAATAGTTGGGCGTACCCGAAACTCACACTGGGAACGGAATGGAGAGTCCTATAATGGTATCTTTGCAAACAACTCGGGATATCTCTATTCAGAATACTCTTTTCCCAATTTGTCGTTGGTTTCTCTCAATTCCCACATAGAAATAGGAAAAAAAACGTGTAGAAAACCGAACGAATATAATTTTCAAAGATACCTTTATAGGACAACAATGTGATGGATCATACCTTGGACAGATGGAGGGAATCGGTTACATCTGCCCCCTTCCCCCCCCCCCCCCACCCCTTCTGTGTCTTTTACTCCATTTGCACGATTGGTGAAGGAATTGGGGCTTGTGGATATTTGGAGAAGTCGCAATGCTACGGCTAGACAGTTTTCCTGCCAATCCACTACTTATCATGCTTTCTCCCGTATAGATTTGATTTAAATTTCTCCTGATTTGTCACCTGATGTGATGGCGGTGGACTATCTCCCTAGGGGTATATCAGACCAATCTCCTGTCTCACTCACAGTAAATATTGGTTAGGAGCGGGGTGCAAAAATGTGGAAATTTAATCTTTTTTGGCTAACCTTATTGGGGGAGGGTGCAGATCTGATCGCTGCTTGGGAGAGGTTCCAAATTGATAACTTGCCATATGCTGATTCGTCGCTTAAACGTGATGTTTTCAAAGCATTTGTGCGAGGCTCCTTTATAAAACGAATCTCTGAGGTCAAATTATTTAGTAAAAAGGAGGAGATGCGTTTGGAGACCCTATGTCAGCAGTTGGAATCCCAATATATTGCTACCCATCTACGGTTCAATGAGATGCTGTGGCGGGAGTCGCAGAGGGAGTGGTCTGATTGTTTCTTTAAGAAGTCCAGGAGTAGACTCCTTTTTGCGGGACATGACCGTTATTTTCAGACAGAGATGAATGGTAGTTACTTGGCTTTTCTGGCTCGGACTGAATCCAATAGAAATGTAATTCAATGTGTGAAAAATTCTAATGACCAATTATGTTACTCTGGCTTGGAGGTGACGGCGACGTTTCGCAGTTATTATTCCTCGTTATATGCCTCTCGAGCCTCCTACTCCAGTGACCAATTACTGGAATATTTGGCTCAGCTTGATTTACTCTGTCTGTCCCGGGAAGATTCTGAGGCCTTGGATGCACCATTTACGTTGGAGGAAGTGGAGGCTGCGGTCCTGTCTCTTCCAACATCTAAGGCTCCTGAATGTGACGGACTTCCGTGTGAGGTCTATAAAAAAGCTAGTAAATTTTTTACCCCCTATCTTTTGCAATTATTTGATTTATTATTGGAAGGCGGAACTCACCCGCGTTCTATGGCTGAGGCTAATATAATTGTTTTGTTAAAACCAGGGAAAGATCCCCAACTACCAGAGTCTTAGCGACCCATTTCCCTACTAAACACAGATGTCAAAATATTGGCAAAAATATTGGCAACTAGATTGAATTTGGTTACCACATCAATAATTCACCCAGACCAGACAGTGTTTATGCCGGGTAAATTCACTGCCCAAAATTTGCGGAGACTGTTTTGTCACCTGCAGAGACGTGATTTAGTGGAATCGGATGCGGTGGTGGTGTCCCTTGACGCGGCCAAAGCATTTGATTTGGTGGAGTGGACATATTTGTGGGGGGTGCTTGAGAAGTTTGCTTTTGGCCCTCGTTTTATTTGATTCCTCCAGATATTGTACTCCTTGCCCGTAGCCCGTGTGACGGTCAATGGTTTCACATCTGAGATCTCTGCATTGGAGAGGGGCACTCGGCAGGGTTGCCCCCTATCCCCTGCACTATTTGAAATAGCCATACAGCCATTGGCTGGACTGCTTCGTACTAATAACAGGATTAAGGGTATTAAGGTTGGGGGTAACGTGAATTTAGTATTTCTATATGAAGATGATATGCTCCTTTTCCTGCAGGACTCTGAGGACTCCTTACAAACTGTACTACAGGTAGTGGTAGATTTTGGTGTTTTTTCCGGTCTATTGATTAATTGGGATAAGTCGCACATTTTTCCTATTTCTGGTCTTCTCCCTGAAGACACGCTGAAGGTACACCCCTTACAGTGGACATTGCAGTTCAAGTACTTAGGTATTTGGATCAAACCTATGGCAAAAAGTTATGTGACCCAAAATATTGACCCCATTTTGGTAACCTTTAAAGAAAGGGCTCATAGCTGGAAAAAACTACCACTGTCTGTCCTGGGCCGGGTTAACTTATTTAAAATGGTGATGGAGCCAAAGTTCCTATATGCCCTACACAATTCTCCAGTTTATCTCCCGAAAAAGATTTTTACTGTTATTGAGGGCGTTTTGTCATCATTTATATGGGGTGATAAACCAGCACAAGTCTCTATTAAGACGCTATGTAGGTCACAACTTTTGGGTGGTGCGAGTCTTCCTAATCTGAGACTTTACTATGTGGTGGCTGTAGCTATCTCATTTACGTGAGTGGCCTGGGGAATCTTTGGACCCAACACTGGAGGGATTTCTGGCTGAGCGGATGGAATGTTCTCCTGCTTTCTCCCTTTCTCTTCTTTAGCTTCTTCTCTCTGGCCACTCGGCTTCTGGTCTACCTCCCCTGTTACTTCAGGCCTTGCTAATCTGGCGGTATGCGCACACTTTAGATGACTGGTCGGGACATGATATCTGTGCTCCGCTATGGTTCAATATCACGTACCCTGAGCTGTGTAAGTTATCATCTGATAATATATGGATTATTAAGGGTGTAATATCACTGAGTCAACTATATCATGACGGAGTACTCAAATCTTTTCAACAATTGAAAATCGAATTTGATATACCTAACACTGCTTTATTTCGGTATTTCCAGCTTAGGCATGCTGTGCAGGCCCAATTTCCTCATGGCCCACCAACGATTACGGATTCACCCATTAAAATTTTGCTCACTACTCTTAATCAAAAGGGGAAAATATCTACCTTGTACACTGTTTTAAACGATAGATTTAGCCCTGATCATCTGAATAGTCTTCGTACTAAGTGGGAAATAGATCTGGGACCTCTGTCCCATGAGCAGTGGCTTCCGATTCTAGGATCCCTTAAATATACAACACCATGTATAAGATATAATCAGGTCTTTTTTTATATTTTGCATACAGTATATCGCACTCCTGTCTCTATGCAAAGGGCTGGTCTTAGGGATAACTCTTGCTCCCCTAAATGCCAGGCTATTGATGCTGGATTCTGGCACTTATTATGGGATTGTCCAGTAGTTTACCTCTTTTGGAGTAAGGTGTGGTATGATATAACTATGACAGCCCCTTCCCTTCCTATACTGGATCCCGATATATGTCTATTTGGATTGGATCTTGAAGAAACACACTATGTCATGTTATATAAATATGTCCTATGTCTCACTACTTTAGCAAAAGTTGTTATAGCTAGGGTTTGGTTTTTGGCTGACCTACCTAAGGAGGAACAATGGAGAGCATTGGTGAATGATGTGGCCAGGCATGAGAGACACATGAATAAGGTACGCGGTTCCACTTCTCCGTTTACGGAGAACTGGGATCAGTGGTGTAGCTCAAGGCTGGGCAGACCTACACTGTGCACATAAGTTCTTATTTTCATCATCTATCCTGGAGGTATCTGTAATGAATCAACACGCACACTAAAATTTGAACTCAATATGTCTGTTTATTGATGGCAATTGTTACAGTTATTGTTACTGTTTTTGTTTGTTTTCTGTACTCGCAAAACTTAATAAAAATTACTTGATTTAAAAAAAAAATCACCCAATTGTCTCCACTGGTGCCTTTTTCATACAAACCACATCACCATCAGAATCCTCATCGTCAACTTCATCCTCAGCGCCAGCAACACCCATATCATCATCCTGGTGTACTTCAACAGTGACATCTTCAATTTGAATATCAGAAATTGGACTGTGGGTGCTCCTTCCAGCACTTGCAGAGGGCAAATGGTGAAAGGAGCCACCTCTTCCCGTCCAGTGTTGGGAAGGTCAGGCATCGCAACTGCTGACACACTTGGACCCTCCTTGGCAATTTGTGATACCATCTTAGAACGCACAGTTCTTTGCTGCGCTTTTGCCAGCTTAACTCTTTTTATTTTTCTAGCGGTAGGGTGAGGGTTTCCATCGTCACTTGAAGCTGAACCACTAGTCATGAACATAGGTCAGGGCCTTAGCCATTCCTTGCCACTCGATGTCGTAAATGGCATATTGGCAAGTTTATGTTTCTCCTCAGATGATTTAAATTTATTTTTTGGGGTCATTTTACTGAACTTTGGTATTTTGGATTTTATGTGCCCTCTACTATGACATTGGGAATAGGCCCTGGCATACAACATTGATGGCATTTCATCATCTATGTCATGACTAGTGGCAGCAGCTTCAGCACTAGGAGGAAGTGGTTCTTGATCTTTCCCTATTTTATCCTTCAAATTTTTGTTCTCCATTTTTTTTCTGGAGTTATATAACAATATGCAGCACAGGAGAGCGTACCCCTACACCACACAGAGCAAACCCTGTAAAAATGATTTGGATAATAATAACTCTTTTATTTGGAGTTATTATAATAATATGCAGCACCTACACCACACAGGGCAAACCCTGTAAAAATTATTTGGATTAAATATTATTAACCCCTTTATTTGGAGAAAATATTATACAGCACATGACAGCACCACTGGATGTATACGGCAGTACCACTGGAGTTATACGGCAGTACCACTGGACTTATATGGCAGTACCGCTGGACTTATATGGCAGTACTGCTGGACTTATACGGCAGCACCACTGGAGGGGACTAATACAGCAGTACCGCTGGACTTATATGGCAGTACCGCTAGACTTATATGGCAGCACCACTGGACTGGACTTATACGACAGTACCACTGGACTGGACTTATACGGCAGCACCACTGGACTGGACTTATATGACAGTACCACTGGACTGGACTTATACGGCAGCACCACTGGACTGGAGTTATATGGCAGCACCACTGGACTGGAGTTATACAGCAGCACCACTGGACTTATGGCAGCACAGGACACCACCACTGGACTGATGCAGCACAAGACAGCACCACTGGACTGGACTTATACAGCAGCACCACTGGACTTATGGCAGCACAGGACACCATCACTTGAGTGACTGGACTGATGCAGCACAAGACACCACCACTGAACTGATGCAGCACAAGACAGCACCACTGGACTGGACTTATACAGCAGCACCACTGGACTGGACTTATACAACACCACTGGACTTATATGGCAGTACCCCTGGACTTATACGGCAGTACCACTGGATTTATACAGCAGTACCCCTGGACTTGTACGGCAGTACAACTGGACTGGTCATATACGGCAGTACCAGTGGACTTATACGGAAGTACCCCTGGACTTATACGGCAGTACCAGAGTACTTATACGGCAGTACCCCTGGACTTATACGGCAGTACCCCTGAACTTATACGGCTGAACCACTGGTTTGGACTTATACAGCTGAACCACTGGACTGGACTTATACGGCAATATCCCTGGACTTATATGGCAGTACCACTGGACTTATACGGCAGTACCACTGGACTGGACTTATACGGCAGTACCCCATGTCTTATATGGCAGTATCCCTGGACTTATACGGCAGTACCCCTAGACTTATGGCAGAACAGGACACCACCACTGGACTAATGGCAGCACAGGACACCACCATTGGACTGATGCAGCACAACACAGCACCACTGCACTGGGCTTATACAGCAGCACAACTGGACTTATGGCAGCACAGGACACCACCACTGGACTTATGGCAGCACAGGACACCACCACTTGACTGATGCAGCACAACACAGCACCACTGCACTGGACTTATACAGCAGCATCACTGGACTTATGGCAACACAGTACACTACCACTGGACTTATGGCAGCATAGGACACCACCACTGTACTGATGCAGCACAGCACAGCACAGCACCACTGCACTGGACTGGACTTATACAGCAGCACTGGACTAATGCAGCACAAGACACCACCACTGGACTGATGCAGCACAAGACAGCACTGGAATTACACATAAGAGCAGGTCGCCACTAATCGCGCCACACCACTTTCCCGCACAGACATTGAGGAGACACGCCCTCTCGCTACACTCTCCAGGACTTTAGTGAAAATGGCAGCAACGCTTGGCTCCTTATATGGAATCCAAAACCCGTGAGAATCCGACATCGGGATGATGACGTTTTGTCTCGTTCTGGTTTCCGAGTCTTATACAGCTGAACCACTGGACTGGACTTATACGGCAATATCCCTGGACTTATATGGCAGTACCACTGGACTTATACGGCAGTACCACTGGACTGGACTTATACGGCAGTACCCCATGTCTTATATGGCAGTATCCCTGGACTTATACGGCAGTACCCCTAGACTTATGGCAGAACAGGACACCACCACTGGACTAATGGCAGCACAGGACACCACCATTGGACTGATGCAGCACAACACAGCACCACTGCACTGGGCTTATACAGCAGCACAACTGGACTTATGGCAGCACAGGACACCACCACTGGACTTATGGCAGCACAGGACACCACCACTTGACTGATGCAGCACAACACAGCACCACTGCACTGGACTTATACAGCAGCATCACTGGACTTATGGCAACACAGTACACTACCACTGGACTTATGGCAGCATAGGACACCACCACTGTACTGATGCAGCACAGCACAGCACAGCACCACTGCACTGGACTGGACTTATACAGCAGCACTGGACTGATGCAGCACAAGACACCACCACTGGACTGATGCAGCACAAGACAGCACTGGAATTACACATAAGAGCAGGTCGCCACTAATCGCGCCACACCACTTTCCCGCACAGACATTGAGGAGACACGCCCTCTCGCTACACTCTCCAGGACTTTAGTGAAAATGGCAGCAACGCTTGGCTCCTTATATGGAATCCAAAACCCGTGAGAATCCGACATCGGGATGATGACGTTTTGTCTCGTTCTGGTTTCCGAGTCTGGCGGGAAGTCCCAAGCCGGGCTCGGATCCGGGCTCGGGACGTGAAGTTCGGGGGGGATTGGTTCTCAGGGAACCGAACCCACTCATCCCTAGTCTAATATAAATCTTTTTGCTAGTATGTGGGTAACTAAAGAGTTCCCCTGTTAAGATAAAGTGGCATGTCACACATGAACATTTGACACACCCCAGTTTAATTTTACTTGGCAAAAAAGATGGTATATTGTTGGTATCCTTTTTTAGTTTAGGTATATCCATTTTAACTAATAAATCCCCGAGATTTTTTCCCCCGGGAATAGCAGGACATTAAGCTAGTCTTAGTTAAATTGAGATTCTAGTCAGTTTCTATGATAGGCCAGTGTCTTTTAGCTATTGATGAAATGTTGGAAGATTTAACATTACATTTATTTATCCAAGGTAAACGTGGGGAACCCTGAGGTTTGTCGCTCTTTTTTTCAAGCAATGCTTGTCTATCTAAAGACATTACTTTCTTTATAGTTTCCAATAAACTTTCAGCAGAGTATCCTCTATCTAACAATATTTCAATAAGTTGATATATTGGAATAATAGCTGTTTGTGATACACTATTAATGCGATGAATTCTTACCATTTGCAAATATAGTAGACCCCTAATTAATGATTTGGGGTGACAACTTTGTGCCTGAAGTAGCTGATTCCTATCTGTAAGTTTTGTAAATACCGTAGTGATAAGTGCATTGTTCTGTATTTGTATTTTAACATCAAGGAAATCGATTTCACTTTGGTTTATAGCATACGTGAATCTGATGGGTCCTTCTGCAGCATAATAACTGTCAATCATGTTGCTAAGGATTAGATGATCACCTTTCCATAAAACAAAAAGATCATCTATATACCTATTAAATAACAAAACGTGTAGAAAACAAGGGATTGTTATAAAACAAATCCTCCTATACTATGGGATCAAAATGTCCCCCAAATTCTATGATTTAAGCTGTTTTTTAGGGTTTTTTGAAAAAAACACCCGAATCCAAAACACACCCGAATCCGACAAAAAATTTTCGGTGAGGTTTTGCCAAAACGCGTCCGAATCCAAAACACGGCCGCGGAACCGAACCCAAAACCAAAACACAAAACCCGAAAAATTTCCGGTGCACATCACTAGATTATATGCCCATGCAGGCTCAGCTATATCGGAAAAACCGAGAGGAAATTTAAACAGTGCATGTCTGCACACCGCTCAGCCATACTCAATGCACTGGAATCAGGCGCTAGTGAGCAGTCTGTAGCGAGGCATTTCGCTCAGCACCATCATCCAGTAAGCAGTATCAGATATAGAATGATCGATCATGTTCCACTTAACATTAGGGGAGGAAACAGAGCAGCGCATTTGCTTCAAATTGGAACAAGATGGATAACCCGCCTGGAAGTAATTTACCCAAAGGGTTTAAATGAAACAGTGTCTCTATCATGTTTCCTTAAATAATGTTTTACATAAATAATGCTTTTAACATGAGTATGTGATCAACGATAATGTTTTGTGACATTGTATTCCGTTATGATGCTTTTTGATTCTGTGTGACCTAGTCCTGTGCACTCTTTGTTGTAGCCTATTGCCATGCTGATGGTATACACACGCTGCCGCACTGTCGTAGTGCAATGACGTCACATCCCACATCCACCCACCGGGTGAGCGGTCCCGGACGGACAAGCAGGAATTTACATGAGGTGTAATCTATAAAGGTATGTAACTCTTTTTGATTCATTAAAAACCTGACGACAGTCGCGGAGACTACTGAAATGTTGTTAACCACAAAGATGCAGCTGTGAGTTTCATTTCACTGTCAGGAATGCCGCATCTGTACGTATATATATATATATATATATATATATATATACACACACACATACTGTATATATATGCCTTTCTTATCAAACTAGTTCAACACAGGTGATGGCAATCATACATTGAGGGAAGTCCAGGAACAGAGCTTTCTCTCTCTCCTGGAGAGGGTCATGTTGGCAGGCATGTCAATGTTTCTGATCCAGTGGAGATTTGATGCTGGGATTGTGATGGTTGCCACCACCGAATGCCTCATTTCTACGATCTCAGGGAGAAACACTGACCTATCAGAAGTGCGCCATGTGCAAACCAACGCTGCCTTCTGTACATATGGCCAACTGCACTTTCAATGGTTTAAGCCATATAATGGCTTAGAAACGTTTGACACATGCAATCACAAAGCATGCTGTGATGGTAACAATGACGCAACTATTTATTTTGGCAAGTTAACTGAGAGATTTAAATTAGCTATTTTTTTTTACATTAAAAAACACAGACGGCATGGGTGTTTTTTAACTGAAGTCCACTGAATCAAAAGCAGACACCTCCTGCTGCAGTTGTTATCTGTCCTACATCCTAGGACACAGCATCGGACCACTCACTCACCATCGAGTGTCTTGCAGCACCCATGGGGATGTGCAAGCCACCCATCTCAGAAGCCAGGAAATCTCTGTGCAACCATGGATATCCCTGGCCTCATCATTCCCACGCAACAGTGGCGACATGCCTCCATTTTTGGAAATGGATTGGGTCGCTGCTGCCTTCCATCCCCCCAAAGCAACAGCAGACTATCAATTACTGACAAAATGGGTCCTGCACATGTGACGCAGGATGCCACTCCAGCCACGTCTGGTCCTAATTTGTGTTTGTACACAAATGCAATTGCGATTCTCCAGACTAAGTAGCTGCTAATGTTAGTAAGTGAAGATGCCGAATGCAAAGAGAACCCCTCCTCAGCCATCGCAAATTAATTCATAATTGTGTACACATTCACAGCCTGCAGACAAAAACAAGGAACATTGGGGCTGAGGGCACAGCAGTATCAACACAGGTGCCATGTTTTGTATGCATAGCTTGCAGCCGTTAGCAGATATTTGCCCCCTAAATGGCCATGACACACCTGCATTTTCCCAACCACTCTCCATAAATTCTTTGTCAACACCTCCAAATGGTCACTTCCTGTCAATCAATTTACACTTCCTGTCAATCAATGAAATCCTCATTGCAGGTGAGATCGCAGTGGCCCCTTTGGCCATGCCCATTGTGATCACAGCACATGCGCAGTCAGCTGATAAACACCCTGCTGCGTAATAATCGGCCATTGTGTACAAACATGAATTAGGCCCAATGTCATTATCATTTTTCTGAAAGTGATGTCCAGTTCTACATGGGTAGTTGCTGCAGATAATCCATTGAGTGATAATTAAGCAGTAGATACTGTAAAACATTTTTACTAAATGCTAAATGCAATAAACACCTTCTGTAAAAAATAACAATAATATTAATAATATTACAGGTGTTAACATACATTTCCTAGTAAAATAAAAAAATAAATACTAAGAACATTGTAGCTAATATTTCATTTCTAGAAAGTTAGTGCTAGCATGGCGCTGAGTATAAGACGCACGATTTAATAAGGACACTTTGGTGCATAGTTCTCTACTGTGTCGTTTGTATTTATTCTAATGAATAGTTTATTATAAAGTAAGAAAACCCATGTCCTTTCTCTTATTTGTGTTGGCTTACGGATCACGAGGCCTCAAAGTGTGACATGATCTGGCAGCCGAAGGAACAGTATTAATGGTAACGAACACACTTGTGCTTTATGTGCACAACTTCCTTAGCAGCCACAAAACACCATGCCTCAAATCTCTTGCCACCCTGCCCAGCTACATCTGCCTTACATAAACATAACCAAGCCTGAGTGTAAAGGCTTCCCAGGGATGGCTTAGAGCTCTGCAAAGAGCTTCTGCCAGTAAACACACCTTTGTCACAGCTACTGCGCTAATGTGTTGCCCCGATATTTGCTTCATTTCACTGCAGTTATGATCATGAATTAGCCATAAATGACTTGTTTTTTAAAGGCATTTTATTAAACAGTCTTTGTATACACATGTGGTTCCTATGCTGAATGTCCTGGATGTAAAGTTTTTTCTCAGTAGAACATTCTGGGTTCTAGTGCAACATATGCTGTGGTGCTGTCCATGATCCAGTTACGGATTTATCAAATAATATACAGCTGTATATTACTTTCCGGACAATGAAAATAGCATCAGTGCACTGTGTGTTAGAGCATATAACAGAGCAACTCAGCTTTGGGAATTATAGATTAACATTACAGGTGCACTGTAAATAGGATGGATATCCCAAATGAACCACATTAAATAACACAATCAGCTTAGAGGCTTAGCACCATCAAAAAACTGTATCATATGAGCCAATAACATGTTGTTTAAATCTACACATGTGATGATTGCTATGGCTGGGTACACCTTGCTGTCCGCAAATTCACAACTATTTTAAATAATGTTATTTAGACGGGAATACAGTAGAGATAAGCGGGTTCGGTTCCTCGGAATCCGAACCCCCCCGAATTTCAGCCTTTTTACACGGGTCCGAGGCAGACTCGGATCTTCCCGCCTTGCTCGGTTAACCCGAGCGCGCCCGAACGTCATCATCCCGCTGTCGGATTCTCGCGACGCTCGGATTCTATCGCGAGACTCGGATTCTATATAAGGAGCCACGCGTTGCCGCCATTTTCACACGTGCATTGAGATTGATAGGGAGAGGACGTGGCTGGCGTCCTCTCCGTTAGAATAGATAGAGACACTTGAGTTGATTTACTACTAACTTAGTAATTTTGGGGAGCATTAGGAGTACTCAGAGTGCAGAGTTTTGATGATAGTTACTAGTGACCACCACCAGTTTTATTTATTATTTAATATAATCCGTTCTCTGCCTGAAAAAAAAACGATACACAGTCACATACCATATCTGTGCTCAGCCTCAGTGTGCTGCATGATAATATCATCTATGTATATCTGACTGTGCTGAGTGCTCACTGCTCACACAGCTGAATTGTGGGGGAGACTGGGGTGCAGTTATAGCAGGAGTACAGTGCACACTTTTGCTGCCAGTGTGACTGACCAGTGACCACCAGTATATTGTCTGCCTGAAAAAGTTAAACACTCCTGTGGTGTTTTTTTTTGTTATTCTATAAACGCATTCTGCTGACAGTGTCCAGCAGGTCCGTCATTCATTATATTATATAAATATTTACCTGCAGTAGTGTTATATTTTTTTTGTTCATCTCTATCATCTTTATCATCTCTATATTAGCAGACGCAGTACGGTAGTCCACGGCTGTGGCTACCTCTGTGTCGTCAGTGCTCGTCCATAATTGTATACCTACCTGTGGTGGGTTTTTTTTTTCTATCTTCTTCATACTAGTAGTTTAGGAGTCTGCTGACAGTGTGCAGCAGGTCCGTCATTATATTATATATACCTGCAGTAGTGATATATATATATATTTTTTATATCATTATCATCTCTATACTAGCAGACGCAGTACGGTAGTCCACGGCTGTACCTACCTCTGTGTCGTCAGTGCTCGTCCATAATTGTATACCTACCTGTGGTGGGGTTTTTTTTTCTATCTTCTTCATACTAGTAGTTTAGGAGTCTGCTGACAGTGTCCAGCAGGTCCGTCATTATATTATATATACCTGCAGTAGTGATATATATATATATATTTTATATCATTATCATCTCTATACTAGCAGACGCAGTACGGTAGTCCACGGCTGTAGCTACCTCTGTGTCGTCAGTGCTCGTCCATAATTGTATACCTACCTGTGGTGGGGGTTTTTTTTCTATCTTCTTCATACTAGTAGTTTAGGAGTCTGCTGACAGTGTCCAGCAGGTCCGTCATTATATTATATATACCTGCAGTAGTGATATATATATATATATTTTATATCATTATCATCTCTGTACTAGCAGACGCAGTACGGTAGTCCACGGCTGTAGCTACCTCTGTGTCGTCAGTGCTCGTCCATAATTGTATACCTACCTGTGGTGGGGTTTTTTTTTCTATCTTCTTCATACTAGTAGTAGGAGTCTGCTGACAGTGTCCAGCAGGTCCGTCATTATATTATATATACCTGCAGTAGTGATATATATATATTTTTTATATCATTATCATCTCTATACTAGCAGACGCAGTACGGTAGTCCACGGCTGTAGCTACCTCTGTGTTGTCAGTCACTCGTGATCCATAAGTATACTAGTATCCATCCATCTCCATTGTTTACCTGAGGTGCCTTTTAGTTGTGCCTATTAAAATATGGAGAACAAAAATGTTGAGGTTCCAAAATTAGGGAAAGATCAAGATCCACTTCCACCTCGTGCTGAAGCTGCTGCCACTAGTCATGGCCGAGACGATGAAATGCCAGCAACGTCGTCTGCCAAGGCCGATGCCAAATGTCATAGTACAGAGCATGTAAAATCCAAAACACAAAATATCAGTAAAAAAAGGACTCAAAAATCTAAAATAAAATCGTCGGAGGAGAAGCGTAAACTTGCCAATATGCCATTTACCACACGGAGTGGCAAGGAACGGCTGAGGCCCTGGCCTATGTTCATGGCTAGTGGTTCAGCTTCACATGAGGATGGAAGCACTCAGCCTCTCGCTAGAAAAATGAAAAGACTTAAGCTGGCAAAAGCACAGCAAAGAACTGTGCGTTCTTCGAAATCACAAATCCACAAGGAGAGTCCAATTGTGTCGGTTGCGATGCCTGACCTTCCCAACACTGGACGTGAAGAGCATGCGCCTTCCACCATTTGCATGCCCCCTGCAAGTGCTGGAAGGAGCACCCGCAGTCCAGTTCCTGATAGTCAGATTGAAGATGTCAGTGTTGAAGTACACCAGGATGAGGAGGATATGGGTGTTGCTGGCGCTGGGGAGGAAATTGACAAGGAGGATTCTGATGGTGAGGTGGTTTGTTTAAGTCAGGCACCCGGGGAGACACCTGTTGTCCGTGGGAGGAATATGGCCATTGACATGCCTGGTGAAAATACCAAAAAAATCAGCTCTTCGGTGTGGAAGTATTTCAACAGAAATGCGGACAACAGGTGTCAAGCCGTGTGTTGCCTTTGTCAAGCTGTAATAAGTAGGGGTAAGGACGTTAACCACCTCGGAACATCCTCCCTTATACGTCACCTGCAGCGCATTCATCATAAGTCAGTGACAAGTTCAAAAACTTTGGGCGACAGCGGAAGCAGTCCACTGACCAGTAAATCCCTTCCTCTTGTAACCAAGCTCACGCAAACCACCCCACCAACTCCCTCAGTGTCAATTTCCTCCTTCCCCAGGAATGCCAATAGTCCTGAAGGCCATGTCACTGGCAATTCTGACGAGTCCTCTCCTGCCTGGGATTCCTCCGATGCATCCTTGAGTGTAACGCCTACTGCTGCTGGCGCTGCTGTTGTTGCTGCTGGGAGTCGATGGTCATCCCAGAGGGGAAGTCGTAAGACCACTTTTACTACTTCCACCAAGCAATTGACTGTCCAACAGTCCTTTGCGAGGAAGATGAAATATCACAGCAGTCATCCTGCTGCAAAGCGGATAACTGAGGCCTTGGCATCCTGGGCGGTGAGAAATGTGGTTCCGGTATCCATCATTACTGCAGAGCCAACTATAGACTTGTTTGAGGTACTGTGTCCCCGGTACCAAATACCATCTAGGTTCCATTTCTCTAAGCAGGCGATACCGAAAATGTACACAGACCTTAGAAAAAGACTCACCAGTGTCCTAAAAAATGCAGTTGTACCCAATGTCCACTTAACCACGGACATGTGGACAAGTGGAGCAGGGCAGACTCAGGACTATATGACTGTGACAGCCCACTGGGTAGATGTATTGACTCCCGCCGCAAGAACAGCAGCGGCGGCACCAGTAGCAGCATCTCGCAAACGCCAACTCTTTCCTAGGCAGGCTACGCTTTGTATCACCGCTTTCCAGAATACGCACACAGCTGAAAACCTCTTACGGCAACTGGGGAAGATCATCGCAGAATGGCTTACCCCAATTGGACTCTCCTGTGGATTTGTGGCATCGGACAACGCCAGCAATATTGTGTGTGCATTAAATCTGGGCAAATTCCAGCACGTCCCATGTTTTGCACATACCTTGAATTTGGTGGTGCAGAATTATTTAAAAAACGACAGGGGCGTGCAAGAGATGCTGTCGGTGGCCAGAAGAATTGCGGGACACTTTCGGCGTACAGGCACCACGTACAGAAGACTGGAGCAACACCAAAAACGCCTGAACCTGCCCTGCCATCATCTGAAGCAAGAAGTGGTAACGAGGTGGAATTCAACCCTCTTTATGCTTCAGAGGTTGGAGGAGCAGCAAAAGGCCATTCAAGCCTATACAACTGACCACGATATAGGAGGTGGAATGCACCTGTCTCAAGCGCAGTGGAGAATGATTTCAACGTTGTGCAAGGTTCTGCAACCTTTTGAACTTGCCACACGTGAAGTCAGTTCAGACACTGCCAGCCTGAGTCAGGTCATTCCCCTCATCAGGCTTTTGCAGAAGAAGCTGGAGACATTGAAGGAGGAGCTAACACAGAGCGATTCCGCTAGGCATGTGGGACTTGTGGATGGAGCCCTTAATTCGCTTAACAAGGATTCACGGGTGGTCAATCTGTTGAAATCAGAGCACTACATTTTGGCCACCGTGCTCGATCCTAGATTTAAAACCTACGTTGTATCTCTCTTTCCGGCAGACACAAGTCTGCAGGGGTTCAAAGAACTGCTGGTGAGAAAATTGTCAAGTCAAGCGGAACGCGACCTGTCAACATCTCCTCCTTCACATTCTCCCGCAACTGGGGGTGCGAGGAAAAGGCTCAGAATTCCGAGCCCACCCGCTGGCGGTGATGCAGGGCAGTCTGGAGCGACTGCTGATGCTGACATCTGGTCCGGACTGAAGGACCTGCCAACGATTACGGACATGTCGTCTACTGTCACTGCATATGATTCTCTCACCATTGAAAGAATGGTGGAGGATTATATGAGTGACCGCATCCAAGTAGGCACGTCAGACAGTCCGTACGTATACTGGCAGGAAAAAGAGGCAATTTGGAGGCCCTTGCACAAACTGGCTTTATTCTACCTAAGTTGCCCTCCCACAAGTGTGTACTCCGAAAGAGTGTTTAGTGCCGCCGCTCACCTTGTCAGCAATCGGCGTACGAGGTTACTTCCAGAAAATGTGGAGAAGATGATGTTCATTAAAATGAATTATAATCAATTCCTCTGTGGAGACATTCACCAGCAGCAATTGCCTCCACAAAGTACACAGGGAGCTGTGATGGTGGATTCCAGTGGGGACGAATTGATAATCTGTGAGGAGGGGGATGTACACGGTGATGAATCGGAGGATGATGATGAGGTGGACATCTTGCCTCTGTAGAGCCAGTTTGTGCAAGGAGAGATTAATTGCTTCTTTTTTGGTGGGGGTCCAAACCAACCCGTCATTTCAGTCACAGTCGTGTGGCAGACCCTGTCACTGAAATGATGGGTTGGTTAAAGTGTGCATGTCCTGTTTATACAACATAAGGGTGGGTGGGAGGGCCCAAGGACAATTCCATCTTGCACCTCTTTTTTCTTTCATTTTTCTTTGCGTCATGTGCTATTTGGGGAGTGTTTTTTGGAAGGGCCATCCTGCGTGACACTGCAGTGCCACTCCTAGATGGGCCAGGTGTTTGTGTCGGCCACTAGGGTCGCTTATCTTAGTCACACAGCTACCTCATTGCGCCTCTTTTTTTTCTTCTTTGCGTCATGTGCTGTTTGGGGAGTATTTTTTGGAAGGGCCATCCGGCCTGACACTGCAGTGCCACTCCTAGATGGGCCAGGTGTTTGTGTCGGCCACTAGGGTCGCTTAGCTTACTCACACAGCTACCTCATTGCGCCTCTTTTTTTCTTTGCGTCATGTGCTGTTTGGGGGGTGTTTTTTGGAAGGGCCATCCTGCGTGACACTGCAGTGCCACTCCTAGATGGGCCAGGTGTTTGTGTCGGCCACTTGGGTCGCTGAGGTTAGTCATCCAGCGACCTCGGTGCAAATTTTAGGACTAAAAATAATATTGTGAGGTGTGAGGTGTTCAGAATAGACTGAAAATGAGTGGAAATTATGGTTATTGAGGTTAATAATACTTTGGGATCAAAATGACCCCCAAATTCTATGATTTAAGCTGTTTTTTAGGGTTTTTTGAAAAAAAACACCCGAATCCAAAACACACCCGAATCCGACAAAAAAAATTTGGTGAGGTTTTGCCAAAACGCGTTCGAACCCAAAACACGGCCACGGAACCGAACCCAAAACCAAAACACAAAACCCGAAAAATTTCCGGTGCACATCTCTAGAATACAGTACACCCTCTAAAATAGTTGTATGGCAGATGTGTTCGATGGGGCCAACAGTGGCAGTTGCAGAGGTGGGGTTGCAGTGCAGTCCAAAATTCAAATAGGGGCGCCACACCAACTGCCACCCTAGCCGCTGCCAAACATCACCTGCCGAAACTCACTGGCAGTTGGTGTGGCTTCCCTACTTGAAATCTGGCGCTGCTGCCCCATCTCTGCAGCCAATGTGAGGGGGGGCGGTGCAGTGTAGTGCCTGCTGCCATGCATAGAACATAGAAACATAGAAACATAGAATTTGTCGGCAGATAAGAACCACTTGGCCCATCTAGTCTGCCCCTTTTTTATTTTTTTATATATTATTTTTTTTTTTTTATCACTAACCTTATTTGTTCCTTATTTCTTTGTAAGGATATCCTTATGTCTATCCCATGCATGTTTAAATTGCTCTACTGTCTTAGCCTCTACCACCTCTGATGGGAGGCTATTCCACTTGTCCACTACCCTTTCTGTGAAATAATTTTTCCGCAAATTTCCCCTGAACCTCCCCCCCTCCAGTCTCAGTGCATGTCCTCGTGTCCTATTGCTTCTCTTCATTTGGAGAATGTTTCCCTCCTGGACTTTGTTAAAACCCTTCATATATTTGAAAGTTTCTATCATGTCCCCCCTTTCTCTTCTCTGCTCCAAACTATACATATTGAGATTTCTTAGTCTTTCTGGGTATGTTTTGTGATGTAGGCCATGCACCATTTTAGTTGCCCTCCTTTGTACAGTTTCTAATGTATTAATATCCTTTTGAAGATATGGCCTCCAGAACTGAATACAGTATTCTAGATGAGGCCGTACCAATGACCTATACAGTGGCATTATTACTTCTTTCTTTCTGCTGCTGATTCCTCTCCCAATGCAGCCAAGCATCTGACTAGCCTTCCTCATTGCCTTGTTACATTGCTTACCTGCCTTTAAGTCATCTGAAATAGTGACTCCTAGATCCCTTTCCTCCTCAGTAGTTTCCAGTATAGTGCCATTAATACTGTATTTAGCTTTAGGATTTTTGAGACCCAAGTGCATGATTTTGCATTTTTTGGCATTAAACTGTAATTGCCAGACTCTTGACCATTCCTCTAGTCTACCTAGATCCTCAATCATTTGTTTTACCCCACCTGGTGTGTCTACCCTGTTGCATACCTTTGTGTCATCTGCAAAAAGGCATACTTTCCCTTTAATCCCATTTGCAATGTCACCAATAAAGATATTGAAAAGCACTGGTCCAAGTACAGATCCCTGGGGTACTCCACTGGTAACATTTCCCTCCTGTGAATGCACTCCATTTACCACAACTCTCTGTTTTCTATCCTTCAACCAAGATCTTATCCATTCAATAATCCTAATATCCAATCCCAAACTTTCAAGTTTATTTAGCAGTCTGCGATGTGGAACTGTGTCAAAAGCCTTACTAAAGTCAAGATAAGCTATATCCATGGCTCCACCTTTATCCATCACTTTAGTCACACAATCAAAAAAGTCAATAAGATTTGTTTGACATGATCTTCCCCCAGTGAATCCATGCTGTTTGGGATCCAGTAAATTGCCGGATTTGAGATGATCTACAACTCTTTCTTTTAAGAGTGTTTCCATCAATTTCCCTACTACTGATGTAAGACTCACTGGTCTGTAGTTGTTTGCCTCTTCCTTGCTTCCACTTTTGTGCAGTGGGACTACGTTTGCTCTTTTCCAGTCCCCTGGAATTTCTCCTGTAGCTAATGACTGGTTGAATAATTCTGTCAATGGTGCTACCAGCACCTCTTTAAGTTCTTTTAGTATCCTTGGATGTATCCCATCTGGCCCCATAGATTTGTCCACTTTCAGCTTTGAGAGTTCTGTTAGGACCTTCTCCTCTGTAAATGTACTTGTTTCATTTTCCTGAATATCCCTGCAACTTAACTGTGGCCCCTTCCCCTCTCTTTCAGTAGTAAATACTGAGCAAAAATAATCATTAAGATGATCTGCTATTAAATTGTCTCCCTCAACAAGATTCCCAGTGTCCGTCTTTAGTTTTATAATTCCGCCTTTTGTTTTTCTTTTTTCGCTTATATACCTAAAAAAAGTTTTGCCTCCTTTACCCACTGACTGGGCCATTTTCTCCTCAGCTTGTGCCTTTGCACATCTGATTACCTTCTTTGTCTCCTTCTGTCTAACAAGATATATCTTTTTGTCTTCATTATTTTGTGTCTGCTTATATTTCCTAAAAGCCATCTTTTTTGCTCTCACAATATTTGCTACTTCTTTTGCAAACCACACTGGCTTCCTTTTCCTTGTGTTTTTCCTAACAGTTTTGATACAAAGGTCTGTTGCCTTCAATATTGCACATTTGAATGTTTTCCACCTCTCCTGCACTGTTTCCAAGTTCCTCCACTCTGCCAAAGAATCGCTTACACATTTTCCCATCCCTACAAAATCAGCCTTCCTAAAATCCAACACCTTTGTTTTTGTATGGGACGAGTCAGTCTCTGTCTTAATGCTGAACCATACTGCTTGATGATCACTGGATCCGAGGTTTTCACCCACTTTTACGTCTGATAATCTGTCTCCATTTGTAAGTATTAAGTCTAATATTGCGTCTTTCCGAGTGGGCTCCCTCACCAATTGGTGGAGGGATGCTCCCTGAAGGGAATTTAAAATGTTCCTACTTCTAGTGGAACTAGCAACAGACACCTCCCAGTTTACATCAGGAAGATTAAAGTCTCCCATGATTATTACCTCTCCTTTTAATGCCATTTTAGTTATGTCCTGCAATAGGTTCTTGTCAAGTTCCTCTTCCTGACCTGGTGGCCTGTATATCACGCCAATACGAATAATCAACTTTTCCCCTGTTTCTATGGTCACCCAAAGGGCCTCAGTTTTTTCTTCAATACTTTGTATTAATGTAGTCTTTATGGCATTTTTTACATACATTGCTACCCCTCCCCCGATTTTTCCAATTCTGTCCTTCCTAAACAAAGTATATCCCGGTATAGCTATGTCCCAGTCATGATTTTCATTGTACCATGACTCTGTAATTGCCACAATGTCTAGATCACAATGCAGGTGTAGATTCACTATTTACCAGGCGCCGTGCCCTCTCCTTCAGGGCACGGAACCTTCAATGGACCTGGAAACTGCACTTGGACCCGGACACGGCGATCCCCTTCCAGATGTAGATGACTGACAAACTAGAAGGGAAAGTAAACCAATTAAGGAGTATCAACTCTTCTTCCAACGGAAAAGAGGATACTCCAGGGGTGGTGGTGACCTTCACCGGTTGGATAAAAGGTCATCACAGGCACAAATCCTCAGCCACCCAATTTTCACCTAACAGAGCTCTCACGCTGAGGTGTACCCTGTACCTCGCATGCCCGTGCAAGGTCCACCGAACCGGCGCTCAGGGGACAGACGGACAGAGGTACAGACAGACACTGATGATGCTCACTGTTGCCAATCTTGTACTGCGATCTTCCTCTTCTTCACTTACAGGTCCCTGTAAGGAGATAAGAACCACAGTACCGTGCAGGGCCTAACTCTATCCAGGTGTAACACCACTACACTAACTACAACAGCAGAGTCCTCAAACAAACTGTGTGTGTGTGGTGCAACAAAACTAAACACAACAATTCTACAACTTGCTCCACCCTTCACGTAACCAACACACATCTCAATATCACAGTACAAGTATCAACAACGTCCTGTCCCTTTTAATCCCTATCTCCTAGTGCTATTGTGGCTTTGAGTGTGGAGCTGGAACTCTCCTCCACACAGGGGAAAAACTACTTTAGAATTACTGGGGAGTGGGTGCCGTACAGCCTGCCCACCTCCCCATACACCAATTTACCAGGGACTCAGGCCTTTGGGTCTGCCTACTTTAGGCACGTTGGAGTGGCCTGAGCCTAGCGCCCAGTACCACCCTTATTTACCTGGGGGCAGGCACTTATTGACAGGGCCTAGCAACCCCTAACTGAGCACAGGACAGAGGCCTGACATCACCCACGGGCTTAGCGCCCACCTAACAGAGGCCAGATGGGTGACCTGGGCCTAATGCCCAGGGTCACCTTATTCCCTAATGAGCCACACTTTGGACTAGGGCCTAATGCCCTCCAACTGTCTCCGCAGGCCTATTGCCTGATTTTGCCCACGGGCCTAGTGTCCGCCTACCTTGAACCACAGGCCTGTGGCCTGACTGTCCCCCACAGGCCTAGTGCCCAATCCCTGGTGGTCTAGGGAGGACGGGGTTAACAGGTGCCCTCACCGAGGGCCTACATGTTACGGTAGGAGAGGCACCAGGGGGGAGTTTCGTCAGCTCTTTTGCTTTCCACCCCTGGTGACCTCTCCGTGTCCTCCGCTGTAGTCTTTTGCTGCTATCCCATCCTGGCCAGCAGCGCTGCCGACTCTTCTCAGTATCCAGTCGCCACTGGACATCTTCCTTCAGGAGCCTGGCATCTTCTGGCCTCTTCCGCAGCCTCAGGAATTGTTCCCGCCGTTTCTTCTTCTCTCGGCACCACCCGACTCTTCTGCGCGGTCTGCTTCTTCTTCGGCTCCCACCCGACATCTGACGTCACTCACTGGGGGCAGGGCCTATGATGCGGCGAGCGCTGATTGGCTTGCTGCACCCGCTTCCTATTGGCCGGTGCCCCATGAGCTGTAATTGGCTCATGGATGGCGCCAAATTCAAAATTCCGCACCCGACACTTCGAATTGGCTATTAAAACGGCGCCAAGGTTGAAGCGCCAATGCGCAGCGCTGCCCATTGCAGCTTCAGGTCCGGTGCAGGGAACCAATATGCGGTCCCCGCACCGTACACCTGCTGCTGCTGCACAACTAATGCTGGGGACAGACAAGCTGCCCCACCACTGTCTACAGCCTAGAACTGCAGGGGACACAGATCCCCTGCACTCTGCTGGCTTGATGTGCCCTTTTTTCCATTTTTTTTATTGCATTTTCATTTATATATATTGCGGCAGATGCATTATTTTCATTTTTCACAACTCCCAATTACACGCATGTGAGCATACCTGTGTGTCCCTGCTACATGCATGTTTGCATACCTGTGTGTCTTGTTTATTTTATTTATATTTAATTTTTATATAACGCAGCCTCTTAGATGTTTTAGCAGCCCCTCCTGAGCCCCCACATCAGCCCCGGATCGAGCAAATTAAGTTTGGGTGGGTTTGGTACAGTACTACGCAGGACTGTGCAGTGATTTTTTTTGTTATTGAGCCCCTGACCTAGTGGAGCTTACCACTCTAATCGAAACTCATTTCATATTACAAGTAGGACTGTGTGAGGAAGCAATGCTAACCTCTGTGCCATCAGCATGCCTCATCCTGGCAAGCCAGACAGCTTGCTGGCTGTAACCCACCATGAGACTCCATACTGGGCCATATTCAGTAACTGTTTGTGTCTCACAGGAGCTCCTGGTCTATCTAGTGCTGCAGTGCAATGGAAAGCTGATGCAATGCAAGACCACTGAAACTCTGTTCTTCTAACACAGCAAGGTCTTGTGATAAGCCTGCGCAGCCCTTACATTGTATAATTATTAAGGAGAAAACATTTACAAAATAAAGGAAAAGAACCCTGTACAACAAATATGCATCTTGTAAATAATCCTAAAATGCAGAACATTAATAAATAAAAATTAAGGTTGTCTAATTGGGGCCATTCATTTGAGTCCCTAACATGAAATAATTGAGAAGAACCTCTCTCTAATGCTGGGTACACAGTGCATACTAGAAGATACATCTACTAGAGATAAGCAGGTTCAGACAGGAAACCCCTGGAATTATGGCAGATATATAGACATAGGTGCGTTTGGAAAATCTAGTTTTCTTCGGCAGTTGCCATAAAAAGTGAAGTAGAAGATGTTGTCATGTCATATTTTGCTGGATTATGATTCTGTCTCTTCTGAGTCTGACTGACTTTGGTCACATATGTGGTCTCTCCCTACTTTATTGGAAAACACTTTGTCAAACTTGGAATTTCCATTTCCACCTTTGCGCCTATATGTTTTCACAAATCTGGTTGTGATGTTGAAGCTTGTTTCATATTCTGCTCTAGGCTTTAGTTTAAACCTAGGATCAAGTACAGCAGAACCCCTGGAATAATACGGCAGCACCTCTGGATTTATACAGCAGAAAGGCAATACCCCTGGACTTATACAGCATAGGCAGCACCCCTGGAGAATTACACAGCACAGCAGACAGGCAGCAGCACCCCTGGACTTAAACAGCAGTGGGAATCACCCCTGGACTGATAGGGTAGAGGGGCAGCACCCCATATAGGGCAGCACCCCTGGAATGATGTGGCAAACAAAGAAAAGACATGCAAGATGGAATTTTCCTTGGGCTCTTTATCCCACCAACCCTGATGTTGTCTAAACAGGACATGCACACTTTAACAAACCAATCATTTCAGCGACAGGGTCTGCCATACAACTGTGGCTGAAATGTATGGTTTGTTTGGGCCCCCACCAAAAAAGAAGCAATTAATCTCTCCTTGAACAAACTGGCTGTACAGGGGCAAGATGTCATCCTCATACTCATCGTCAACTTCCTCCTCAGCGCCAGCTACACCAATACCCTCCTCATCCTGCTGTACTTCTACAGTGACATCCTAATCTCAATATCAGCAACTGGGCTGGCGGTGCTCCTCCCAGCACTTGCAGAGGGCGTGCAAATGGTGGTAGGAGCCTCCTCTTCCCACACAGTGTTGTGAAGGTCAGGCCTAGACATCGCAACCGCGGACACACTTGGACTCTCCTTGGGGATTTGTGATATCTCTGAATGCACAGTTGTTTCCTGTGTCTTAACAAGCTTTTTTTTTTCTTTTTTTTTGAAATTCTTTATTTATACGTGGTCAGATACACAAAGAGGGCATTCTAGGAATACAAGGGACAGATGGCCAACATAGCCAGTGTCCAAAATGGACCACAATTTTCAAATGAGTAACAGGGTTAGTTGGTGTGGGAAAAACAGTCAAGTTCAAACATGGGGATCGGGGGGGAGGGGGGGGAAGAGAAACAGGGGGGGGGGGAATAACCACATTTGTAACCGTACATAATATAAGTTTTAAGAGCAGCAAGATCGTAACAGGGGGGGGGGAACGGAGGAGAGACGAAGACAGAGAGGGTAATAGGGGGAAGAGATAATTGAGGAGGTTAAGAGATGAGATGAGGAGAGATATCAGGGGGAGAAGGGAGTGGGTGCCCATGGGTCTGCGGGAGGGGCGGGAGCGGGTGGAGGGAGTCGGCTAACCACGTTCAGCGGTGAGCCAAGGAGCCCAGACCTGCTCGAAGACGTGGCCCCGGTCGTGGAGGTAATAGGTTATCCTTTCCATCGAGGCGATGTGCCAGATTTTAGCTTTGAGGGATAGTAGGGAGGGTGGTAAGGGGTTCTTCCAGTTGAGGGCGATCAGTGATTTAGCTGCGGCCAGAATGTGTGAGGTTAGCTTTTGGGAGAATTTATTAAGGTGTGGGGGGCGAAGACACAGTAAGGAGACCCAAGGGTCCTTCAATACAGGGGGTTCTAGAAGTGAGTTGAGGAGGGAGTGGACCAGATCCCAGAAGGGGACAATAGCCGGACAGGTCCACCATATGTGGAGCATAGTACCTCTATCCCCACAGTTTCTCCAGCAGGCTGAAGAGGAGGACGGGAAAATTTTGTTAAGACGGTCGGGGGTATAGTACCAGCGGTAATAAACTTTGTAGGCCGTTTCCTTAAAGGCAGTGGCAATAGAGCTTTTAGCAATCCCTAGTCTCATGTCCTCCCAATCCTGAGTTTCAGGTGGGGGCCCGAGGTCCCGTTCCCACGCAACTTCATGGGGCCGAGATAGGGGCAGGGAAAAATCCAGTAGGAGAGAGTAAAGTTGGGAGATTATGCCTTTGGAGGAATGAGAGTTGACACATAGGGATTCAAAGGGAGTAAGGGCACGGAGTAAGGCAGTGGGAGGGAGGGAAGTTAAAAAGTGGCGTATTTGTAAGAATTGAAAGGGATTGAGAGGTTGTGAGGGGACTTTCCGCTGGAGGTCCGGGAGGGACAGCCATTGGCCTCGATCGGCAAAGTCAATTGGGAATTTAAGGCCTAGGGCTATCCACGTCCGGGATCTCGCAGCCGAGAGTCTGGAGGGAAACGTGGGGTTCTGCCAGATGGGGGTTAAGGGTGAGGGTGTAGTGGTGAGACCCCACTTCAGAGAGAGGGTGTCCCAGGTTTTGAGGTTGAATTTGATGGTGGGAAGAAGTTTAGAGGTTGGGGGTCGAGAGGCGGAGGGGAGTCCCCATAGGGGGGTCAGATCTGGGATGCCAATGAAGGCTGCTTCGATGTCCAACCAGGAGACCGATCCTGGAGGAGCGTAGGAAGTGACAATGTGGGATAAGTGGGAGGCGAGGTAGTATAATTTGACATCGGGAAGTCCTCTGCCTCCCATGGAGGTTGCTCTTTTCAGAGTGTTGGCAGCAATGCGGGGAGGTCTGTGGTTCCAAATAAAGCGTATAAGGGCTCGTTGGATATTGCGGAGGAAGGGGGCCGGGACCGCCACAGGGAGAGTCTGGAAAAGGTAGAGCCATTTGGGGATTATGGTCATTTTAACTGCTATGATCCTGCCCAGCCACGAGATGAAGAGACTGTTCCAAGAAGTCAGGTCGGCTAGTGTGTTGGTAAGAAGGGGTGGGAAGTTTTCCCGGAAGAGGGAGTCGTAGCGCGGGGTTAGGTATATCCCTAGGTATTTTATCTTTGTGGGGTGCCATTTGAATTTAAAATTGGTGCGAAGGGACTCAGCCTGGTGTTGGGGGATATGTAGCATCATGGCCTCAGATTTGGAGTAGTTAATCTTGTAGCCTGAAATAAGGCTATAGGCTTGTAGGACCGAAAATAGGTTTGGGAGTGAAATAAGGGGCTGGGTGAGGGAGAGTAGGATGTCATCTGCAAAGAGAGAGATTTTGGGATCTGTGGGGCCTACCTTTATTCCGTGTATATCCGGATGTGCTCTAATTTGTGAGGCAAGGGGTTCTATGATAAGGGCAAATATTAGGGGGGAGAGGGGGCAGCCCTGACGTGTGCCATTGGAAATGCTAAGTGGGGCGGATGGGGTACCATTGATAAGGACGGTGGCAGAGGGGGTGGAATATAATGCTAGGATGCTAGTGAGGAAGCCACCGGACAGGCCATAGGCCTCCAAGGTGGGTTTCAAGAAGTCCCAGGAGATCCGGTCAAATGCTTTTTCGGCATCTAAGGAAAGCATGATAGTGGGGCATCTCCTGGAGTTAGAGATATATATAAGGTCAATGGCACGTCTGGTGTTGTCTCTTGCCTGGCGGCCCGGGATAAAGCCTACTTGGTCGTAGTGGACAAGGGAAGGGAGGTGTGGGTTAAGACGGTTGGCCAGGATCTTAGCAAAGATTTTCAGGTCTAGGTTCAGGAGAGATATGGGGCGATAGCTTGCGCAATTAAGGGGGTCCTTGCCTTCCTTGGGGATCACCACAATTCTGGCCTCTAGCATCTCAGGGGGGAAAGGGTCGCCTTGGACAATCCCATTGAAGAGAGAGTGTAGGTGGGGGGAGAGAAGGGCAGAGAATTTCTTGTAGTAGAGAGCGGTGAACCCATCTGGGCCCGGAGATTTGCCTATTTTTTGCATGAGTATAGTCTGGGTGATTTCTTCCACCGTAATCTCACCGTTGAGAAGGTCCAAGGCGTCCGGGGGTAGTCTGGGTAGTTTAGAAGCAGAGAGAAAGTGGGAGATAAGGTCGGATCGAGGTTGGGGGGAAGAGCCTGGTGGAGGGGGCGGGAGGTTGTATAGGTCGGTGTAGTAGGATTGGAAGGCGGCTCTAATGGCTGTGGGATCCTGAATGATTTGGTTGAGAGAGTTTCTGATATTGACAATGTTGGTTTTGGCTCTTGTGGAGCGGAGTCGGGCCGCCAGGATCTTGTCCGCCTTGTCACCCTTTTCATAAAAAGACTGGCGAAGCCACTTAAGACGCTTGGCCACCCGTGTGGTAAGAAGAAGATCGAGTTCCGCTTTAATGGTGCGAAGTTCGGACAAGACCGCCTGGTCGGGCGACGCCTTATGTTGGGTCTCAAGTGCATGGAGTTTAATGGAGAGCCTGTTGTATTGGGAAAGGGATTGCTTTTTAGCTTTTGAGGCTAGGCTGATAAGGTGTCCTCGAAGGACAGCCTTGTGCGCCAACCAGAGGGTGGGTCTAGAAATGTCAGGGGAGTCATTTAAGGTGAAATAATCAGAGATTTTGTCTTGAAGATGGGACTTTGTCTCAGGGTTGTGTAGGAGGGAGTCGTTGAGGCGCCATGTCATAGGGCGAGGACGGGAAGCCAAGCCTGCCAGGTCGCAGGAGATGGGGGCGTGGTCGGACCAGATTAGTGGGTGGATATGGGCATCACGGAGGTTGATAGCAAGATCATGACTGAGCAGGACCATATCAATGCGGGAGTAGGAGTTATGAGGGGCAGAGTAGAAGGTATAGTCGCGGGCAGAGGGGTCTTTTATCCTCCAAGAGTCATAGAGGAGTTGGGAACGCATGAGTCGGAGGAGGGATTTAGAGCGAAGGGAGTCCGACGGGGAAGGAGTAGGGGAAGATGTAGAGCGGTCTAGCTGTGGATTGAGAACGGAGTTGAAGTCACCTGCAAGTATAAGGTCACCCTGTCGGACTCGAGTGAGGAGGTTATCTAGCCTTGTAAAGAACCGTTCCTGTCGCTGGTTAGGGGCGTAAACGTTAACCAGAGTGCATATATTATTGTTGAGTTTACCCACTAGGACAAGGAATCGGCCGTCTTTGTCAGCATGAGAGTCTAGGAGTTCAAAAGACAGGTGGCGGGCAATTAAGATTGCTACTCCACGTTTTTTGGCTAAGTGATCGCAGGCATGAAAGGAAACGGGGAATGGTTTACATTGCAGGGTAGGGTGAGATTCGTGCACGAAGTGAGTTTCCTGTAGGAAAATCAGATCGCCTCTATGGTGTTTAAGGGAAGCAAAGAGCTTGCCTCTCTTTTGAGGGCTGTTCAAGCCCTTCACATTATGAGAGAGTACCCGGAGACCCATGGGCAGGCAGCAGTGAGGTAGGCAGATTTGAAAGGGCGGGAGTGGTTGGAGGTGGAGAAGGGGGAGGGGGAGACAGATCGAAGATATATGAAGTGAGAAAGAGTGTGGTCAGAGGAGGGGTGGAAGGGAAAGAGGACCGGAAGGGGTGGGGGGGTGGTTGGTCGTCTGGCGGAGGAGGCCAGGACCGGTTAAGCTGACAAGGGGAGGGAATACTAGGCGTTGGGGGAACACCTAGGTCAGCGGTAGGGCCCGGGGCCCTGTGGGGGCGCGGCATGGGGCCCCGACCGCGAGTCACGAGCCGCTCGGGAAAAGATAGGAGGCAAGCCTCCCCTGGGGGTACCTGAGGGAGAGAGCTGGAGAGAAGGCAGGTAGAGAGGATAGCTGGAGCGCCCGCCCCAAGGGGCGGAGAATAGGAGGGGGGGAGGAGGGGAGAGAGTGGGTCAAGTATCTGCATGGAGACATATCAGGAGAGTAACTTTTGAGTATGTAAGCAGTTAGACATTTAAACTTCCAAACAACGTAACATTTCAATAGAGGATAACAACAATGCTATTGTGAAGCAACCAAGGGATCAGGAAGTATCGTCACGAAGAACCCAAGGTAATGTAGCGCTTCAGGTAAGGGGGGTACGACCAGAAGTGATCGTCCCAATTCAATGTGGGGTGCTGTAGGGTAGTGAGGTGAGAGTTCTCAAGGCACTGGAGGTGGAGCCTGGGGGGCCCCGGAGGACGGCACCGTGAACCACTCAGAACGAGGAGACCGAAGCGAATCCCGCTGTGTCCGTGGTGGTAGGCATGGAGAATGGACATCTTGGTCAGGAACGGGGATGCCCAGTTTAGAGAGGAGCGTTTGGGCCTCAGATTGGTCTCTAGCTGTGAGGAGCTTCCCTTGGTGCCACACTAGGATCCGGAAAGGAAAACCCCAGCGGTACTTCACGTTGTGACGGGAGAGCAGAGAAGTGATGGGTTTGAAGTCTCTGCGTTTAGCTAAGGTTAGCGGGGATAAATCTTGAAAAATCTGGAGTGGGGTGTTTTGGAAAGTCACAGATCCCAGCCGTCGGGCCTCCCTCATAACGGCCTCCTTCGCGGTGAAATAGTGCATTCGGAGAATGACATCTCTGGGTTGAGAAGAGTCCTGGGAGCGCGGTCGCAAGGCCCGGTGTGCTCGGTCCAGGAGGAGATGTTCCTCAGGGGTATCGGGTGACAGGTGTGCGAAAAGTCGTTTAAGGTAGAGTTCAAGATGAGACGCCTCGACCTCCTCAGGGATACCCCGAATCCTCATATTATTTCTCCTTGCTCTATTGTCTTGGTCTTCGTTCTCCTCCCGGAGGTGGGCAACATCCTGACGGAGTTGATGTAGCTCGGTCTCTGCTGTTTGTTGGAACGTTACCACCTCTTCGACTCTTCTTTCGAGTTGGTCCGTTCTGGAGCCGATATCGGCTATATCGGATTTCAGGGAGTGTAGAGCTTGGACTGAGGACTTAATGTCCCGCATCTCCTTAAGGAGGGAGAGGAAGTCCTTGCGGGTGAGGGGCGTGAGATCGTCATCTTCGGCCTCCGATTCGGAGGGGCCCCGAGAGGGGCCGGGATTGTTGGGCCTGTTCGTGGCTGGGGTGCCTTTTTTGGTCAGAAATGATGTGAGATCGGACCCCTGGGATTTTTTGTTACCCCTGGTCATTTTGGGGGCGTAGGGGAATAGGTGGAATGCAGGGTGGGGAATGGGGGTGGCGCTCCAGCTGTGAGACTCAGGGCCAGGGAAGGTGACTCGGGGGCTTTAAGGGGACATTACGGTGTGGACATCAGCCGAGCCCGGCAGATGGGGCCCGCCCAGGGAGGCCCGCAGGAGGAGAGGGAGGGCACCCTGGCCCGGACTGGAGGGTGAGAATCCGAGGTCACAGGAGAGGGGTTCCCGAAGACTATCTCCACCGCTCGGGGACCACAGGGACGTGTCCCGGGCACGGACCAGCCGGCAATCGGGGCAGCCCCGCGTGGGGGAGAGGACCGCGGGCTGATGTATAAGCGGCTCCCAGGCGGGTTTCCGCGGAGGCCTCGGTGGGGTTTAGGTGGATGGAGGCAGGAGGGACCGCGGTCCCGGAGATTCACCAGGGGGCCGCCGCTGGAGCGGGTTGCAGGAAGAACGTGTGTGGGCTTCCAGGTGAGCAGCAGGAGTGGAGGAGATCCCCTCAGCCTTAGTGTGTTTAAGGTCGCAGGAGGGGGGGGACGGAACTGCGCCCAACCCCTCGAGCGTGGCTGGGCCGTCGGCCGTCTGCGGGTACTGTGGGGTATGGTGCAGGATGAGGGAGTGCAGCGGGGAACAAGGGCCGGTGAAAGCGGCTCACCTCTGCACAGACGGGCTCTCCAGGCCGCAGGTCCTCCGCTTCTCCGTCCGGGTCCCTAGGTCCAAGATGGCCGCCGCCGTCAGGGCCCCGTGCCTCCCGCAGCCGCGTCCGCCCGGATTCCTCCTCTTCCCGCAGCACCGCCGGAGATTCACCAGGGGGCCGCCGCTGGAGCGGGTCGCAGGAAGATCGTGTGTGGGCTTCCAGGTGAGCAGCAGGAGTGGAGGAGATCCCCTCAGCCTTAGTGTGTTTAAGGTCGCAGGAGGGGGGGGACGGAGCTGCGCCCAACCCCTCGAGCGTGGCTGGGCCGTCGGCCGTCTGCGGGTGCTGTGGGGTATGGTGCAGGATGAGGGAGTGCAGCGGGGAGCAAGGGCCGGTGAAAGCGGCTCACCTCAGCACAGACGGGCTCTCCAGGCCGCAGGTCCTCCGTTTCTCCGTCCGGGTCCCGGGGTCCAAGATGGCCGCCGCCGTCAGGGCCCCGCGCCTCCCGCAGTCGCGTCCGCCCGGATTCCTCCTCTTCCCGCAGCACCGCCGATCCCGGGTGCCAGGTAAGGGAGGTCCGGGTGTTTAAAGCAGGGATGGGGGTCCCGTGGGGGCACTCCAGGGGCTCCAAGGGCGGCCGCCCTCCACGACGGATGTCGCCGGAAATCGAGGCCCCGGCTTCGGGTGGGTGCGTAGGCCGCAGTCCGCAGAAGCCAGTATACCGGCTTCCCGACTCCGCAGCACAGGTCCACCGGTGTGAGGGGGTCCCGGAGGGATAGTAGACAGGTTGGTGGGTTGGAAAAGTGGTCTGGGGAGGGAAGGAGAGGTATAATTTCCTCAGGGAGTAGAGAGCTCCCTGTTTGTGCAGCCACTCTGATCGGCGTCCAGGCCACGCCCCCAGCTTTTTTTTTTTCAAGAGGTAGGACGGCTTCCATCTTCATGAGAATCTGAACCACCAGTCATGAACATAGGCCAAGGCCTTAGCCTTTCCTTGCCACTTCGTGTCGTGAATGTCATATTGTCAATTTTACATTACTCATCAGACAATTTTTATTTTATTTTTTGGTTATTAATTTTTGTTTCTTAGATTTTACATGCCCTCCATGAAATTGGGGATCAGCCTTAGCAGACAACGTTGATGGAATTGCATCGTCAATGTCGTGACTGGTGGCAGCAGCTTCAGCACTGGTACTAGGAAGTAGTTACTGATCTTTCACAATTTTTCCCCACAAATTTTTGTTCTCCATTTCACAGGACAGCACCCCTTTATTATTACAGCACACAGAATTGTGCCATTTTATTTTTACAGCACCCCTGTATTTTTACAGCATATAGGACAGGGCCACAGTGTTCTTTTATTTTGACAGCACCCTTTTATTTTTACAGCATACAGTACAGGGCCACAGCGCTCTATTATTACAGCACCCCTGTATTTTTACAGCATACAGGACAGGCAGGTCCACAGCGTTCCTTTATGTTTACAGCACCTGACAGTGCCACTGTGTTCCTTTATTTTACAGCACCCGACAGGGCCATAGCATTCCTTTATTTTTACAGCACCCCTGTTTTTTTACAGCATACATTACAGGGCCACAGCATTCCTTTATTTTTACAGCACCCCTGTATTTTTACAGCATACAGGACAGGGCCACAGTGCTCTTTTATTATTACAGCACCCCTGTATTTTTACAGCATAGAGGACAGGCAGGTCCACAGCATTCCTTTATGTTTACAGCACCCGACAGTGCCACTGCGTTCCTTTATTTTACAGCACCTGACAGGGCCATAGCATTCCTTTATTTTTACAGCACCCCTGTTTTTTTTACAGCATACATTACAGGGCCACAGCATTCCTTTATTTTTACAGAACCTATGTATTTTTACAGCATACAGGACAGGGCCACAGCGTTCTTTTATTTTTACAGCACCCGACAGGGCCACAGCATTCCTTTACTGTTACAGCACCCCTGTATTTTTACAGCATACAGGATAGGGCCACAGCATTCCTTTATTTTTACAGCACCCCTTTATTTTTACAACATACAGGACAGGGCTCCTTTATTATTACAGCACACAGAACAGTGCCCCTTTTTTTACAGCACACAGAACAGTGCCCCTTTATTTTTACAGCACCCCTGTATTTTTACAGCATACAGGACAGGGCCACAACATTCCTTTAGTTTCTACAGCACCCCTGAATTTTAAAAGCATACAGGACAGGGCCACAGTGTTTTCCTTTATTTTTACTGCACCCCTGCATTTTTACAGCATAAAGGACAGGGCCACAGCGCTCCTTTATTTTTGTTAAATCATTTATATTGACATTTTTACAACTCATACAAAAGAATTTGATGCAAAGTTATTTGAAAAGATAGGGTAAGGTTATCATAGTATTCACCATGAACAACTTCCAAACATAAAAATGAGACACAGCATAAGAAATTGACATTCTATACTGAAAGATAATCAACGCAACAGATGTCACAGATATGGGGGAAGACAAACATTGACGAGACAGAAATGGGAGGGAGGGAAGAAACATTTGGAAATAGCTGAATATTCACCAATCTAGAAACAGCATAGATATGTATGACAATCTATAATGGAAGATACACAGTGATTCACCTGGGAACATCCAATAATACTCATAAAAACCTGATAAAATCTTGACTATTTCTGTGAGATATACTTAACATCTGAATAAGTAGTATAGAGGATAAATCGATTATACACATATACTGCTACTGAGAAGAACAGCATCGAATGAATAAATTATAAGTAAATAATAGAGGAAATAAAAAGGAAAACCGAACAGCCCTTGATATAATATGCTTATTTATCTATGAGGTGTCAGAGCTTTGGTAGTAGAGGTATTCTAGGTAGTTAGAGCGCAGGAAGGGGGAGGCGGACATTTAAATTGAGAAGGAGGGGGGAGCGATTGAGTATTAATGAGAGACGACAGTTTTGGCAAATTTCTCCCATTTCGCTATAAATTTAGTGTATGATAAGGACGAGCCTAGAGTCATGGAACGGTGGTCGAAAAGATACAGCTAAAACAATCTATTCTTTAATTCACATAAAGACGGAACGGATCTGCTGGTCCAGTGTATCAATATTAGTTTCTTTGCCAATGTCAAAATTATAGTAAGTAAGGGGAGAATGGATCCCTTGTTATGTGGGAAAGACCAATTAGAGAAATTCAAACAAAGACATGCTAAAGGATCAGGGGACACCGATATGGAGAACAGATTATTAATAAAAACAATAATCTTACGCCAAAACTTCAGTATTTTTGAACAAGACCAAAAACAGTGAAAGAATTTAGCATTTAGCATTCTACATTTGCAGCATTCACCAGATTCTGACGAAAGCATATGTTTCCTTTGAGCAGGGGCAATATAAAGTCTGTGCAGCGATTTAAAATAAACCTCCTGAAGATATGACGACTGAAGAATCCGCATGGTAGAGGAGAAATGAGTAAATAACATCCTGGAGTCAGTGACTTCTGGGATATCAGAGTTCCAGGAAGAAACTAGCGCAATATATGGGGATTTTCCCTCTGATGCAATTAGCTTGGTGTATAGAAAAGATGTTTTATAAACTTGCGAATATGATGACATAAACAATTAAATCAAGTGGTCTGGAGCGGATGGTGACACTAAGGATGATTTAAATGAATCAGTGTAGTGCCTGGCCTGTAGATACATGAAAAAAATGGAATGTCTGGAGATCATACCTTGATCCCAAGACGTTAAATGGAAGAGTGGTCCCCCCCGGGTCAAATAATTTCGTAGCTAAGTCTAGCCCTTTGTCCCTCCAGTTCGTGAAGAATGTATTTTGTAGTGAAGGGGGGAAATTGGGGTTGCCCCAAAGGGGAATAAAAGGGGTTATTATGTACTCCCTACCAAATTTTTTATTAATTTGAATCCAGGCATCATTTGTCCCTCTGAAGAGAATGTGGTTTAAGGCAAAAGGAGACGTAATGGGGTATGTAGTAGGGCACTTGGAGAGAAAGTAGCAAAAATGGAATTGTCCAGCATGTTGTCAGTATAAATCGATCTATTAAGCATCCAATCCAAGATATAGCAAAAAATTAATGGACAGATGGTAGGAGTGGAAGTCTGGGATACCCAATCCTCCCTCCATCTTGGGCCGTATTAGTTTAATAAGGTGTGCCCTTGGACGTTTCCCACACTATAAGAAAAGAGGACATCAGTTTGTTAAGAGTTAATACATCAGACTTTGGAAGAGGGCTAGGTATCATCTGCAAACAGTAAAAGATTTTCAGAAATATTATGCTCTTAAGAATGGCCGCCCTACCAAGAAGTGAGAGGGGGAGTTTCGTCCAAGAATCCAACTGTAGTTTAATTTTAGAGAATAAGGAAGTAATATTGGATCTATACATCTTATGAGGGTCTCGAGTGATTGAGATACCTAAATATTTAATTTGTGAGGATTGTATGGTGAATTGAGAGAAGGTGGGATGTGAAGATATTAACGGTGATAAGGAGGAGATAGGAAGAATCTCAGATTTATTAACATTGACTTTGTAACCAGACTGTGGGCCAAATGATCGAATAATGTCCATGATTACAGGAATGGATGAAAGCGGGTCAGACACAAAGAGCAACATGTCATCCGCGAAGAGGGCGAGTTTTAGTTCTGAGTTTCCTATAGGGATGCTTGTGTATTCTGACGTTGATCGGAGTGCCAGAGCAAGTGGTTCAAGAGCTATAGCAAAAAGAAGGGGAGAAAGGGGGCAGCCTTGTCTTGTACCTTTACAAATCGGGAAAGGAGAAGACAAGTATCCGTTACAAGCTATTTGGGAAGTAGGATCGGTATATAAAGTTTGAATAAAGGATATCTCAGGGATATGAAATTTGGACATAGTGTCAAATAGGTGTGGCCAGTGAACAAGGTCAAACGCCTTCTCGGCATCAATTGTCAATAACGCATATGGGGAGTCCGAACTCTGATCTGAGTACAGGGCTTGGGTAACTGCTAAAACTTTTCTCACATTACGGACAGAGTGTCTGCCTTTAATAAAACCTGTTTGGTCTTGGTGTATTATATGAGGTAGAATGGGGTTTAAGCGTTCAGCTAATATTTTTGTCAACATTTTATAATCACAATTTAACAATGAAATGGGGCGATATGACCCTGGATTGGATAGATCCCGACCAGGTTTGGGGAGGACTTTAATAATAGCGGAATTGAAGTATAGGGGCAGAGATTTATTTGCTAGAATATGGTTGAAGGTTGATTCCAGGATAGGGGCAACTTTATCTTAAATTAACTTATCAAATTCCCCAGATAGTCCATCAGGGCCAGGGGCTTTAGCAAGTTTAAGAGATTTAATGGATATAGTTATTTCATGCAAGGAAATGGGTGCGGAGAGAGATTCTGCAAATTCAGTTGGTAAATGTGGAAAGTAGAGTTGGGACCAAAGATCATTCAGCTTTTGTGGGCTCAATAAAGGTGAGGATAGAGGGGGGGGGGGGGGATCAAGGAGGCTACAGGAGGCGAGTAGATATCAGCATAAAAATCAGACATTATTTGTGAAATTTGCTCATTTGAAGTAGAGTGAGTTCCATCCGCTAGTTTAAGTGGGCTGATAGCCATGGGAGGCCTAGTGCCATTTAAAATATTAGTGAGTAACTTACTCGTTTTATTTCTGAATTTATGGAAACGATAATTAGAGGAGAACTGTAATTTGTCAGCCATCATTTGAAGTCATCCAGAAGGGATTTGGCATGTAAAAATTTGGCTCTATTGTCTGTGGAAGGAGACTTTGTATATGATACATAAGCTTTCGTGAGAGATTCCAGGAGGGTAATATATGTGCGTGAGTGTTGTTTTCGTAGAGTGGCCTCAAAGGCCATTATGGAACCTCTTAGTACTGATTTAGCCGCCATCCAGTAGAGTGATGGATCTGTGGCCAGAGTCTCCTTATTGTGGTTGTGATAGTCATCCATGTAGCGTCTAAATGAGCCCGGAACTGGGGAGAGCTAGTAAGATGAGCCGGGAATCTCCAGGATTTGTAAGAGGAAATTTATTTTTTGGTCTGAAAGGATGTTGTTATAGTGCATGGTCTGAAAGTAATATAGGGTTGATATTAGCATCCTTGACCAGAGGAAAAAGGGAGCTAGAAACACAAATTAAATCAATACGGGATAAAGTATTATGTGCTGCAGAAAGACAAGTATATTCCCTCTGTGTAGGGTGTAAGGCCCTCCAAATATCAACTAGCTGGAGAGATGTCAGCAAAAAGGAGATACCAAATTTAGGATTCTTCAGTTTGGTTTTACGGTCCATTGACCTATCCATGACGGGGTGGGAGGTCAAATTAAAATCGCCACACAGAATTAACGTATTTGAGACAAAGGGTAATAATAGCTTTATAATTTTTTGGAAATAAGGTTTCGAGTAAGTATTAGGTGCATATAGGGTGCACAGGGTGTAGGCAGAATTAAATAGGGAAAAAGACACAATTAGATATCTGCCTTCCAGGTCAGGAGTAGCCGTGACTGAATCAATTGGAAGGGATTTAGACACTAAAACAACAACGCCTCTGGACTTAGAGTTATAAGGGGCTGATGCTAGAACTTTCCACTTCAGCATTTGGAGTTTTGGAACCTCTGGGGGGAGTACATATGTTTCTTGAAGGCATGCTATATCAACAGATTGTTTTTGCAAATATAGTAGGACTTTGCGGCGTTTAGCCGTGGAATGGATACCCCCAACATTAAAAGAACCAACCTTTATTTCAGTCATAGGTGTCAGAGGGGAGAAATTCAGCAAAGGTTAATGACCGAGAGTGCATCTTCCATGAACTATATACCCTGAGGGAGAGAGAACATAAAGGGAAACAGGGGGAAGGGAACAAATAATGACAGGACATGGGGAATACATCAAATAACAGCATTAGCACGATCAACGTACTGACAGTCCTAAGGACTGCTTTGACCATCCGCAAACATATCAAAAGTAATACAGTAAACATAGCCTGACTAAAAGGCAAATTAATTAAAGGTGTAAAAGAAACCGGAGCATAATGGAAGCTCCAGGGCCTTTTGAAAAGAAATAAACATTATAGAGAACCAACATCACAATCCTTAATGATATAAACGGCAGCTATTTTGAAAGAGACAATAGCAGAACAATAAATTGTAATAAGTTGTAGTACTTTGAGAGTCCCCAAAAGTTGGTAGGATGAAATCAAAAGTTATTGAGCCCAACAAGAACTGGATAATTAGAGCCGGGCATTAGTAGGAGCGATGTAGAATAGCACACTAATCGCAAGCTGGTGAGAATGGAGATGTAAACCACACGGCTTAAAAATAAAATGAGAGACTCCTAGAAGTTAGGATGAGCATGTTTCAAGCTGTAGGGTCAGTAATATCAGCAGACGCGGCATCTTGGGAATCCGACAGAAAGGCCTGAGCATCCTCTGGGTTTGTAAAGTCATAGTGAGTATCAGCTACAAAGATCCTCAGCTTCACTTGGTAAATCAGAGCAAATTTGCAGTTTTCAGCCACTAGCTGAGAGCAGATAGGAGAGAAGGATCTGCGTGCACGAGACAGTTCAACAGAGAAATCCTGAAATAACCTCAGCCGTCTCCCTTCCCACACGATATTTTGGGTTTTGCGAGAAGCTTTCCAAAAATAAACTTTATGGAGATAGTTCAGGCATCGAAATAACGTGACCCTAGGGCGGAAGTCATTAGGTCTGGGGAGGGGGGGTCCACACGATGTACCCGTTCCACTATTAAATCTTTGCATCCCTCTTCAATACCTAAAAGCTTGGGTAGGGATATTTTAACAAAAGACAGCAAAGCAGGACCCTTCACAGATTCGGGGAGCCCCACCACCCGGATATTATTACGGCGCAAGCGATTTTCAACGTCATCTAATTTATTCCACAGTTGGTAATTCTCCTTCTCTAGCTTGATAATATCACATTGAGCAAAATGAATATCATGGCACAGAGCCCCAATACGATTTTCAGAATCAGATACTCTAGTAGTGAGGTGCAGCAGCTGCTGAGAGATATCCGTAACTGCCTTTGTAAGCAATGGGGACATAGTGGATTTAATTGCTTCCACTATGTCTCCGTAAGTGACCGGGGAGTCAGGGTTGCGCCGTACCTGGGGGAGCTCAGAGTGCTCCTGCGGTGCTGCAGCCTTCTTGTGAGCCGGTGTGGACGAGGCAGAGTCCGCGTCCAGCGCCATATTGGGATCTGCCCGGCGCTTCTCCTGCCTTGACGGCTACTGCTTCTGAGGCGTCCCCTGAGCTGCAGACTTCTCCATGGGGGTAAGCGGGTATAAGAGCGGGTGGTGTGATGAGCTGGTGCCTAGTTAGTACGGCCGAAAACTGATGAAATCCAGCGGGTATGCGGGACCTGGAGCGGAGCAGCGTTTTCAAGCTGCATTCCGCATGCAGCTGGAAGCGAAAGTCCTGAGCGCTCCTTTATTTTTACAGCATCCGACAGGGCCACAGCATTCCTTTATTTTTACAGCACTCTACAGGGCCACAGCATTCCTTTATTTTTACAGCACCCTATAGGGCCACAGCATTCCTTTATTTTTACTGCACCCCTATATTTTTACAGCACACAGGACAGTGCCCCTTTATTTTTACAGCACACAGGACAGCGCCCCTAACAGCACAGGACAGCACCCTTGTACAGCAGAGGACACCACAGGACAGCACCCCAGGACAGTACTCCTGTACAGCACAGGACAGCAACACCCCTGTACAGCACCCCTAACAGCACAGGACACCCCAGGACAGCACTGCTGTACAGCACACCAAGCAGCACAGGACATCACAGGACAGTAACACACCTGTACAGCATCCGAAACAGCACAGGACACCCCAGGATAGCACACCTGTACAGCATCCCTAACAGCAAAGGACACCAAAGGACAGCACCCCTAACAGCACACAGGACAGCCACACCCGTAAAATGCACACACTGACCCCATCCAACGTCATTACCCACAGAGAGACAGAGTTCTGTCTCCCTCACTTTCCAAGTCCGGAGTGAAAATGGCGGCAACATGCGGCTCCTTATATGGAATCCAAAACCCATGAGATCCAACAGCAAGATGGTGACGTTTTGCCTCGTTCTAGGATCTGAGTCTGGTGGAAAGTCCCGCCAGTTCCGAGATCCAAACCCGCTCATCCATAAATAATTCTAACCTAAAGGGGCAAAAAGCTGACTCCTCGGTGACAGGAGCTGGGTGCTGAACTGTGACATTACATGCAGCACTTGGCTCCTGTCACAGTGTAGGAGCCAGCAATGCAGCCAGACCAGTCTATGGGGGCAGCCAAGCATCTCCAGGAAAGCTGGGCATGCATCCATAGTGATGAAAATGGCCTTCCCATGGAGCCATGCCACTTTTCAGCCGCGGTCCTTTCCAACTCATCGGATGTCACTGACTCCAGTGATGCCCCTGCATGGAACAATTATATAAGTAGTTGTGAATTGCATACTGGATTATGGACATTTAAACGCATATCAGCATAGCAGTCCTGATGCACCCTCTGGTAATTAATGACTGAAGTAACTTTAATCTTGACTCTCAGTATAATAGCTGAGCAGCCCATGCATATAAGAGTCCACTTGAAGAGGGGACTGGTACATAATTATAAAAATTAATTATATTACTACATTCAAATGTAACTTTCGAGCATTAAAAATCTAAGTTCAAAATGTCAGTAAGACAGTACTTCAAGAATATGCTCAGGTGAAAAATCATGTCTGACAATAATTATTCCAAATGGAAATAAAAATCATTATAAACAAGGAAAGGGAAATTAAAACTGGTGCTTTCACTAAAATGTAAGCTGCTGCTGTGTGGGGCATGAAGGGCCCCCTGGGGGAATGCAGTTGTAGGAGCCCATGTATAGGGGTATGGCCAGTCTCCACAGAGGTTTGGCTAACCATGCATGGTCTGGGAGTTCATGGTCTGGGCCCTTTGATAATAGTAAATACTGATAGTGCATGCAATGTACCAGATTATTAACACCAGTGTACTGTAAAAAGAAAAAATACACTGTAGTCATGTGCAGTATAAGCAGTGCCTGCCGGAGCCTAACTTTTTTGGTAAGCGAATAAATATTTTGCCGCCCACTTTTGGAATGTAATGGGGCATGTCCGTTAGTCATATTACACCACACAGTAGTACCCCTTATACACATTACACCACACAGTAGAGACGCTTTTATATGTTATGCCACAGTAGAGTCTCTTTTACACAGAGGGGCATATTGAGAGAGAGAGAGAGAGAGAGAGGGGGGCATGCTGAGAGACAGGGGAATGTTGATAGAGATAGGCATGTTAAGAGAGAGAGCAGGCATGTTGAGAGAGAGAGAGAGAGAGAGAGGGGGTGCATGTTTAGAGAGAGAGGGGGTGCATGTTGAGAGAGAAAGGCACGGGGAGGGCAGGAGAGATAGGAGAGGCATGAGGAGAGAGGAGGCTTAGGGAGGGAGAGAGGGAGGCATGGGGAGGTAGGCAGAGAGGGTGGCATGGGGATGGAGGGAGAGAGAGGAGAGGTATGGGGAGAGAGGCATGGGGAGGGCAGGGGAGAGAGGCATGTGGAGGGCAGGGGAAAGAGGAAAGCATGGGGAGAGAGGGAGGCTTGGGGAGAGAGAGAGGGAGGCAAGGGGAGGGAGAGAGGGAGGCTTGGGGAGGGAGAGATGTGAGGGCATGAGAGGCATGGTGGGATGGAGGGAGAGGGAGGCTGGTGGAAGGAGTGGGAGAAAGAGGGATTAAGGAGATGCATTGATAGAGAAGGAGAGAGAGGCATGAGGAGGGAGGGAGAGAGAGATGGAGTGAATGAGACAGGCAAGGGGAGGGAGGGGGAGAGAGAGAGGCATGGGGTGGTGGGAGAGATAGGAGAGGCATGAGGAGACAGGAGAAAGACGAAAGGCATGTGGAGAGAGGGAGGCTTTGGGAGGGAGAGAGGGAGGCTTGGGAGGGAGAGAGGGAGGCTTGGGGATAAAGAGGCATGGGGGGTGAGAGAGGCATGGGGGTGAGAGAAGCATGAGGGGAGGAAGTAAGAGACAGGCAAGGGGAGGGGGAGAGGAGAGGTAAGGGGAGAGAGGCATGGAGAGGGCAGGAGAAAGAGGAAAGGCATGGGGAGAGAGGGAGGCTTGGGGAGGGAGAGAGGGAGGCTTGGGGAGAGAGAGAGGGAGGCATGGGGATAAAGAGACAATGGAAGTGAGAGAGTCATAGATGGTGAGAGAGGCATAGGGGAGGAAGTAAGAGACAGGCAAGGGTAAGGGGGAGAAAGAGGCATAAGGAGATGCATTGTTAGAGAGGGAGATGAGGAGGGAGGCATGAGGAGGGAGGGAGAGGAGAGGAATGGGGGGAGGGAGAGGGAGAGAGAGGCATGGGGGAGGGAGGGGGAGAGAGGCATGGGGGAGGGAGAGGGAGAGAGAGGCATGGGGGAGGGAGGGGGAGAGAGAGAGGCATGGGGGAGGAAGGGGGAAAGAGTGAGGCATGGGGGGAGGGAGGGGGAGAGAGTGAGGCATGGAGGGAGGGGAAGAGAGGCATGGGGGGTGGGAGGGGGAGAGAGAGAGGCATGGGAGGGAGGGAGGGAGGGGGAGAGAGAGAGAGGCATAGGAGGGAGGGGGAGAGAGAGCGAGAGAGGCATGGGAAGGAGGGGGAGAGAGAGGCATGGGAGGGAGGGAGGGAGGGGGATAGAGAGAGGCATGGGAGGGAGGGAGGGTGAGAGAAAGAGGCATGGGGAGAGAGAGGCATGGAGGAGGGGGAGAGTGATGAGGCATGGGGAAGGGAGGGGAGATAGAGGCATGGGGGAAGAGAGAGAGGCATGGGGGGATGGAGGGGAAGAGAGAGGCATGGGGGGATGGAGGGGAAGAGAGAGGCATGGGGAGGGAGGGATAGAGGCAAGGGGATAGAGAGGAATGGGGAGGAGAGGGAGGCATGGGGAGGAGAGAGAGGCATGGGGAGAGTGAGGGGAGCATGGAAAGAGATAGGGCTAGAGAACATTGGGGAGAAGGGTAAATGAGAGGGAAAGAGAGAGAGGGCATGGGTTGGGAGAGAGAGTAAAAGAGAGATAGAGGCAGCCAATGCAAGACAGTGTGAGGAAGAGGAGCCCATTTGCCTGACAGTACTTTTCTACTTGATTCCCCCCAAACCAGACATATACTGTACCTGCTATCGGGATTTCACATAGTGGAAGAATGTAGTGCTCATCCAAACTTCCCTCCTGCTGCTGCCATCCCCCCAGCATGCTAGACACACACCTGCTGTCATTGGAGAATTTTAGACAGTCACTTCTGCATCAGTTGACCAGCTCCATCATGTGCAGCTGTACACGCGGCCGCCTGGCATGTAGAGGAGGACGCAGCTGAGAGGGGAACACTGCAGGAGCTGGGAATGCAGCATGGGCTTCCTTGTAGGCTGGGGGCATGGATTAGGCTGATCGGCACCCTCTGCACTGTGGCGCCTTACTCAGCGGCATACCTGGCTGCTAGGAACTTAGACTTAATGGTGATACTCTTGGACTTGCTTAGAATAGTGATTCTTGGACTTGATAGATATGGGAATTTTTTGGACTTGATGAAAGTGAAGATACTTGGACTTGCAAGACGTTGCAGGGAACTCCATAACTATTGAGGTGAGACTCCTAGAGTCCTCAAGAGGGTATTCCACCAATAACAACCTACACTTTTCCCTTAGAACTAGATCGGTACACCAGAACTTAGGGGGCCATCTAGGCTCGATGCCTCCAGAAGTAGGAGCTTACCCAATAGTCTGAAGACCCTGAGTATCTCTATGTGACAGCTGAGAATGAGGAAAATGACTGCCAAGGTATAAGGCACGAGCTGGAAAAGCCTCCGCCTAGGCAGGTGTTTAGCAGTGCTGATGGTATGCAAGCTCCCAGCTGAGGCGCTATCGTCAGCAGATGGTATAGCCACACCAAGCCTGGGTAATGGCAGGCAGAGCAGGATACAGGTTGAAGATTCTATCAGAGTTTCCATGTGGCAAGGATTACTGAGGATAACAGGGACCAGTGGTTTACATTGCAAGGGTAAACTGCAACCAGCACTGAGGGAGTGGCGTGGAGAGGATATATAGGGTGGCAGGGCCAAATAGGAACCAGACAGGTGGACACACCACAATAATCAAATGGACATGCAGCTTTGCTGCTGCACATTCAATAAAAGCCATTGCACCTGCTCCCCCCCCATTTTCCAGCAACCGGGAACGCCGTCTGCATCCAGCAACCAAGTTGCTAGGTACCCAGCGGCTCCCAGAATGTCGTACAGCTGTCACGTCATTGTTGGTAGGTGCTGGACGGGAACAGACAGGCTGGGTGGCCTGAAGAGACACAGCAACCCCGTTGCCTGGCAATGACCGAGACCTGTGTTCAGCACAGACTGCCAGGTGGACCATAACACTGATGTAGTGGTCGGGCCAGCTCTGAGTATAAGGTAACATACTGTATGTATTATGTGTAATTCAAGTGCACAGCCTGGAGGCTGATCCTGGGCCAGTCCAATCCTGGTTTGCACTGATGTCTGTGGAATCTATTTGTGATTGCGGCTGGTAAGTTGGGTTGTGATTTATCAATGGACTGGTCCCTTTCTATTCTAAGCTTTTCTTTGGCTATAGGATCTACTCATGAAATCTACAGATGTGCCCTCGTAAATCCTTGCTCTGAGTGTGCCAGGCATCCTAGTGGCAGCATGTAAATACCGCATGTTGACACACCAAGACACAAGAGGATCTGTCATGCTACAGTACTCCACTGATTTAAACTACAGTATTGAATACAATAGCAGTTGATGGAGATGGAACTACATTGTAGCAAGCCCCCGACAGGTGGGCCAATCACGTACAATGTTACGAGTTGCAGATATAAATCACCGGAGCAGCAGTGAACAGGGATTTTATTTTGTTTGTTTATGGTATTAAGTAGCACTACTAGTCTCTTTAATAATATTGCAAAAGTAGTGTTCCCATGCTGAGACTTGTAGTTCCATGCATCCAGGGGCGTCAGAACATTTATAGGTTGGGAAGGCAAGTTAGAGCCTGAGTTTGGCGCCCCTGTGGGTGGAGCCACCGAGGAGAGGAGGAGGCGGAATTATGGGGACGAAATGGAGGTGGCACCACGGTCGGAAGAGAGAGGGAAAGTGTCAAGAATAGAAAGAGGGAGAGAGAGAAACGTGTCAGGGAGAGAGAGGGAAACAGTGTCAGGGAGAGAGGAAGAGTGTCAGGTAGAGAGGGAGATTGTCAGGGAGAGAGGGATAGAGAGACAGTGTCAGGGAGAGAGAGGGAGAGAGAGAGAGAGAGACAGTGTCAGGGAGTGTCAGGGAGAGAGAGGAGCAAGAGTAGAGAGAGTGTTAGGGAAAGAGAGTGGGACAGGAAGAGATAGAGAGGGAGTGGAGCGAGTGGGAGAGACAGAGACACTACCTTTACCTTATTACACAGCACAGCCACACAGGTCTCCTATAGAGGCTGGCACTCCTCAGCATTAGGCCATGCCCCCGAAATTGCCGCAAATCACGGCACTGCTCTGCTGAGATTCATGAGTGGTGGTCCATGCACTCAGGGCCGGTCCGAGCCTAATTTTTTTGGTATGCGACTATATATTTTGGCGCCCCTTAGTGGACTATATGGGGCGTGGCTTCATGGGGAGGGGCGTAGTCACAGACTAGTATCAATTCACATTACACAGCACAGTAGAGCCGCTTATACACGTCACACCACCAGTAGAATCGCTTATACACATTACACCACAGAAGAGTCGCTTATACATGTCACACCCCAGAAGATCCTCTTATACATGTCACACCACAGTAGAGCCGCTTATACACGTTACACCACAGAGGAGCCACTTATACACGTCACACCACAGAGGAGTCGCTTATACACTTCACGCCATATACACGTCTTACCACAGAGGAGCCGCTTATACACATCACACCACAGAGCAGCTGCTTATACATGTCTTACCACAGAGGAGCCACTTATACACGTCTTACCACAGAGGAGCCACTTATACACATCACGCCACAAAGGAGCCACTTATACATGTCACGCCACAGAGGAGCTGCTTACACATGTTACATTGATTGCATAGGGGGCACACTAATACACATACATATTGTACAGGGGGAGCGGCCTCTGCCACGCACATACCTTCCATCTGTAGGTCACAGCTCCAGCTCACCCTTGGTAGTAGGGTAGTCTCCCTCCCCCTGTTCCCTGGCATCGGGGGAGGGCTGTGGAGACAGAGCAGTCAGTGGGAAGGCGGATCATCAGGCAGTTCCAGGTCTCTGGAGCCTGGTTGTTAGTTTCCATGGTGGGACTTGTGAGAATGGATTCCCGTGCATGGACAGAGAAGAGGTCCCTGCCTTCTGCAGGTAAAGAGGTGAGCGCCGCGGCGGGTGGTGGGAGATGTGAGGCAGGCGGTGAGCGGTGGGCAGCAGAGAAACAGTGACCTTATCAGCATCCTCACATGTCCAGCAGTGGGAGTACGGGTCCGCAGCAGTGCAGCACTGACTATCAGACAGACAGTGAAGTCAGGGAAAATCGCGGAACGCAGCCGGAGGAGTGCCCTCTATGTGTGGCGCCTTACTTGGCTGTGTACTGTACGTATATGTAGGGATGGCCCTGCATGCACTGCACAGAGGTTGTGATGTGCGGTCTTTCAACTGACCGCACATCGCTCCTTCTGTAAATCAGCGATCGCCTCTCATGTTTGGGGGGGTGAGCTGCCCCCTTGTCGTCATCCCCCATTCCGACGCCTCTGCGTGCATCCCTGTTTATTGCAGCTCCAGTAATGCTCAGCCTTCACACTACTTGATGTTGGTGGTCATCCCAAGTTGTTCGCTCGCTAGCAGTTTTTAGCAGCCGTGCAAACGCTATGCCGCCTCCAACTGGGAGTGCATTTTAGCTTAGCAGAAGTGCGAACGAAAGGATCGCAGAGCGGCGGCAAAATTTTTTTGTGCAGTTTTAGAGTAGCTCAATACCTACTCAGCGCTTGCGATGACATCAGACTGTTCAGTTCCTGTTTTGACATCACAAACATGCCCTGCGTTCGCCCAGCCATGCCTGCGTTTTTCCTGGCATGCCTGCGTTTTTTCGAACACTCCCTGAAAACGGTCAGTTGACACCCAGAAACGCCCACTTCATGTCAATCACTCTGCGACCAGCAGTGCGACTGAAAAGCTTCGCTAGACCTAGTGTGAAACTACATTGCTCGTTGTAATAGTACGTTGCGCGTGCTCATTGCGCCACATACGCATGCGCAGAAGTGCCTTTTTTTGCCTCATTGCTGCACAGCAAATGAATGCAGCTAGCAATCAACTCGGAATGACCACCGTTGTCTGCTAAACTGCTAATAAATCACAAACAAGAGGTCTGCAGCACCTGAATTGGTGGATGTAGTGAGTTAGTGGTATGCTTAACATAGTGGGTTTGATTCCCATTAAGGACAGGGGGGAATTGGTAGGGGTATTATAGAATGATTGAAAATTTTATTTTGTTATCAATAATATATTATATTTATTTGTAAATGCTACTTTTAGATTGCTTTGCAAGTGGAATATCGATAATCAAGACACTAAGGGCCGAAAAATCACAAAACTATAACTTTCCTTTAACACGTGGGGGGCTGCCTAGCACAGGGCCAAACCGCCCCGCATGCCGTGTCCCCCCCCCCCCCCTACTTCCTGCTAAGGTAGCCCCCTGCTTACGCAGCCTAGCAGGCAGTCAGGGGGCCTGCATCTTTTTGGTCGCAGCGGCTGCTTGAGATGTCACTCAGCCACCGCGGCCCACCCCTCCGACAGTCCGGACACGCCTCCATTGTCCGAACCTCACCCCTAAAATAGAGCTTTGACACCCAAGGAATGTAGCGTTGACGCCCTGTTCCCGCCCCCCCTCCAGGTCTTAGACTGCGATCACCTGCAATCACAATTTAGGACCTTGCACATATAGCGATTTCAGCACTTTTGCACCTGACCCTGAATCGGCCCCTGAGTTTTTACATATATAGTGTCCCCATTCATTAAACAGTGCTTTTTTTAATATACACCTTACAGTACTGTACTGCTTGAAAGTCTGCCAAAATATGTCCATTATGAAGTTAATGAACTGTGACTCATATTTACTTTGGGTGATGGGAGAATATAGGATGTGTTTAATTTTTATTGTTATATGCCTCTAAGTATACAGTATACTGTGGTACAGACACAGCAACCATTGTTGTGCACTATGTACTAAGCGCTATAAAGTCACACATGCAGCGTTTAATAAACTGAGATATATTATGCTGAAACTTGTGGCTTCACTTTTAATGAAAAAGAAACAAAACCCTTACAGTACTCTGCGTGTCTCCATGCAACCATATTCACAGCAATTGATTGTACAGTATCTGCTATCTGATATACTGTAGAACAAGCCGCACACACATTAAAATTAATGCTGCAGTATGTGCTTCAGTGGTTGCTATAGTCGCATGTGCAGTCTTTAATAAAATTAGATGCTTTTATGCAGAGACTTATAGTCTGCTGCTGATTTGTTGATTCCATAGTTCCCCCTTCCCCGTTCATTTCTATTGAATTCATCTCTCTGACATTGCCGCACATCACTGCAGAGATTGCCACTAGCAGCTTACAGAACATATCGCTAATCATTGCAGATACATATTAGTGTCATTGCAAATACCATACCTGGGGCCTTGTTCAGTTTCAGTGGCAGTTTAACTAAAATAGCAAAACTGCAACTGCTATCACCCGTATTTTAGGTGTCACCCAGCACAGGGCCATGCCGCCCAGCATGCAAATGGCGGTCAGCAATACTATCGTAATTCAATTGTGATTGCATCACTAAATAAGTGAGGCCCCCCTGCCTCCGCAGCCTGGCTGCGAAAGCAGTCGGGCTGCCGCTATTTTCCGTGACACAGCGGCCACGTGTGATGTCACGTCCAAAAATGACACCAACCCGCCCACATTTTAGCCATTCCGCCCCCGCAATGCCACGTCGTCACCCCAGACTGCCCAGCGAATGCCTCTGCCTGTCAATCAGGCAGAGGCATTTGCATTAAATTGCATCTCACTGCATACGCATACGCAGTATGGCTCCTAGTACATCAGTATGATCCATACTAAATAAGGCCCCTGATCTTTATTTCTCATATTGTCTGTGGTAGGAAAAAAAATGCGCATATACAGTACAAAAGAGATGCTCCCAGGGAAAGGCTCATAGTCCCATGTTCACAAAAATTGGTATCTGCTTTAGAACAAGTCACACACACATAGTAATTGATGCAATGTACTAGGCACTGCAAAGTGCAGTACAGTCTATAGTACATAAGAGGACACGTCTGTACAGTACTTTTTTTTTTCCAACCCAAAAAGTACACACTAAACAGGCTATTGGCTAAACAAATTTATCATGAGAACATTCCTACAAATACTGAATATATACACTAATGCATATCCTAAAGTATGTTCTTTCAATGCATATTTTTGCAAAAGTTCTAGAAATTAAAATTAGGCCATTCGCTCATCTGTAGTCCTGCACAGAGACTATTACTCATAAGAGAAGCTGGCCAGAAGGAATATTGTGGCTGGCCCCTGTTCCTTGTAGTAACATTAGTGCCTGCTGTCCCCAGCTCCTTTGGACGTCTCACTTTCTTGGGCTCTGCTGGATGACTGCAACCCCTACGTGAAAGGTGCTCTCCTTTTTTCTATTACAAATGTGATCCATTAACGTCTCCTCTCTTCACCCATACCCATACTCACCCATACTCTGCATGCATATCATCTAGTCATGTGATGTCTATATAACCTACACAGATTATCCCCTCTTTGCTAGCCACAATTCGGCCTGCTCTTCCAGCTAACCCACACGTGCGGCGGTGCCTACTGATACTGCTGGTCCTTATTCTGGAGGTGCTTCCAACCTGTTACTGGACTTTGGGGTGGATTCTAACTCCAATGCAACACTCACTGTTAAATCCTTATGTCAAGTTTCAGCAGCCTTTAAATCAGATCTCGCCCAAGACCTCTCTGTGGCTATCCACAAGGTTAAATCAGACCTGTCAGCTATTAGAAATCACACTGACAACATTGATCACAAGATGGAGGTATTAGTGACTTCACATAGTGAGGCAAATGTATTTACCTGGAGAAGGCATAAGGAAGTGATAAACCAGTGATATGTGCAAGGTGATAAAGGCACCAGCCAATCAGATCCTAACTGTTAATTTACATATTGGAGCTGATTGGCTGGTGCCTTTATCACCTTGCACATATCACTGGTTTATCACTTCCTTATGCCTTCTCCAGGTTATTACATCTGCCCCAATGACCTTATTTCTGCAAATGACCAACAACAATCTGAGGACCTAATTCAGACCTGATCGTAGCAGCAAAAATTTTCTCTATTGGGCCAAACCGTGTGCACAGCAGGTGGGGCAGATATAACATGTGCAGAGATAATTAGATTTGATTGGGGTGTGTTCAAACTGAAATCTAAATTGCAGTGTAAAAATAAAGCAGACAGTATTTACCCTGCACAGAAACAATATAACCCACCCAAATCTAACTCTCTCTGCACATGTTATATCTGCCCTACCTGCCGTGCACATGGTATTGCCCATTAGAGAAAGAGTTTGCTGCTGCGATCAGGTCTGAATTAGGCCCTGAGTTGGAGGTTTTTAAGGATAAAAATTAGGCCATTCAAGTTTGTTCAAAATAACCCATTTCAGGAATTTATGGCTCCTGCAAATCAAAGATAGCTAATAGTTGCCGTTATTAAAACTATACCTGCTTTATATGTAAACACTAAAAACTATTATGTGTTTACACGTTATATCAAAATTCTATTACCACTTAACTGACAATTTATTTTGCCGAAATCCGCTCCGAAATTGTCAGGTTTTTTTATGAGTGAATTAGGTGAAGAACGTGAATTTAACCCTATTCCTAGTGATTTTAGTTAAAAAAAAGGAAAAAATATTATTATTTTTTCATTTTTTAATAAATTTTTTTCCAAACATCGAAACAACGAACAGGAACATTGCGACCATCAGAACATCGGAAACATCGTGACCATCGCTGCTTTAATTTTGAAAGCCGGTACAGCCTGCAGGTATACAGGGGGGGTCTGGGGGTGGCTTGGGAGGGTTCATTTACATTCCCCAGCGGCTGCTATTGTCTGCAACTGCTGTATGTGGGGTTCCTGCCATGCTGACCGATCAGCAGTGATCGGCAGCACGGCAGACACAGGGGGAGAGTGTGGGGAGGCAGAGGGACCTTCCGGTCCCTCTGACAGCAGCAGCGGAGGGAAGTTTCTCTTCCCTGCCGCTGCTAACACTCTCTATCTGACTGGTCGCATCCTGTGTGACCAGATCAGATAAAGCACTTGCAGGCATGGTCGCATCTGATGCGACCATGACTGCAAGTGCTCTATCTAACAGGCAAGTGGTTAAAAACATTCTCATGGGTGTTTCTATAATGGGTGCAGGTTGCACACATGCCGACACTGCACACCCTGCACCCATTCACAATATTTCCCTCTCCATCGGCAGCTCATATATCACTGTAAATATGGCACAGACTGCACATTTCAACAGATCTGAGCATGGCACTACAGAAATCATGGGAAATAGTCTACTGAGGAAATATGCCGGCAATAAATATTTTGATCCAACACTGTAGCTTTTATAGCTTCCACTCACTGTATTGAGCTGTTGGTTCCACAGAGATTGCAATTTGATAAAATGAAATATGCATGGGTGGGGCAAATAGGAGCTAGATCTGGTGATTGGGAGTTATTCAAAGCACATCACACTTCACAAGCAGACTTGTTTATTTTCAGCTAATATACAGGGGTGCTTGAAAGTCCTAAAAAAACTTTTGCAACTCAAAGATATGTGCTATTGGATAATTTTCCTCAAAAAAATAAATGAGAAAATATAGTTTTTTTGTCTCTTTTGCTTGATTTGGTTTTCTTTATCTACTATTAGGACTTGTGTGAAAATCTGAGGTGGTTTTAGGACAAATTTCAGCAGAAATATAGAAAATTCAGAAGGGTTCACACACTTTCCAGCATCACTTTATGTCCAAACTGTGGCAAACAATTTCTGCAGTTTAATAGAACTGGGATCTAACCTGTGAGTTAATTTTAATAACTTTGCTTTCTTCTGAGCCATTAAGAACCATTTTAATCAAATAACAAAAAAAAATTGTCATTTAAGTTCCAATGCCTGATACATTAAAATAAAATATCCAAATTTAAGGATGAATTTGCTTATCATTTACTCTTCAAACTATGTTTTCATATACTTCAACCTTTGTCTTCAATGTTCAATTATACTTTTGTGAGTTAATCCTCTGTTTAAAAAAAGTTCCTATACACATTATGTGTCAATGAGCAAACAATTAAAATGTTATCCTTGTAAGATGATAACTTCTATAAATCTTACTTTCACACCATGAATCTCTTAAGGGTTTCAAAGAATGTAATTTTCAATACTTTTACCAAAGGTGTCAAAATCTGCTAGAGTGAATGCTTTTCTGTGACAGCATTTTTGTAGCCAAAAACTTTGCCAAAATGTGTCTGATTTACATTAGGGAGGATATGAGTCACACATCTTTGTTCCACTGCTTAACGCAGTTGAATACTGTGTGCACATCAGCTTTCAGTCACCCCAGGATACTAGAGGCTGACTGAATTCATCAGAACAAAGGTTTTACTGGCAGATCTATAAATCAGGCAAATTGTACTGCTATGTGGGCTCATGCCAGCAGGAGTAAGAAATTCTATAGTTTTCACATTGTTAATGTACAGGCAGAGGCGTCACTAGGGTTGGTGTCACCCGGTGTGGTAACTCATGGTGTCACCCCCCCCATGGACCTTCTCCCATATCACACCACACGCAATCCTTAGAAATGTTTTTGTACTAGTTTTACTTGTAAGTCATAATTCCTGTATATCACTGAATGCGATGGCAATAGTAGTGACATAGGACCCTATTTAGGTTGGTTTGCATATTCTGCTTAAAAGCAGAATCTGCAATCGTTTCTGTAGCATGCTGGGGTCCGTCCAGGATGCTAATTGGCATCCAGCGATGCGATTTCAATTATTTTGCGATCACATCGCTGAAGCAGATACGAAGGATGACCCCCTGCAGACGTAGCTAGGCTGCGTATGCAGGCAATGCACCGCCATTTTTCGGGTTGCAGTGGGTGCGTGTGATGTCACATAGCCGCCCCAAAAAAGCTCTGATCCCCTTTCCCAACCACACCCTGCTACGCCGGCCCCCAATGAAAGTGCAGTCCCTCAGGGATGCGACCGCACTTTGATTGCATGCTCACTGTCAGCGTGGCGCATTTTAGCAATTTTATTGCTAAAATTAAATGCAACCAGAATAATGTCCATAATTGAGTATGAGCCGAAATTCACATTATACAACACAGAATGAGCCGAAATTCACATCATAGAACACAGATTGATCCGAAATTCACATAATAGCACACTGAATGAGCCGAAATTCACATTATAGCACACTGAATGATCCGAAATTCATATTGTAGCACACTGAATGAGCCGAAATTCACATCATAGAACACAGAATGATCCAAAATTCACATTATAGCACACTGAATGATCCGAAATTCACATTGTAGCACTCTGAATGAGCCGAAATTCACATTGTAACACACTGAATGATCCGAAATTCATATTGTAGCACACTGAATGAGCCGAAATTCACATCATAGAACACAGAATGATCCAAAATTCACATTATAGCACACTGAATGATCCGAAATTCACATTGTAGCACTCTGAATGAGCCGAAATTCACATTGTAACACACTGAATGATCCGAAATTCACATTATAGCACACTGAATGAGCCGAAACTCACATTATAGCACACTGAATGAGCCGAAACTCACATTGTTGCACACTGAATGAGCCGAAACTCACATTGTAGCACACTGAATGAGCCGAAATTCACATTGTAGCACACTGAATGAGCCGAAATTCACATTATAGCACACTGAATGAGCCGACATTCACATTGTAGCACACTGAATGAGCCGAAACTCACATTGTAGCACACTGAATGAGCTGACATTCACATTGTAACACACTGAATGATCCGAAATTCACATTGTAGCACTCTGAATGAGCCGAAATTCACATTGTAACACACTGAATGATCCGAAATTCACATTGTAGCACACTGAATGAGCCGAAACTAACATTGTAGCACACTGACTGAGCCAAAATTCACATTAAAGCACACAGTATTATCCAAAATTCAGGGACAGGGAGAGTGACAGCAGGGACAGTGACAGAGGGACAGTGACAGAAGGACAGTGACAGCAGGGACAGTGACAGAGGTGCAGTGACAGAGGGACAGTGACAGCGGTGACAGCAGTGACAGAGGTATAGTGACAGCAGGGACAGTGACAGAGGTATACTGACAGCAGGGACAGTGACAGAGGTGCAGTGACAGAGGGACAGTGACAGCGGTGACAGCAGGGACAGTGACAGAGGTATAGTGACAGCAGGGACAGTGACAGAGGTATACTGACAGCAGGGACAGTGACAGAGGTGCAGTGACAGAGGGACAGTGACAGCGGTGACAGCAGGGACAGTGACAGAGGTATAGTGACAGCAGGGACAGTGACAGAGGTATAGTGACAGCAGGGACAGTGACAGAGGGACAGTGACAGCGGTGACAGCAGTGACAGAGGTATAGTGACAGCAGGGACAGTGACAGAGGTATACTGACAGCAGGGACAGTGACAGAGGTGCAGTGACAGAGGGACAGTGACAGCGGTGACAGCAGGGACAGTGACAGAGGTATAGTGACAGCAGGGACCGTGACAGCAGGGACAGTGACAGAGGTATAGTGACAGCAGGGCCAGTGACAGAGGTATAGTGACAGCAGGGACCGTGACAGCAGGGACAGTGACAGAGGTATAGTGACAGCAGGGACAGTGACAGAGGTATAGTGACAGCAGGGACAGTGAGAGGTATAGTGACAGCAGGGACAGTGACAGAGGTATACTGACAGCAGGGACAGTGACAGAGGTGCAGTGACAGAGGGACAGTGACAGCGGTGACAGCAGGGACAGTGACAGAGGTATAGTGACAGCAGGGACCGTGACAGCAGGGACAGTGAGAGGTATAGTGACAGCAGGGACAGTGACTGAAGTATAGTGACAGAGGTACAGTGACAGCAGGGAAAGTGAGTGACAGCAGTGACAGGGACATAGGGAAGCAGGGTAAGTACCTGAGCAGCGGAGGGGGGTGTAGTAGGCGGCCCTAGGCAGCGGAGGAAGTGGGCTGCGGTGTGCAGAACGTGGCCGGCGGCAGTGAGGAGAATGGCAAGCTGCAAGCGGTGCCGGCGCGCAAGATGACGTCATGAGGAGTGACGTACAGCGACCGGCATCCTGGCTGAGGAGACTGTCAGGAACCGCCAGTACGGACCCGGCGGCGGTATTCAGGCAGCGATTTGAGTCAGCAGGGGGATGCGATCATAACAAGAGGACGCCGCGGCACAGTTATGATCGTGCAACCCCCCCCCCCCTCCCCCTCCGAGCAGGTGCATGTGCGCCGCGGCTGGGTCCGTGCTTTCTGACACATTGTCAGTGTAATGGTAGGAATGCGACAGGTGTGAGGCTCTTGTTTGCTGTCACCCCACTGAAGGGTGACACCCGGGTGCGGGCCGCACCCCCCGCACCCGCCTCATGACGCCACTGTGTACAGGACATCAGTAAACTATGCTCTTAGACTGGCTTATATTTGGAGCAGAATGTCCAATGAATCACGTTGATGTTAAAATAAACTAATTTGATCATAAAACTTTGTTTATAGCGTAACCACAAACAGACAAAAGTTGGCAAGAAGGCCTGTTATACTGTATATAGCAGCTAATGTACTTTTACAAACTGAAATACTTGTTTTGTTGTAATGTTTATCATGTTACTTTCAGACTTCTATATAATAAGTAGATTGCTAATCTATGAAGGGTCATCAAATAATTTTAAGAAAATAATGTCTTTACAAATGTCATGTCAAGCTAGTCTATGTTACTGTCAGCACAAACGGACGGTCCTACTTTCAGCTACCTTTAATTTACTGTATTTGACACTATTTTTGACAGTATGTAATAAATAACACCCTCTGTGATCAAAGTGAATGGTTTGAAGGAAGAGACATATTTTAATGTATCTGTTGCAAATAATTTCTAGGTATGGGAAAATAATATATCTCTGAATTTGCTGAGCATGGGGAAATCTTTTGGAAAATGTAGAGTAAGGTTATAAAACATTGGGATGACAGTGAATCGACACATTTAGATCATCTTCAGGAACAATGGGGGAAGAACTGTTTGCAAAAACAATACTTTAAGTTACACTTATTATCATAGTAACAAAATAATATGTAATTTTGAAACTTATGTACACAAGGAAACTATTGGACACAAATAGGGTCCTATTTACAAGTTCTATAATTAATAAATACAGGTTGAGTATCCCTTATTCAAAATTCAAAATCCCACATTTTTGGGTCCCCTACTGAGATAATGACATATATATTATATATTATGTGTATGTATATATATATATATATATATATATATATATATATACATATATATATATGTGTGTGTGTGCGTGTCTGCGTGTGTGTGTCATTATCTTAGGTGAGCCAAAAATGTGTGATTTTGAATTTTGAATAAGGGATACTCAACCTGTACAGTAAATCAGAGAGTCCATGCTCCATACAATAGGAACAAGTTACTGAAAACACAAGAGGAACAAAGCAAGCAAGAATCCAAATGAGACTTCCCCCAGACTTTAGCTAGCTGTTTACACAAATAGAATAATAATCTAAAGTTGGATATTGTCACCCAAATAACAAGGCTCCACATTTCCTCCTGCCACCATGTTCCAACACCCTGACACAGCAGTGGTAGGACATACTTTGGAGCTTGAGGAATGGCTTGTTGGGTAGGTTTGCTATTATTTACGATGGCTGATACAGGGATCCATGACTGCATAAATTGCAGTATCCATTGATTGCCTTTATATATGTGGAGATAATTCATAGAAGACTAGACCAAACCAGACCCATGGAAGAATGAGTTGTTTTGTATAATACTGTTGAATGTAGACAGTTGTACTGTAGAATCTTCTATGCACAAGTATGGAATAAAATAACCCGATAATCCACGTAGTAGATCCAAACAGTAAAATAGATAATCACACTAGCTGAGGTCAAGACACTGATGAAGGTAGGATAATCAATATCAGGTTAATAATCAGGAGGAAAAAAAATGATCAGATGGCAATGGAGTTGCTACATTGCCAATTTTGGATTACTATGTTGCTATAAACAACATGACATGAAAAAGCCAAAGTGTCATAGTTGTCACCATTTATAAACGATCAAATGTTACATAACAGTATTAAATAAAAAGACTAGGACCCTGACTGATACTCCCACTCAATGAGCTCTCTTCCTTATAGTCCTGACTCCCACTGCAATCTTACCGACGCCGGGATCCCGGCAGCTTACCGACGCCGGGATCCCGGCGGGGAGGGGCGAGTGCAGCAAGCCCCTTACGGGCTCGGTGGCGACCTGCGGTCGTCACGGGTTCTATTCCCACTCTATGGGTGTCGTGGACACCCACGAGTGGAAATAGTCCCTGTTGGTCGGCATGCTGACCATCGGGACAGTGACCCGTCGGGCAGGTGGAGGAGGTCATGTGACTGTCGGTCAGCTGACCGGCGGTCACATGAATACCACCCCAATCTATCACTATAAGAATAATCAGTTAACTAACTCAACACTAATTCAAATCATGCTTCAATATTAATGGTCTGTCGTTAATTTTACAATAATTATTCAGTTACATACTAATAAAAAAAACATATGTAAGTGCTGTTCTACTGTAGGTCTTTTGATGTCTTTCCACAGATCTATGACTTACAGTGTACTTATAAAAGTGGTGTTATAACAAAAATCATAGTTCCCTCTAAATTTTATGTTACTGTATTCTATATTGTCCAACACTGTTTCCTTTACCATGACAGGTTGACATGTGTGTTATGTGAATCTGCCATGTTGGTACAATGGATAGCACAATTTAGTCAAAAGCAAAATCTGTTAAATGTGGGAACTAATACGGAGTAAGTAATATGCTCATTTTTGGTGCACACATTGCGTTATATCGCACAGACAGCAAATACACTAATATGCACAAGTGCACACCTGAACACATATGACATGACTATTTACTACTGGAGAGGCATAACTGGCATGGATCTGGACAGACTAACATAGACCAAGTTCAGTAAATGTGGCTCTTGTAGATCATGTTCTGCACATATAAACTTGCTAGTAGGCATATTGTACAAATAAATACTGCTGGTACAACTACAAACTGATGATGATGTTGACTTGTCATAACTTAGACGCCCATGCTGCTGATGCGGGTGCATACGCATCTCAAGATGTGTAATGTTCTCCATATGTTCTGAAAAATGCTACTTTTGTGTGTTCTTTTTTTTTAAATATAATTTACGTCCATTTTGCTGCCAACGCTGTAGCAGTCCCCTATTGTACAAGACAGTCTGCTTTCCTAGACTAATTTTATCATGTGTCTGCAGTATTTTAGGAGTCCATAGGCAATAGAATGTAAAGGACTAAAAAGCTAAGCTCCCTGCTGTGTATTAATTGATTTATTATGTGGTTTATGCTGTCCATTAATAAATAGTATAAATATATTGCAGTATATCAGTACATTTTAAGAAGCTATTGCACTTACAATTTAAAGTAAGAAATTGGTGGTGTAAATTACATTTAAGGCTTGTTTGGCACACACAACTAAATATTGTAGTCAATCCTTGGCTCCAGACAAAGTCATTTTAAAAAATAAATCTTAAAAAGATTCATGAAAGCCATTAATTCAACAATTTCCTAAAAAAGTAACAAACAATTGTTGGACTATAGCAATTACATGTGTAGTAGACAGTGGAAAGCTGTAAAACTCTTACCCATTATAGTAGGTGAAAGCTTATAGATGGATGGGGAGAATGTACCTCTATCATGAGAAAGGAAGCGTATATATTTTTTTATATATATATATATATATATATATATAAAATGATGTGTGAATACCCAAAAGGGTATTAGCAAGATGTCATATTTGATTGCACTTATTATTGCATATACAGTAGTGATGGACCCTGTGACTGAAGGCCAGTGTATGAGGTTGTAAGTTATATTACTGTAATTCCCCTTTAGTGTTCCTTGTGGTGTATTTGGAGTGATAAACCTCCCCTTGGCCCAAGCTAGCACTCCAGGGTTTTGGAAATACCTGTTATAACAGTCACACACATATAGGCACAGGTGTAGAGAGATGCAGTAACAGTTCTTGCTAAATTATTTGGGTGCCAGACCTTCTCTTATAAAACTATACTCCTTTATTTATTTATTTATTTATTAACAGTTTCTTATATAGCGCAGCATATTCCGTTGCGCTTTACAATTAGAACATCAGTAATAGAACAAAACTGGGTAAAAACAGACAGACATAGAGGTAGGAAGGCCCTGCTCGCAAGCTTACAATCTATAGGATTAAACATAATACCTTGGCAACAGTAGGGAGATGCAGAGACATATCAGCTCAAGGAGATAATTGTCCCATGGGATTTAAATAGTTGCAAGTGCCATTTTGCCTTTACCCATCAGCAGTGCCAGATTAAGGTCCACGTGGGCCTGGAGCTGTAATTTATGAAGGGCCTATTGTGTGCCTCAGAAGGAGGTGTGACAAGCGCTGCAGTGGTGTGACTAGTGATGTGACCAGTTTGGTATAAATAGGGGGTGTGGTCTGTGCCATGAGTGTGGCTATCGTCGTGGACGTCATACAGTAGCTAGTGCTTATCTTTAACTACTTAATGGTTAACTATAACAAGAAAGTTTGTGACCACCATATAATACAGAGCATCAGTGACCACCATATCATACAGGGAGCATCGCAGCGACTGCCATATAATACAGAGAGCTGTATCAACATGCAAAGAAGGTGGAAAGGGGAGCAAAGAGAGCTGCACAAACAAAAGTTTGTGCAGTCTCTGCACAGCTCAGGACTTACTCAGACGCTGCGATGATCCGGCCAGGAGCTGACGTCAGGAACCCTCCCTTCAAACGGCTGGACACGCCTGCATTTCTCCAGACACTCCTAGGAAACGGTCAGTTGACACCCACAAACAGCCTCTTCCTGTCAATCTTCTTGCGATCGTCGATGTGATCACTTTCTTCGGCCATCCAGTCGCTGACCGAAAACACACAGCAGCGATTAGGTCTGAATGACCCCCAAAGTCTGCAGGAATGCTAATACTGGTTATTAAATAAGCCCACTCTGTAAACACAAATTATGTAAATACATTAACATTGGTCTCTCTCCTGTAATTCACTTTTTCTATGCCCAGGCACCGTACAAGTGAGCAGTTTATGACTATTTGAGCTACAAGTGTGTGGGTAGGGGTGGGATAGCTATCAATCCCTATCCTGTGCTCCCCGCCATCATACACAGTGCACACTCCTTGCATTGTGGTGTATTTTCCTGCTCAATGAAAAGGAGGAGACGGGAGAGTGGGAGGAATGTCTGGGGGAATCCCTGGCTGCCCCTGAGCTAGAAGATTCCAGCGCAGGCCGGAACAGATGTTCCGCTGACAGCTAAGGGCACAGGGCTGTGCCCTCCATACTATGGAGCTCTAGGCTTGGGAGGGGGCAGGCCAATACCATAGGGTGAGAAGAAAATGTTGCTACCTATCACCGCACTTCAACAATAACAATTATTGTAATAATAATACATTAATAATAATAACTACATTGTATTATTAATATACAGTATACAGTCACATTCACCTTACTGTTATTACTTAGATCACAGAATAAAGTTATTTTAGTGTCTCACTGTATAAAATCACCACTGAACTGCATTTTCTGGCCAATAAAAATTATTATCATTATTACCAGTTATTTATATAGCGCACACATATTCCGCTGCGCATTACAGAGAACATTTGGCCTTTCACATCAGTTCTGGCCCCAGTGGAGCTTACAATCTATGTTCGCTACCTCATGTACTGTACACACGCACACTTACACACTAAGGTTAATTTATGTTGGGAAACAACCTGTGGGAGGAAACCCACACAAGGGGAGAATATACAAACTCCACACAGACCCATGGTGGGAATCAAACCCACAACCTCAGTGCTGTGAATAAATGTAGTCAACTATAATTTTATGACACATAAACAACCTTTAATAGGAGAGAACTCCGCCCCTCTATAATACACTTTCAGATTATTGACACGAGATCCATTCTTTGACATGAGAACCAGTGCCATAACTAGACATTTTAGGGCTGTGTGCAAGAAACAGCATCGGTCCCCCCCCACCCCCATCCCACCACCAAATGCAGGCAGAGTGTGTGTGTGTGTGTGTGTGTGTGTTTGTGTGTGTGTGTGTGTCGCATTAGGCAGGGAGAGTGTGTGTCACATTAGGCAGGGAGTGTGTGTGTGTGTGTGTGTGTGTGTGTGTTTTGTCACCTGTGGGGACGATCCGGCATCCAGACCAGCCAGGCACAGACACTGTTCTACAGATGCTCCCACTCGTTCTCCATTCCTGATGCGGCGGTGGGTCTAACAGGCGGAATCAGCAGAGGTGGGTCATATACGGCAGCTGGTGGTTTGAGTAGCGCTCCCTCTCCTTTGCAGCGGTGGCGAGTCTCACTGGCGGAATTACCGCATGGGGGACTGTACTGTGTAACACCAAATGATGCCTGCGCCACCACTCCCCATCTCTTACCGAGGTAGCGGCGGGACGCAGGCGCCGGCGGACAGCGTGACTTTCACTACGCCCTCACTCACCAAAACACTCATATGTTGGGGTGTGCTGCCTGATGGTGCGCCTTCAGTGCAGTTGCGCTGTGGGCAAGGCACCATCGGCACACACCTAGTTACAGCCCTGATGAGAACAATACCAGGCACACCCTACATTAACCAACAACAATCACCATAAAACTTGTGGAGGAAACACAGGGGGTGATTCAGAGCTGATTATAGATGTGCTAAATTTAGCACATCTACGATCAGTTTCTCTGACATGTGGGTTACACCCAGCACAAGGCTAGTCCGCCCCACATGTCGATGTCAGGCCCTGCAACCCCCCTTCACCCCCACCTTCCAAGTAGCTCCCTACCTGCGCAACCTAGATGTGCTGGCTGGCGGCTACCCGCCACATTCCGGGTGACAGTGGCTGCGTGTGACATCAAGCTACCGCCACAGCCCACTCCCACAACTGACCGGGCATGCCTGCATTGTCCGTACCGTGCCCCACCAACGGCGTTCTTACACTGTTGGCATGCCCCCTCCTGCCCCGCCTCAGCCTGTCAATCAGGCAAAGGCAATCGCACCAGTGAGATGCATCTCACTGGGGCTTACTGGGTGCGTGGGCGCACTCCTCAAAAGCCTTCAGAGTGCAGCGATCGCCCCTGAATCATCCCCACAGTCAATGAGGCTTACACATGATGTAAGCCCCATAGACTGCCCCCCCCCCCCGATAATATTGTTCAGCTACCTGCACCCCCATTTATATTTAAGTTGAGCATCCTGTCCCCCTTTATATATTAACTTGTGCCACCCCCCCTTATATATTAATTTAACTTGTACCTGCCCCCCTTATATATTTATTTACTTTGTGCCCCTCCCTCCCCTATATATTAATTTAACTTGTATCTACCCCCTTATATATTAATTTACCTTGTGCTGCTATCGCATGTTAAATAATATACAGTATTATGTGCTGCAACCAGACAGGGCAAAGCAAAGGTGAATTAACCTTACTGTTCACAGCCAGCAGTGTCCCATCAGATGAGGGGGCGGAGCTTTGGGCAGGGTGGGGGCGGAGCCACGGACGGGTTCGGGGGCGTGGCCTTGGGCAGATTCATGCAGTGGCAGTTTCGTGGTCTGAAGTTAACTCTGATCTGTGCCCAGCCAGCTGGTTTGGTGTGGAAGGTAACTGAGAAGCCGGGAGGTGAGGGAGCTGTGCTGCTGGTGATGACAGGAATATTTTTTCCTGTCATCACTGCATTGGAGCCTGTGGGCCTATTTTCAGTGGGGGGCCTGGAGCTGCAGCACACACACACACACACAAACACACACACACACACACACACTCTGCCTGCATTTGGTGGTGGGATGGGGGTGGGGGGGGACCGATGCTGTTTCTTGCACACAGCCCTAAAATGTCTAGTTATGGCACTGGTTCTCATGTCAAAGAATGGATCTCGTGTCAATAATCTGAAAGTGTATTATAGAGGGGCGGAGTTCTCTCCTATTAAAGGTTGTTTATGTGTCATAAAATTATAGTTGACTACATTTATTCACAGCACTGAGGTTGTGGGTTTGATTCCCACCATGGGTCTGTGTGGAGTTTGTATATTCTCCCCTTGTGTGGGTTTCCTCCCACAGGTTGTTTCCCAACATAAATTAACCTTAGTGTGTAAGTGTGCGTGTGTACAGTACATGAGGTAGCGAACATAGATTGTAAGCTCCACTGGGGCCAGAACTGATGTGAAAGGCCAAATGTTCTCTGTAATGCGCAGCGGAATATGTGTGCGCTATATAAATAACTGGTAATAATGATAATAATTTTTATTGGCCAGAAAATGCAGTTCAGTGGTGATTTTATACAGTGAGACACTAAAATAACTTTATTCTGTGATCTAAGTAATAACAGTAAGGTGAATGTGACTGTATACTGTATATTAATAATACAATGTAGTTATTATTATTAATGTATTATTATTACAATAATTGTTATTGTTGAAGTGCGGTGATAGGTAGCAACATTTTCTTCTCACCCTATGGTATTGGCCTGCCCCCTCCCAAGCCTAGAGCTCCATAGTATGGAGGGCACAGCCCTGTGCCCTTAGCTGTCAGCGGAACATCTGTTCCGGCCTGCGCTGGAATCTTCTAGCTCAGGGGCAGCCAGGGATTCCCCCAGACATTCCTCCCACTCTCCCGTCTCCTCCTTTTCATTGAGCAGGAAAATACACCACAATGCAAGGAGTGTGCACTGTGTATGATGGCGGGGAGCACAGGATAGGGATTGATAGCTATCCCACCCCTACCCACACACTTGTAGCTCAAATAGTCATAAACTGCTCACTTGTACGGTGCCTGGGCATAGAAAAAGTGAATTACAGGAGAGAGACCAATGTTAATGTATTTACATAATTTGTGTTTACAGAGTGGGCTTATTTAATAACCAGTATTAGCATTCCTGCAGACTTTGGGGGTCATTCAGACCTAATCGCTGCTGTGTGTTTTCGGTCAGCGACTGGATGGCCGAAGAAAGTGATCACATCGACGATCGCAAGAAGATTGACAGGAAGAGGCTGTTTGTGGGTGTCAACTGACCGTTTCCTAGGAGTGTCTGGAGAAATGCAGGCGTGTCCAGCCGTTTGAAGGGAGGGTTCCTGACGTCAGCTCCTGGCCGGATCATCGCAGCGTCTGAGTAAGTCCTGAGCTGTGCAGAGACTGCACAAACTTTTGTTTGTGCAGCTCTCTTTGCTCCCCTTTCCACCTTCTTTGCATGTTGATACAGCTCTCTGTATTATATGGCAGTCGCTGCGATGCTCCCTGTATGATATGGTGGTCACTGATGCTCTGTATTATATGGTGGTCACAAACTTTCTTGTTATAGTTAACTATTAAGTAGTTAAAGATAAGCACTAGCTACTGTATGACGTCCACGACGATAGCCACACTCATGGCACAGACCACACCCCCTATTTATACCAAACTGGTCACATCACTAGTCACACCACTGCAGCGCTTGTCACACCTCCTTCTGAGGCACACAATAGGCCCTTCATAAATTACAGCTCCAGGCCCACGTGGACCTTAATCTGGCACTGGCACTGCAGTGTCAAACAGGATGGCCGATTTAAAAAATAGTCCCCAAACAGCACATGATGCAAAGAAAAAAAGAGGTGCACCAAGGTCGCTGGATGGCTAAGCTAAGCGACCCAAGTGGCCGACACAAACACCTGGCCCATCTAGGAGTGGCACTGTAGTGTCAGACAGGATAGCCAATTTAAAAAATAGTCCCAAAACAGCACATGATGCAAAGAAAAAAAGAGGTGCACCAAGGTCGCTGGATGGCTAAGCTAAGCGACCCAAGTGGCCGACACAAACACCTGGCCCATCTAGGAGTGGCACTGCAGTGTCAGACAGGATGGCCGATTTAAAAAATAGTCCCCAAACAGCACATGATGCAAAGAAAAAAAAAGGTGCACCAAGGTCGCTGAATGGCTAAGCTAAGCGACCTAAGTGGCTGACACAAACACCTGCCCATATAGGAGTGGCACTGCAGTGTCAGACAGGATGGCCGATTTCAAAAATAGTCCCCAAACAGCACATGATGCAAAGAAAAAAAGATGTGCACCAAGGTCGCTGGATGGCTAAGCTAAGCGACCCAAGTGGCCGAAACAAACACCTGGCCCACCTAGGAGTGGCACTGCAGTTTTCTAGCGAGAGGATGAGTGCTTCCATCCTCATGTGAATCTGAACCACTAGCCATGAACATAGGCCAGGGCCTCAGCCGTTCCTTGCCACTCCGTGTCGTAAATGGCATATTGGCAATTTTACGCTTCTCATCAGATGCTTTTAATTTTGATTTTTGGGTCATTTTACTGAACTTTTGTAGTATACTTGACGACACAGAGGTAAAGCAATGGACTACTGTACCGTACTGCTATATATATACTGGTGGTCAGCCAAATTCTGCACTCTCCTCCTACTTTATAATACTGTGCACAACTAAAATGCAGCACAGGTATGGATGGATAGTATACTTGACGACACAGAGGTAGGTAGAGCAGTGGACTACTGTACCGTACTGGTATATATATACTGGTGGTCAGTAAAATTCTGCACTGTCCTCCTACTATATATACTGCACACAACTAAAATGCAGCACAGGTAAGGATGGATAGTATACTTGACGACACAGAGGTAGGTAGAGCAGTGAACTACTGTACCGTACTGCTATATATATACTGGTGGTCAGCAAAATTCTGCACTGTCCTCCTACTATATATACTGCGCACAACTAAAATGCAGCACAGGTATGGATGGATAGTATACTTGACAACACAGAGGTAGGTAGAGCAGTGGACTACTGTACCGTACTGGTATATATATACTGGTAGTCAGTAAAATTCTGGACTGTCCTCCTACTATATATACTGCACACAACTAAAATGCAGCACAGGTAAGGATGGATAGTATACTTGACGACACAGAGGTAGGTAGAGCAGTGGACTACTGTACCGTACTGCTATATATATATACTGGTGGTCAGCAAAATTCTGCACTGTCCTCATACTATATATACTGCGCACAACTAAAATGCAGCACAGGTAAGGATGGATAGTATACTTGACGACACAGAGGTAGGTAGAGCAGTGGACTACTGTACCGTACTGCTATATATATACTGGTGGTCAGCAAAATTCTGCACTGTCCTCCTACTATATATACTGCGCACAACTAAAATGCAGCACAAGTATGGATGGATAGTATACTTGACGACACAGAGGTAGGTAGAGCAGTGGACTACTGTACCGTACTGCTATATAATACTGGTGGACAGCAAAATTCTGCACTGTCCTCCTACTATATACTACAATGCAGCATAGATATGGAGCGTTTTTCAGGCAGAGAACGTAGATATTTTCAGCACACTGAGCACAGATATTTGCAGCACACTGAGCACAGATATTTGCAGCACACTGAACACAGAAACTGAGAGAACGCTGCACGTCCTCTCCCTATCATCTCCAATGCACAAGTGAAAATGGCGGCGACGCGCGGCTCCTTATATAGAATACGAATCTCGCGAGAATCCGACAGCGGGATGATGACGTTCGGGCGCGCTCGGTTTAACCGAGCAAGGCGGGAAGATCCGAGTCTGCCTCGGAGCCGTGTAAAATGGGTGAAGTTCGGGGGGGTTCGGATTCCGAGGAACCGAACCCGCTCATCACTAATACTTATTAACATTATCTGTTGCCCATCAATACTTTGGGTACTTATTGGTGTCATTATATAATAATATAATTGATTCATTTGAAGTGTTTTGAGGTTGGAATGCTATATTTTATATTATTTTATATTTTTGTTGTAATTAAGGGAGTTCATTAGATCTTTTGAATGTATTAATACATTCATACATATCTTATATGCCAGGTAGCACCTCATTATACTTACTTGTATAGGTTTTTTTCAGATCAACTTATTAAGATGAAGATACAATTTTAGGTCAATCGTTACTAACACATCATATAACAAGGCACAGAAAATAAAACCAAATAAAGATGAATATGGGACTCATTATAAAACATTGGGGTATCGTATACCATGATCAAATCTTGGAAGAGAAAATTCCCCACAACCTTCATTTGTATATTGAAAAGCACCACATTTAAGGAACCAACCTGTAAGGAAAGCCATTAGTGGGTTTTCACGGATGTGGGACATATATAGCATGCAAAACTGTCATAAGTAAAGAAAGTGGCTATATTATAAACACTTATTTATTATGTCCTATTTTCTATGTCACATTATTTATACCATTTCCATCAGGTAATATTTTTTTTTTTGTAAATTATTTTTATTGAATTTTTGCAAAAAGAGAGAAAAAAACAGTACACAAATACACAAAATTCAAATATGTGAGAATGACATTACACAAAAAGGAGGGAAAAGCAATCTGGAATGGGTCCCACACATCAACAAATGTATTCTCTTAGAAAACAATTCAACAAATAGTCGTGGAACATGTGAACAAATAAACCTACATTCAGGTAATATCAGAGAACCAGAATAAGGAAATATAAAAAAAAGAAAGTTATTGGGGGGGTGAAACCAAAACACATTCCAGGGGAAGGTTGGGAGGGAAAGAAACAAGAGAGGTCAGATCCATAAGAGAGAGAGAGAGAGTGTTAAGAGGCTTCAGTTGGTGTCATATAAGATCTGATGTGAGGTAGAAATGTCACGTGGGGGGAAGATGCAATTCTCCTATGAAGAGGTTGCTCTGTACGATCAAATAAGGCAAAAACAAATCCTTGGGTTGATTGATCAAGAGTTTGTATATATAAGACCCATTTTTTATGGAACGCTACAACTAATGTGGCAATATTAGTTAAGACAGTTTTTCTGTCAAAATACATAAGCTGTAGCATTTTTTGATGTACCTCAGAGAGCGAAGGTGAAGTGCGAGACAACCAATGAGTCAATATTGTTTTCTTTGCAACCGTAACTATTAATGTAAGTAATGAGGTGAAAGCAGGGATATTTGGACCAAGGTCCCAATGTGTAAACTCCGCTAAAAGACAAGCTGTGGGGTCTGGAGTGATAGAAATATTGAATATATGTTTAATATAATTAAAGAGTTTAAACCAGAAATAATGTATATAAGGGCAATCCCATATACAGTGATAGAAAAGATGCAGTAGCACAAAAGTATTTAATACATTCTGCAGAGTTTGCCATGCTGAAATGAGCATATTGTGCTGGGGAGATATATGCCCTATGAAGCGTTCTAACATGAACCTCTTGCAAATTAAGAGGATTGAAGGGCTTTCATAGCAGAAATAAATTGAACATTCATATGCTTAGGTTGGGAGATGTAAGATAAGTACATATTCCATTTAACTGTGACACTCTCCGCTCGCTTCTCAGAGGTGCATTCAGTAAGGAGAGAATATAGCAGACGGAGACGAAACCCTTTCTTTTTACTGAAGTTCAACAGTGGTTGTAAAGGGTCAGTTAGTAAAGTCAGAGTGGGTGAAGAGAGTTTCCAGGTAAGAGAAGAAAGGTAATGACGTACTTGTAGATACATAAAGAAATGGTTGTGGGGAATGTTGAAGTTGGTTGTGAATTTAATAAAATTGCCGTCAGGGTCAAAAACCTTAGAGGAGTCTGATAAACCCTTATCTCTCCAGTGCCGAAATGTGGAATTGGAAATGGATGGTGAGAAGGGAAGGGTTGCCCCATAGTGGAATATTTGATGAGTATAGGGGGTTCCTATTCAATTGACAATTAACCAAGCACCAAGACAGATATACATCTTTAAATATAATGAGGTTCTATATCCAAGGGGGGATGAGTTTGGGTGGAGTGTACAATAGAACTGCTGGGGAAAATGGATAAAATAAAGCTTTATCAATTTGTATGTCTGTGAAAGTGGATCTATCCGTCAACCAATCAGTAATGTAATGAAACACAATCGAAGAAGAGTATATGGAAAAATCAGGCAGTCCCATACCTCCTACTTGGCGTGGAGACATGAGATTGGCAAGTGCAATTCTTGGTTTCTTCACAGTCCATAGAAAGGTGGTCATCACTTTCCACAAGATCCTCAGGTCATGGTTAGATAAGCGGACTGGGAGCTGTTGCATCACATAAAATATTTTGGGAAATATAATGCTTTGTATAACAGCTATTCGGCCCAATAGTGATATTAGAAGAAGTTGGCAACTAGCTAGGATGTCGGTTATTTTAGTAATAATGGGAGAAAAATGTTGTGAGTATAGTTGTGACAGAGTAGAAGGTATTTGAATTCCCAGATATTTTATAGCGGTATGAGATGTACGACAGGCAGAGAGGAAAGGAAGGGGGTCAAAGTATTATGAGAATTACCTAGACATAACAGCTCAGATTTAGAAATGTTAATGCGGTATCCTGCTACAGAGCCAAATGATAGAATCAAGTTTAAGATGGCAGGGATAGATCACGTGGGGTTAGAGATAAACAATAACATGTCATCAGCGAAGAGTGACAATTTCAGTTCTATGCTGCCGACTGTTATTCCTGTGAATACTGCTGAAGTTCTGTGGCAAGGGGCTCAAGAGCCAGGATAAAGAGAAGGGGTGATAGGGGACACCCTTGTCTGGTACCTTTTTTTATTTCGAAGAGGATATAAGACCATAACTAGAGATTTAAGTTTGAGCACCATAATATAAGCATTTAATTATAGATATAAATTGGGCAGGAAAGCCGAATCTATCCAAAATAGAAAATAGATGCTGCCAATCGACAAGGTCAAATGCCTTCTTGGCGTCAAGGGAGAGCAATAAATTGGTGGATAGAGGGGAGTCATCATAGACTGAGATAGCAGAGAGATCCCTACGAATATTAATTTCTGAGTGACGTCCGGTTATAAAGCCAGACTGGTCTGGATGGATCAATATGGGCATAAGGGGTTTCAGTCTGTCAGCTAGGATTTTTGTAAGCAATTTGTAGTCTAGATTTAGTAGTGATATAGGGCGATATAATTCTGGAGGTGATAGATCTCTGTCTGGTTTAGGTAATACTTTGACTGTAGCAGTATTAAAGTGTGGAGGGGCCATGAGGGAGGTCGAGATAGAGTTAAGGGCTTTAACTAGAGTTAGACCAATGTGATGAAGTAGGATCTTGTAGAAATCTCCACTAAAGCCATCTGGCCCAGGAGCTTTATCTGACTTAGTGTGGCGTACAGCTTTTTCCACTTCTTCTAAGGTAATGGGGGCAATAAGAGAAGATGAATCATTGGATGACAATCGGGGGCAAGGTAGATTATCCCAAAACCCATCAGAAATGAGAGAATTGGAGGGGGGTGTTAAGAAAGAAGGGAGAGAGTCTGAATATAGCAAACTGTAGAAATCACTGAGGATGTCAGCAATTTCTGGGTCAGAAGTTGTGAGAGAGCCAGAGAACTTGTGAAGAGGATGAACCACCGCAGGTGGGCGAGTACCTTTAAGGAGGTTAGTAAGTAATTTTTCAGTTTTATTTCCAAACTTATGAAAACTGTAATTAACTGAATATAGGTGACGTTCACCTAATGATCCCATATACTCTTCAAAATGTTGGTTGTTGGTACATTTGCTTATTATGAGAATTCGGGCACTGCTTATATAGTTAAAAAGCAGAAGTGAGAGTCGATTTAAGTGATAGATATTGTGAGGTGTATTTGCATTTGGAATCCGCAACAAAGGAGATAATCTCACCTCTAAGAACAGAGGGAGTAATTCCAAGTTGATCGCAGCAGGAATTTTGTTAGCAGTTGGGCAAAACCATGTGCACTGCAGGGGAGGCAGATTTAACATGTGCTGAGAGAGTTAGATTTGGGTGTGGTGTGTTCAATCTGCAATCTAATTTGCAGTGTAAAAATAAAGCAGCCAGTATTTACCTTGCACAGAAACGAAATAACCCACCCAAATCTAACTCTTTCTGCACATGTTATATCTGCCTCCCCTGCAGTGCACATGGGGGGGTCATTCCGAGTTGTTCGCTCGGTAAATTTCTTCGCATCGCAGCGATTTTCCGCTTATTGCGCATGCGCAATGTCCGCAGTGCGACTGCGCCAAGTAACTTTGCTATGCAGTTAGGAATTTTACTCACGGCATTACGAGGTTTTTTCTTCGTTCTGGTGATCGTAATGTGATTGACAGGAAGTGGGTGTTTCTGGGCGGAAACTGTCCGTTTTATGGGAGAGTGTGAAAAAATGCTACCGTTTCTGGGAAAAACGCGGGAGTGGCTGGAGAAACGGAGGAGTGTCTGGGCGAACGCTGGGTGTGTTTGTGACGTCAAACCAGGAACGACAAGCACTGAACTGATCGCACTGGCAGAGTAAGTCTCGAGCTACTCAGAAACTGCACAGAGAAGTATTTTCGCAATATTGCGAACCTTTCGTTCGCAATTTTGATATGCTAAGATTCACTCCCAGTAGGCGGCGGCTTAGCGTGTGCAAAGCTGCTAAAAGCAGCTTGCGAGCGAACAACTCGGAATGACCCCCATGGTTTTGCCCAACTGCTAACAAAATTCCTTCTGCAATACACTTGGAATTACCCCCAATCTTCGCTGTCATCCAAAATAACATCGGATCAGATGAGAGGTGATCTCTGTTAAGCTGTTCAAAGTCCTTCCAAGCGGATTCCAAACGCAAACGGAAATCAGAAGATTTAGCTAAATATGAAGGGAATTTCCATAGCCTAGGTGTGGGGATAGAATCATCTATTTTTAGAGTAGTTGTGACCAAGGCATGGTCCGAAATAACAATTGTTTCAATCGAAGAATCACTAATAGAGGGGAGCAAGGAGTGAGATATGAGTATATAATCAATTCATGATAAAGTAGAGTGGGCAGCTGAGAGGCATGTATAGTCCTTGTCAGTAGGGTGATAAGCCTGCCACATATAAATGAATTGGAGTTGGTATGAAAACAGAGGGATTCCAAGTTTAGGGAGGGAATAAGAGGAGGAGGGCAGGGCAGATTAGTCTACAAATATGGAGGATATTAAATTAAAATCACCTCCAATAATCAGTGGGGTATCTAAATAGGGGGTAAATAGGGTGATCAATTTTTGGAAAAAAGATCTAGAGTACGCAGTAGGGGCGTATACATTCCCTATAATCAACGGTCTATTTTTGATCATTAACGAGGCAATAACAATGTCCGTCGTGATCATTAATTATGTTTGTCACTGCATGGGGGATAGAATGTTTGATCAAAGTTACTACACCTCGAGCTTTGGAGGAATAAGGACTGGGGGCTAACACTGTCCAACCAAGCATAATTTGGACACCTCTGAGGGGATCAAATGTGTTTCTTGGAGGAGAGCTATATCAATATTTTGTTTATTGAGATAAAGAAGGACCTTTCTTATCTTAGCCAGAGAGTTGAAGCCTCCCACGTTCCATGTTCCCACTTTCATAGTAGACATATTGAGGTGGAAAGAATCCAGAGATCTCTCATCTCTCTAGGCATAGCAGCAATCAGAAAAATGGGGGGGAGGGGTGAAGGAAAGGAGACAAACACAGAACATAGAAATAGATATAATACACATTGTACTATACAGGTCTATTATTGGCATCCGAGGAGTTGTATGTATGATAAAAAAAATCGAAAAGGTACAAATAGACCTCATCCTTCCGTGAAAACATTGGTAATATTACAATAAGAAGGTAAATAGTAGAAAAGTCTAACAGGGCCATGGGGGGGTTCCGCTGAGCCCAGCAAACTTAAGAACAGGATGAATATATACCTGACATCCATCAACCCTCCAGCAGCGAGAATATACTGTAGAAAGAACACCTATTGATGGATTAGGTAAACCAAAGCAAATTGTAAATAAGAACAAAAGGCATCAGGGTTTACTAGGAACATATAGATGGGTAGTGATATACAATAACAGTGGGAACCACAGCTCATAATAAGAAAGCATATACAACGTAAACATTTTGAAATTATGATGACAGAATAAGAAGGGGCACGATATGAAGGGTGAGCCATCACCCGTAAGTGTGAAATGGAGGCAATCACTCAGGTTGATCAGGGTGGCTTGAGATGGGGTCGCTGATGTCAGCTGGAGTATCATGCTGAAGTTCACGCAAGTAGCTCTCAGCATCTCTGGGAGAAAGAAAATCCTTGTGGGAGCATTCATCGTAAATCCAGAGCTATAGCAAAGCTATAGTAAATCCAGAGCTGGATATAGCAAGCTAAATTTGCAACCCTCAGTGACAAGCTTAGAACAAATAAAGGAGAAGGCTTTGCAGGCCCTAGTCAATTCCACGCAGTAGTGCTGGAAAATATACAATCTGTTTCCCTCCCACTGCAGGTCTTTAGTTGGGTGGAGTTAAGATGTAATATTTAATATTATTGAGAATAAATTCCCAGGGAGTGGCCTAGTGGGTTCCGGGGAAGAAGTGTGTTTGTGAAGCTCCTGCCTGGCTACCCTTATTCCACCTAACTGTGGCTTCCCTCTTGATTCCTTACCACTTCCTGGGCTACTGAGACTCCCTGCACTGTCCCCGGTAAGCGCTGCAGAGCCGGGAGATCTCTCCATGGTCTCTGCAGCTTGTGGTATTCCCGAGGACCAGATGCCGTGGCCTCGATTAGCGCCTTCTTGCCACCGGGGACGCACCTCTGGTGCAGTTGTACAGGTGTGGCAGCATTTGTCGCTGGTGGGGCCCTGGAAGCCTCTCTACTGCTCCCCTCACCCCTGCCCATGTTGGAGAAGCATGGAAATTGACCACAAGCAGAAGCATTGGTCGTCTGACTTTGGGGTAACTGGTTGCTCCCTGGAGTAGTGTGTGCCTCCCACCCTGGGGCCTCTTCCCCATCCTACTCCTTTCACTGCTTCCCTCTGGATTAATATTGTTTGGGGGCACTCTGTCCTCCCCTATGCCCCCCTCTTATCAGTTTTAAGCCACTTCCGCAACTTCCTTCTATAACATAAGGCTGAGCTACAGTAGCCTGCTATTTTCCCTATAGGCTGGTTTATTTTCTGACAACAGTGCCTTAATTTGGAGCCAGTATTTAATGCCCTGAGCGGCTCCTTCAGCATGGTTCCCATGTAATCCGGACCATTTACTCCCCAACACCCATGACCTTTATGCTTACCTAACTATTACAGTTTTTTCTCACTGACATATCTACATCTCTATTCTGACTCCTCATCTTATGAACCATGCCTTCTCAGAATGTCCCCGAAAAAGATAAAGGGAGTTCTCCCTCCCAAGGAGACCTTCCTGTCTCAGAAGGCTGTCCGCGCCTCTAATCCAGTGTAGGGGTCCCCTGCCTCCACCTTTACACTGCCGGCAAGGGTTTCCCGTAGCCCTTTCATGGTCCCGGAGTTTGACCCTGAGTCTGATGCTCCTCTTACAGTTAAGACCCTATACCAGGTGTTATCGGCTTTTAAGACGGAGCTGACCCAGGACCTGACTGCCGCTATCCGTGAGGTCAAAATGGAATTGGGTGCCATTGGCAAGCGCACAGACCACCTCCAAAGAAAAATGGAGGAGTTGTCTCATCCCACAACGACCTCATCACAGCTCACGATCAACAATGTGGTGAACTGGAGGCATTTAAGGACAAGATCGCAGATATTGAAGATCGCTCGCTGCAAAATAATATCAAGATTCAGGAATTACAGATTTGGTGTCAAATTCTGAGTTGTAGGGTTATGCTCTTTCATTATTACGGAAGCTTCTCCTTGAAACGGATATGAGAGATTTGCTAAATGAAAGGATCCATGGTCTTCCCAGACCACGCTCTGGGGGTAATTCCAAGTTGATCGCAGTAGGATTTTTTTTAGCAGTTGGGCAAAACCATGTGCACTGCAGGGGAGGCAGATATAACATGTGCAGATAGAGTTAGATTTGGGTGGGTTATTTTATTTCTGTGCAGGGTAAATACTGGCTGCTTTATTTTTACACTGCAAATTAGATTGCAGATTGAACTCACCACACCCAAATCTAACTCTCTCTGCACATGTTATAACTGCCTCCCCTGCAGTGCACATGGTTTTGCCCAACTGCTAAAAAAAAACCTGCTGCGATCATCTTGGAATTACCCCCTCTGTTGCTTCCTTGCTTCCACGGGATACTCTCCTGAGGATCCACTTCTACACCACGAAGGAACGCCTCCTTAAAGTGGCTAGAACGGCTGGAGATTCGGATTCTGATAATCTGGGCTGTTTGTAACTCTTCCCTGCTATGTATTGTGTGTTGCTCATATTTAATCTATTAATTATCCATCACCTTGAGTATACTATTGCGGGGTTTTACACAAAAAGAAAAGCCTGATTTAGAAGTGGAAACCAGATGTTAAGGACCGCAGGTAAACAGGGAAATGTGGAACATGCTCTGCAGGAGAATTTGTCACTTCTTTGCCAATTAGAATGTTTTATATATTCTCCTTGACTGTAAATAATTTTAGATAGACACTGTTTTATCTATTTATCTGTAGCCTTGCTGTATATAGAGAATTACTGTTTGAGGATTTCAAATAGAAAGTACTCAGACCACTAAGTCTTGACAGAGACTCACTGTTGAAGAGTAAAAACGGGATACATACTGTATGATATCCCGGCAGACGGGATGCCGGCTGTCACTATACTGACAGCGGCATCCCGTCTGCCGAATCCTGGCAGCGAGGTAGCAAGGTTTTTACCATTAGAAGTCAAGGAGAGCCATTTATGTGGCTTACTTTATTTGTTCAGGGTTAATACCATCCAGATGCCACAAATACCTTGACAAATACAACAAGTAACCCATCAGCATATGTTATTAAAGGTCAATCCTTTTCTCTAGACCAGAACAGAGACTCCAGCATCACTTTTGTCCTTTGTCCCCAACCCCCTACCAAATCACTATTACAGTATCAATGTCTAAGCGGACACAAATCTATGATCATCTTAGCCACAATTGGATCCCTCCGAGTGGTTCTAGTTTATTTCAGAAAGATTGTTGACGCTTTGGTGTTGTATTACTTTTACTGACCATCTCCAAACCACAAACATGGGACTGTTTATGCATCTACTGTATACTGTACATTAGTGTATACTAATAGTACAATATATTTTACAAATTCAAATCAATATTCAAGTTTGATTGCCAATTAGACCAGAATTAGACTTCCTATAGTCTGAATAGGAGAAACCCATGAGGGCTTTTATCTCAGTCCTTAATGGCATTGTTTAAAAAATAAAAGCTGAGCATCTTGAAACTAATGACATCTTCAGAGAAAATACAAAAACTATTTTTTTAAATAAAAAAATCTAATGCTCTATATTTCAAACCTTATAAACCATTAATTCTACATCAAGTCTTACATAATAAACATAATATTGAAAAAGTTTCATATGTCACCTCTTATGTTTATAAGGTGCTTGGGATCTTCTAATGTAATTATTGCCCTGGGCTCACTTATTGCATATCTTGCAGCCCAAATAATTATTTAAAAGTCAGTCACCTTCACCTTTTGTACACCAATCAGTGTGGTACTGTAGATACAATTATTTTGTATACACTGACCTGAACATCTGTTGCTGTACGTATGGGTGAAAACGTAAAACAAATCTTCCTAAACAATAAGCTTGCCTGAAGGTAGACTTCCCATTTAATAACTGACTCCAGGCTCCTCACATTATTTCCTGTGACCAAAGCTGAAATGATTTATTAGATGATCTCACTATTTACACAATAATGCAATGTTTGGATGTTCATTTAGTATGAATTTCCTCCGCAATTTATCAAGTAAATTGTGTGATTGTAGGTGAACTTTGTCTCAAGAGAAATATACACCACATGCTTAGAAAAGAAGCAATATAATATTTCACAATTTAAAAGTAATATATTTGCATATTCCAAAATTACACAGTTCAGCTATTATTTTCTAATTAGAATTTTTTTAACAGAATTAACAAGTGACATAATATAAAAGGCAAATATCAAAATGAGGTACAGAGTATTGGTGGAGAAATACTGTATTGATTGATAGTCTACAAATTTAGTAAAGAGTGTATATGTGTGTGGCAGAGGGAGCTGTATTTTCCATATAGTTTAATAGGGTGCATACCTAAATATTACTTTTTTGCTCTTTAGTATTTAACAACAATCTACTTTTCAGTCACAATGCATGAGAGGGTGTTGGATAGGGGCAGATGAGTGTTTGGATACAAAATTACACATTTAGAACATATTCATTCACTGGGCAGTGGAGGTGGAGGGCTATTTGTCCTTTATCTGAAGTCTGCACATGCATCTAAGTCGCACTGAACATGTGCGATGGCTTTCACATTAGGATTTATTAGCAAAGTGATTGACAGTCATTTGTAGGTAGTAATGATGAGTAGTAGCAAAAATTCAGGCATGTTGTGACCATTTTGCGTGGGGGAGGGATTGTTTGAGGCTGTGACTGTGATCCCGTGTGCAGCTGCAATGTCTCCATTGGCTTGCTTACAGCTGCCATGCTGCGCCACCATTAGGCTACTCTAAACTTCCATAATTCAACTGATCTGAGACAGATCTGCATCTCAATATAAATACAGATGGCAGCAAGATTTGCCTCTGTGTACAAACTTGCAGTTGTGAATGCATTTGGGTTCATCTCTGAATCAGATTTGGGTAGATTTTACATAACCGACAGCAACATTTGTAAGCTGTACTGGGTTATATCCAATTAGTTGCATTGACTTCATTTTCAAGTTAATATGGTTTCTTTGATATAAAACTAGCCTGCCAAATTTAGTCATGTTAAAATTCAATAGGATTTATCGCTGATTTTATCTTGCACACACGGAGCAGGTGAAAAAACAGGGAAAATCCTTATTTTATGGTAAAAATGTTGTGCCATGGTTTAGAACTCCTGGGGCATTCCCCTTATGATTAATTAGGCAATTAGAAGTTTTTACTCATCTTAATTTGGCTAATAATTATATGTCATTTTTGGGGGTGATACTCTGCAGAGTGAAGAATAATGAGTTAAAAGATGTGAGACAGTTAAATGGAGGTGTTGTATAGGTGGGACAGGTGTTTTTATCATTGCAGGTGGGAGTTACAGTACATATATGTATTTTAACCAATTTGTTAAAGTGGCATAAAATGACTCAAAAATCACCCTACTGGCATTTTATGCACCACTAAGTTTAACTAAGCATTTAATTTGCTGAAAATAAAACTTACTATGATTTTTTTTTTTTTTTTTCATTTTTGTTCAAAAAAAAATTAAAAATAGTTATTTAAAACCTTTAGAGAGCTATATTGTTATTCAATATTTATTTTCCATTTTTTAGGGTACAGGCTGATTTCTCCAATTTTCAACATAATTAGCGTACAGCATAAATTACAGTGCAGGTTTTTTGCTTTTTTCAAGTGGATGGTGCTTGAATTGGGAGAGCGCATATCCATGTTAATTCCTTTCAGCCAGAAGAATCTTTTAACTAATTGGATATGCTTAAAAGTAACAAAGCACTCACTAACATCTATTTACATTTTGGCAACAGTCTATCAGAAAAATTCTGGGGAAAAATAGCATACATTTGCAAATATAACAAAATGTTTCACTTCTAAGTGTACTCTATCATTACTTTTTGTAATTCCTACCTACCTTAAGCAGTGATATATATTTTTATATTACATATACAGTAGTATTACAGGTTGAGTATCCCATATCCAAAATGCTTGGGACCAGAAGTATTTTGGATATCGGATATTTCCGTATTTTGGAATAATTGCATACCATAATAAGATATCATGGCGATGGGACCCAAGTCTAAGCAAATAATGCATTTATGTTTCACATACACCTTATATACACAGCCTGAAGGTAATTTTAGCCAATATGTTTAATAACTTTATATCAAAGTTTGTGTACATATAAACAATTAATTTATGTTTCATCTACACCTTATAAACAAAGCCTGAAGGTCATTTAATACAATATTTGGAATAATTGTGTGTATTAAACAAAGTTTGTGTACATTGAGCAATCAGAAAACAAAAGTTTCACTAATTCACTCTCACTCAAAAAATTCCAGATTTCGGAATATTCTGTATTTCGGAATATTTGTATAAGGGATACTCAACCTGTATTATTATTATTATTATTATTATTATTATTATCATGTATAATTGTTTTTATTGGAGGTGGGGTTTTAACGATAACTTGTTACCGGTGTACTAATTAAGTATTAGTCAAATTATCACAGATATGTGATAGGTGTGTGGGAACCTTAGGTCAACAAACTTGTGGGTGCCCACACCAATAAAATAGGCAATATGATATGCTGCTGATGTTTTCAAGCAATATAATGTAAATACTTCCAGCACCACAAATGCATACCTCCCAACATTCTTGATTTCTCATAGCGGGACTACGACCAAAAAGGGTGTGTGGCCTTGACATAAGGGACATGGCTTCGGGATAATGCCGCAATCACGAGCCAAGCCTCCCATTTTCATTACTCTGAGGGCATGCCCAGTGCTCTGTGACCTGCCAGCATGGTCCCAGCCCCTCTGTCTCCTGTGAATAGATGCTGTGTGCAGTGAGTGACAGATGGCCTCCCAACTACCCCCCCTACCGTGGGACACTGTGGCCCATGAATGGGACAGAAGACAGTGCCCAAAAGATAGGACTATCCTGCGAAAATTGTTAATAAAACAATTTATTACTCCACACCAACTGCCCAGGGGTAGAAAGAGCCCATGTGGTATCAGCATGTAGTGGCATAGTCAGGGGGTGTAGGGTGAGTGACCTCTACCCCTGCTGAAAATCTGTAAACCTGACACCCCTCAAGAATTAGGTGTGCCCTACAGTTGCATTAAAAGTGAGGAAACCATCCTGGACCACAAAAAAAGACAAACAATTGAGGTAGGAGGGCCATAAGGAAGGCTGTTATAGGCACTGGAGGTTTTTAAAAGGTGTGTTTTGCACTTTTTATAAATGATAGTTTGGGGTACAGAAACATGTATAGTGATTTTCCAGTGTTTTATCCCTTTCATGCATAGAGGTCACAGCTATCTTTAAATCATACTTGCCTACTTTTCTGAATCCTGCAGAGGACACTCAGTTTTTCAAGTTGTCCCCCGCACACCCAGAAGAGTGGGCACCCCTCCCCATTCTGCCCACTTCCTAGTTAAGTGGGCAGAATAGGTAGACAAATACAGTGTATCCGTGGTCCTGGTGAAGGGGGAGGGGCCTAATGATGCAATTCTATTCTAACCGTGTAATTTTAATCCCACCCTATGCAAATAAGCTCCGATCACATTAGGGCACAATGATGCTATTAGCCTGGCCCTGCCTCCGTAACCGCCCATCTGCTTCTCCTCAGGCATCTTCCGGAGAGTAAATTATTAATGTAGGCAAGTATGTTTTAAGCCATTATCTCCTATAGAAACTATCTTTTGACATCACTTGTGCATTATGTCCTCTTCTTTGGACCCCTACTGAACTTAAAAAGTATGTCACCTAGTAGTAGCCTTTCATTCCTACAAAAACAATAAGGTCAAAATAAATTATCTGATAAAAGTTTACCATCATTATATCTTATCTTAACCTTTTTAAATTGTAAATTATTTCAAATTATTATAATTAGTACATTAGTAGCAGATTTTATAGTTTAAAACAAGAAAACTTTTTGTGTTTTTTGTAAGACTTGAAGGCCAATAAAAAAAAACATTTTTTTTAAATCTTGCATTAAGTTATCATAAATTATGCATGAAAGGGTTAATTGAATTTTGTAAAAACTTGTAAGTTGTAAAAAGTTGGAATGAAAACTTTTAGCTTTCATATGCAAGTAAAAAAAAAAACTCTACATCAATACAACATACCTGTCCCACAAAATTTATCCCATTATTGAGATTTTTAAAGAAATTCACCTGACAGCAAGCATATCTATACTGGCTAAATTATACAATTTAACCCCCCCCCCCCTCAATGCATGGATATTCATTTGGAGGTGTGCATCAGAGGTTCTGCACTGTGGTCCTTATTCGGATTTGTATGCAAACAGGAAACCTGATGGTTTACATACAAATCTGATGTTTGGAGGACTGCTCATGTGTAGAATTGGTCCTGCGAGATTGGTCGCAGTCCCCCTTAGACGCAGCATGATTGACATGCTGCAGGATTTGTGTGGTGGAGCAGGGGCAGTGACCAGATCCATTCTACAGAATGGATCTGGTCTGTACAGGAATTTTCTGCAGCATAATGGCAGCCAGGTACCAGGAGCACTGATTGTTACCTTTAGGCAAGCAGGATGAGTGTTGTAATTTGTGAGTATCCTGGATGACAGTAATCCCAGTAAACAATAGGTGAAAGCCACTGCTACTGCCTGTGGCAAGTACCTATTTCTTCAGCTCCTGAAGGCAATGGAATATGGGCTTCTGGGCGCTGTCAGGAGAGCTCAAGAGGCCCTGCGGATCATTGCAGTGCCTAAGGTAGTGGTAATAAATGGATCTCTTTATCGGGTATGGGGAACTAATGTCGCTTGTTGGCATCTTGTGCAATAAAGTTTTATTTATTTATTGCAACACAGCACACTTGACATTATGATGCAGCTGAAAAACAGAGGAGGCGGGGAACAAAGAGAAGCATCCAGAAGAATGTGTCTGTGGGCTGAATGTGGAGGTGTGTGGAGACTCTCTGGAGAGACAAAAGAGGGCTGGTTTTAGCTGGAGAGACACTGTGTGGCTGAAGAGACAGAAGGACACAGGCTGGAGCTGGAAAGATGCTGGGGGGCTTGTGAGACAAAAGAGGGCTGGCTGGAGCTGGATAGATAAGGGGTGGATGGAAGATACAGAAGAGTTATGGCTGAAGCTGGGGAACTGTTGAGGCAGAAGGAGGCTGGCTGGAGCTGGAGAGATACTGGTGGGCTGGGGAGGAAGAGGGGGGCTGGCTGGAGCTAAAAGACACTGGGGGCTGGAGAAACAGAAGGGACAGGCTGGAGCTGGAGAGACGCTGTGTGGCTATGGAGATACTGTACTTGGCGACTGGAGCTGCAGAAACACAGGGGAATGATGATGAAGAATCACAAGAGGGTATGAGACTAAAGAGAACTGAAAAGGGGGAGTGACTGGGGATTATACACAATTGGAAGGATTACACTCACATCATTCCTACTTTGCCCCCACAGCTATGCTAGCTACTGCGCATAAGTTGATGTGGGAGTTATAACCATCTATTTTAACCCCGGCACCAGGTATGAATTTCTGCCCTGCACTGTGGTATTAATTACAACAGTATTTTGTGGAGCAGAATGACGAAATTAAAAAGGCTCCAAAAAATGTTGCAATAGATCAAGTGTGTCAAGATTTATTGGACTATAAAATAAAACTTGCAGTTACATAGAACATTCCATCTGAGTCCAGTAGTACAAAGATATTTAGATAGAATACTTACAGGTGATCTAGGGTTATTACCCTTTACTTTTTAAATTCCTGGACTGTTACTGGGGCATAACCAGGGAGTAACCAAAACGCAGTCAAGTCATAACCATTTTATTTGTCAGATTTAAGCAATTTTCTAACCACTGTAATAAAGTGCCCATCATGCCCCTTTATATATATCAGGCTCCCTTATGCCTTATGTCTCAGAACCTCCTTATGCCCTTATATGCCAGTCCAGAGCTTTTCATGCCCCTCTATATGCTTCAAAAAACCCCTCCACGTATCTCTCCAACTCAATTTCTCCTGCATTTCTACAGCCCCAGTTCTTTTTATCTCTCCAGACCCCGTGCATTTCTCCAGCTCCCTTGTTTTTCCTCAGCCCATCTGTGTCTCTCCAGCCTGTACTCATATCTCTAACCCTCCTGCATCTCTCCAATCTCCTTGCGTCTCTCCAGCCCCTCTGTATCTCTCTAGCTCCACCTACCCTGCGACTCTTCAGCTCCAGAACCCATGTGTTTCTACAGTTTCAGCCCCATTCTCTCTCTTCAGCTCCAGCCTTCATCCGTCGTTCTGGCTCTAGGCCACATTTGCCTTCAGTGTCTTCCAGCATCTAGTTTCTGAAGCACAATCCTCTCTGAATTCAATCCACAATCACTGAATCCGCCATCCAATCTGCAAATCTGCAATCAGCATCACAGTGACCTGACCAGTCCGCTCCTCTCTGTTGCTGACAGATGCACAATTGGTCAGAACTTGAAATACTGGGTGGCACATGATTCCTGGACATGTATTGTTATGGAATGCCACCAGTCCAGACTACAGACAGCATGGCGGATTTACAGACTGTCCAGAGTAATCCCGGATGGGTTGTAAGTAACCCAAAGGTAATCCAATTACCATAATTACGTCTATTGTGGCTGCTGCATCATAAACTGATCTTTTCTTTGAAGCAGTATTAAGGGGTATATTCAATTGAAGTTGAAAGCTGCCGTCTGTCGAAAAGACGTTAGTTTTCGACTTTTTAAGGTCGAATCATGATTCGACTTATTCACTATAACCCCAAATTTTTCGACAAGTCGATGAATTCGACTTGTAGAAAAGCACATGGATCGGCTGATCAGTTCGACTATAAAAAAGTGAGTGAGATGGGGAGAGCAGTGCCGGGGATGGGGAGAGCCAAGGCGGGGACGGGGAGAGCCGAGGCGGGGACGGGGTGAGCAGCGCTGGAGGATGTCACAGCTGCCGCTCACAGCTGCGTCCACCCGGCTCCAGCAAGCGAGACCTCGCTTGCTGGAGCCGGATGGACGCTGCCGTGAGCGGCGGCTGTGAGAGAGGGGGAGACGGGGAGCGGTGGCTGACGAGGAGCAGCAGCTGTTAGAGAGGGGGAGATGGGGAGCGGTGGCTGATGGGGAGCGGCGGCTGTGAGAGGGGGGACAGGGAGCGGCGGCTGTGAGAGAGGAGGGACTGGGGGGGGATGGGGAGAGCCTCGTGCAAACGGGGGAGAGCAGCGCTTCAACAGCGGCTACATAGCCGCTGCTGTAGTGCTGCTCTACCCCGTCTGCCCGCGGCTCTCCCCCGTCTCCCCTCCCACATCTTAATTCAACTTTTTTTAAAGTCGAATTGAGATGTCCATTGAATAGCCCTGGTCGGATCCATTCCAACAAATGAATGTCGGAATGGTTCCGACTTCAATTGAATATACCCCTAAATGTGGCCACACAATCTATGTATTTCTTCACTCTCCATCCAATCAATAGATGGCTACTGCATTGTCAGCATGGGCTGTTTTTTTAAGGTGGAAACCCTATACTTTTCCAACTACCAACCTATGCTGGTATTGCTAGTGCTGGTTACACTTGGGGAGGGCGGGGAGGTGGGTTTGGTGTCACACTTTTTTTTAATTACTTCTCTTTTTTACATCAAGATGCCTGGCCAGGTAGCTATGAATGCAGCAATTTTGCTGACCAAGGGAACCTCTTATTTTGTCATATTTTTCTGGGGTATTTTGCCAGCTTAATACAAAAAACTACTTGCAGTGACAAGTTTTCTTTATTATTCTGACCATTTTTTCTTTTACAAAGGGCAATTTGCAATTCACCAGAAAATCACCAGAAACCTGTGACTTGAAAAAATGTAGAGGCCTCTGACTGAATGCTCCTTGAAAATGTATTCAATCTGTACGAAGCAATATGCATCAAAGGACACCAGACAGTAATACAGTACTTATAAACACTGTATATGCATTGTTAGCTACCCCAATTTACTGTATTGAAAATTGTAAAAACAATAACTTTTATTATCTTTATTTTATAGTTTTCATCTAAAGTTTATTTTATACTGGTTACATAATTGTTCTTTTCTTCTAGAAGAAAGAAAACGCTGAGTAGTTGTAGTAACCAGGCTGCCTACAGTGCTTCCCTTCTTATTCGTCCTACAATTTCAGGCAATTATTGGCACCGATAAAATGGAGTGAAGCCAACCATTATACTATGAACGGTGACACACTCTGCAGTTCTCACTAGCAGAGAAGGGATTAAGGCTTGAAGCCTGCATAGCAACCAACACTCGTATAAACGCTGATATTAAACTTCTACAGTACATCAACATATTACGTCAACAGTTAGTTTGGGAACAATCTGCCTTATAAAAAGCATAGACGTAGTGTCAGAAACCTCAGGGTGCGTATTTTATGCTTCTAACACTCTTTTATTTCAGTTTTGATTACTATATAAAATACTATCCTAAAGCAGTTTCTGTATAAGAAATAATAGACCCATCAAACTCCTTGTGTTTCCTTTTTTACTTTCATTTTCCAGACTTAATTTTGGACCTGTTTCAGATTGTTTTTCATTGAAAAGGCAAAACTAGCACATACTACATTTAATTATTTATTTATTTATTTATTTATTTATTTTATTAACAGTTTCTTATATAGCGCAGCAAATTCCGTTGCGCTTTACAATTGGAAATAACAATGATATAACAAAACTGGGTAATAACAAACAGACATAGAGGTAAAAAGGCCCTGCTCGCAAGCTTACAATCGATAGGGAAATAGGCATGGATACACAAGGATAGGTGCTATCTATTGCGTAGTTGTTCACCAGATTGCAAAAGTTCTTGGTGGGCTGTATCATATGGTCACACAGCAATGATGAAACAGGGTTGGGAAGAAGGGAAAGTGATGAATGAGAAGACATGTGAGTATATGTGTGGACTGTGCAGAGTGGATGCAATTTGATAGGAAAGTTTATGAAAGTTATGTGGGCGGTTCTGGAATTTGATACGCTTGCCTGAAGAGGTGAGTTTTCAGGGAACACTTTAAGGTTTGGAGACTAGAGGAGAGTCTTATTGTGCATGGTAGGGCATTCCACAGAGTGGGTGCAGCCATAAGAAAGACCTGCAATCATGAGTGGAAGCGAGTAATGAGCGTGGATGAGAGACCCAGATCTTGTGTAGAGCGAAGAGGTCGGGTTGGGAGATATTTTGAAATAAGCAAAGTGATGTACATTGGTGTAGTTTGGTTAATGGCCATGTGTGAGGAAAAGTATTTCATATTGAATACGGTAGAATACATGTTACCAATGGAGGTACTGACAGAGTGTATCTGCAGACGATGAACATATAGCAAGGAAGATTAGCTTCGCAGCTGCATTCAGAATCGATTGTAGTGGTAAGAGTCGCATTTTGGGAAGACCAGTCAGGAGACTATTGCATTAATCAATGCGGGAGATAATGAGAGCATGGATTAGAGTTTTAGCAGGGTCTTGTGTAAGGTATGGTCGTATTTTGGATATGTTTTTTAGATGCATGAAACATGATTTTGAGACAGATTGAATGTGGGGAACAAAGGACAGATCAGAGCCAAGGATGACACCTAGGCAGCGAGCTTGTGGGGTAGGGTTGATTGTCAAGTTTCCAACAGTGATAGAGATATCAGGTTGGTACCTACTATTGGCCGGTGGAAATATAATTAACTCTGTTTTTGAAATATTAAGTTGAGGTGGTGAGATGTCATCCAAGATGAAATGGCAGAAAGGCATTCAGTGACACGGCCCAGTACAGATCAGGGGAGGATAGGTGGATTTGCATATCATATGCGTACAGATGATACTGAAATCCAAAAGAACTGATTTGTTTACCAAGAGAAGAGGTATAGATTGAGAAAAGCAGAGGACCTAACACTGAGCCTTGTGGTACTCCAACTGAAAGAGGTAGCGAAGAGGAGGTAGATTCAGAAAAGCGAACACTGAAGGAGCAATTAGATAGGTAGGATAGGAACCAAGAAAGGGCTGTGTCTTTAAGACCTAGGGATTGTAGTGTTTGTATGAGAAGAGAGTGGTCAACAGTGTCAAAGGCAGCAGATAGATCTAGAAGAATAAGAAGTAATGGCCTTTAGACTTCGTAGTGACCAAATCATTAACCACTTTAGTCAGTGCTGTCTCTGTGGAGTGTTGGGAACAGAAGCCTGACTGAAGTGGGTCCAATAAGTTGCGTGAGTTAAGAAAGTGTGTGAGCCGAGTGTAGGCAAGTCTCTCAAGTAGCTTAGAGAGACAAGGAAGCTGAGAGATAGGGTGGTAGTTTGACAGAGAGTTAGGGTCAGAATTTTGGGCCTAATTCAGACCTGATCGTAGCAGCAACTTTGTTAGCTGATGTGCAAAACCATGTGCACTGTGGCGCGGGGGGGGGGCAGATATAACATGTGCAGAGACAGTTAGATTTGGGTTGGGTGTGTTCAAACTGAAATCTAAATTGCAGTGTAAAAATAAAGCAGCCAGTATTTACCCTGCACAGAAACAATATAACCCACCCAAATCTAACTATCTCTGCACGTTATATCTGACCCCCCCTTCAGTGCACATGGTTTTGCCCATCTGCTAACAAAGTTACTGCTATGATCAGGTCTGAATTAGGCCCTTTATTTTTTCCAAAATGGGAGTAATCACTGCATGCTTGAACAGTGAAGGAAAAATACCAGTAGAGAGAGAGAGAGATTACAGATGTTAGTTGAGGTAGGGATGAGCACCGGAGACAGAGCTTTACTTATTTGTGAGGGTAAAGGATCTAGAGGAGAGGTAGTAGAGAAGCAGGATGAGAAGAGTGATGATACTTCATCTTCATTTGTGGGATCAAATGAAGAGAGAGTGCCAGAGGGTTCAGGTAAAGAACGGAGCAGATCATTGGCAGACGAAGAGCTCTGATTTCATCTCGGATCTTATCAATCTTCTCCCTGAAGTAGGAAGCAAGATCTTGTGCCTTGCTAGTGGCTGGTGGGGTAGGTGAGGGAGGATTCAGAAGTGATTTAAATGTATTAAAGAGTCATTTGAGGTTAGAGGCTTGAGCAGAGATGAGAGTTTGGAAATATGTTTGTTTGGCAGTATCCAGGGCATTTCTATAAGAGTGATAGACAGTTTATATGTGAGGAAGTCGCTTGAAATACGACATCTACGCCACTGATGTTCAAGTTTACGTGTAAGTTTTTGTAAATGTCTTGTTAATTTAGAGTGCCATGGTTGACATCTAGGCCTACGTGGAGTGTGATGGGTAGCTGGAGCCACTTCATCAATGGCTATTTCTAGAGTCATATTCTGTATATACTCATATGTAAGTTTGTATGCAGTTATATGCAATCCTACCTGTACATAAATGTTCACAAATTTAACTAAAAACATAGTATATGAAATCCTGTAGTTTTGTATCAAATATTTATTTATTTTTATTTCTTATACCAGTCTAGCAATTTAAAAAAAAAAACAGACAGTAATAATCACCTTGCTTATTTCTTGAAATGAAGTATTGAGAATTACTCTCTGATATTTGTATGTTTTGTTTTACATTCTGTGCTGTTTTAGCAGTAATGCAGTGCTATAACTGCAGCCAGGACATATTTGCAAGTCAGATAAAAAATAGGGACCAATTTTAATGAAAAACAGAAACTCAGATTTATGTTGGAAAAAAAGAGGGGCTTTACAATGAACATTTCTGCAGGTGAGTACAGTACCTTACTTCAGGTGGCTGACTTTAGAGTTATGGTGTAAGGCAATGACACATAATTTATGTTATTCAAAAATAATTATCTTTCATTTACAAACAGCTGCCCATACTCCCCTTTCTGCATATATCGTCCTGGTATTTGGCTCTAGGGCTGTACTATGCAGCACTTTTCGAAGCCACCACATCTTCATTGGGTTTAGATAGTGGATTTAATGGACCATAACATTAAAAACAAAACGGACATTTTTGTATTTAATTAACATAGTAACATAGTATCTAAGGTTGAAAAAAGACAATTGTCCATTGGGTTCAACCTGATTTGTGGTCTCCTATGCACGATTATTTTGTATAAAATTTTGACTGAAGTTGCTGACTGCCGTTCCGATTAACCCCTTCTTTTTTATAATAACCATAGTGCGTGACTATGCCCCGTAACCCTGGATATCCTTATCCATTAGGAATTTATCTAACCCATTCTTAAAGGTGTTGACTGAGTTGGCCATTACAACTCCCTCAGGCAGGGAATTCCAAACACGTATCGTCCTTACCGTAAAAAAGCCTTTACGCCGTATTGTGTGGAATCTCCTCTCCTCTAACCTGAGCGAGTGTCCACGAGTTCTCTGTGTTGATCTAACCAAAAACAGGTCCTGCGCAAGATCTGTATATTGTCCCCTTATATATTTGTAAATGTTGATCATGTCCCCTCTTAATCTCCTCTTTTCCAGTGTAAACATGCCTAGTCTTGCAAGCCTTTCCTCGTATTCCAGCGTCTCCATACCCTTAATTAGTTTGGTCGCCCGCCTTTGAACCTTTTCTAGCTCCAGGATATCCTTTTTGTAGTAAGGTGCCCAGAATTGTACACAGTATTCAAGGTGTGGCCTCACAAGTGATTTATATAACGGGAGTATAATACTCTCGTCCCTAGCATCAATTCCCCGTTTTATGCATGCTAATATCTTATTAGCCTTCTTTGCTGCAGTCCTACTTTGGGTGCTACTGCTTAGTTTGCTATCTATGAGGACACCTAAGTCCTTTTCCAGTACAGAATTCCCTAATTTTACCCCATTTAGTAGGTAGGTGTTATTTTTGTTCTTGTTACCACAGTGCATTTCCTTACACTTGTCTGTATTGAAGCGCATTCTCCATTTTCGCTGCCCTCCGCATTTAGAACTTTACACAATTTGGTATCATCTGCAAAAATTGACACCATGCTCTCTAGACCTTCTGTTAGGTCGTTAATGAAAATATTGAACAATAGCGGTCCTAATACTGAGCCTTGCGGCACACCACTTAGCACTTCAGTCCAAGTTGAAAAAGATCCATTAACCACAATGCACTGCTCCCTATTATCTAACCAGTTTTTGACCCAAGTGCATATTGTGCTTCCTAGCCCTGATTCTTGTAGCTTGTAGATAAGTCTCATGTGTGGTACAGTATCGAACGCTTTGGCAAAATCTAAAAAGATTACATCCACCTCTTTACCTTGATCTAGGTTTGCGCTTACTGTTTCATAAAAGCCAAGTAAGTTGGTTTGACAGGATCTGTCCTTCATAAACCCATGTTGATTCCTTTTAATGACCTTATTGACTTCAAGGAACTTCTGAATACTATCTCTTAGAATACCTTCCAATACTTTCCCCACTATAGATGTAAGACTAACTGGTCTATAATTACCTGGTTCAGCATTACTTCCCTTTTTGAATATAGGCACTACTTCCACTATACGCCAATCTTTGGGAACCATACCTGATATTACTGAATCCTTAAAGATCAAAAATAGTGGCTTTGCAAGTTCAGAATGAAGCTCCATTAGAACCCTTGGGTGAATACTAGAGATGAGCGCCTGAAATTTTTCGGGTTTTGTGTTTTGGTTTTGGGTTCGGTTCCGCGGCCGTGTTTTGGGTTCGAACGCGTTTTGGCAAAACCTCACCGAATTTTTTTTGTCGGATTCGGGTGTGTTTTGGATTCGGGTGTTTTTTTCAAAAAACACTAAAAAACAGCTTAAATCATAGAATTTGGGGGTCATTTTGATCCCAAAGTATTATTAACCTCAAAAACCATAATTTACACTCATTTTCAGTCTATTCTGAATACCTCACACCTCACAATATTATTTTTAGTCCTAAAATTTGCACCGAGGTCGCTGTGTGAGTAAGATAAGCGACCCTAGTGGCCGACACAAACACCGGGCCCATCTAGGAGTGGCACTGCAGTGTCACGCAGGATGTCCCTTCCAAAAAACCCTCCCCAAACAGCACATGACGCAAAGAAAAAAAGAGGCGCAATGAGGTAGCTGTGTGAGTAAGATTAGCGACCCTAGTGGCCGACACAAACACCGGGCCCATCTAGGAGTGGCACTGCAGTGTCACGCAGGATGGCCCTTCCAAAAAACCCTCCCCAAACAGCACATGACGCAAAGAAAAAAAGAGGCGCAATGAGGTAGCTGTGTGAGTAAGATTAGCGACCCTAGTGGCCGACACAAACACCGGGCCCATCTAGGAGTGGCACTGCAGTGTCACGCAGGATGTCCCTTCCAAAAAACCCTCCCCAAACAGCACATGACGCAAAGAAAAAAAGAGGCGCAATGAGGTAGCTGACTGTGTGAGTAAGATTAGCGACCCTAGTGGCCGACACAAACACCGGGCCCATCTAGGAGTGGCACTGCAGTGTCACGCAGGATGTCCCTTCCAAAAAACCCTCCCCAATCAGCACATGATGCAAAGAAAAAGAAAAGAAAAAAGAGGTGCAAGATGGAATTGTCCTTGGGCCCTCCCACCCACCCTTATGTTGTATAAACAAAACAGGACATGCACACTTTAACCAACCCATCATTTCAGTGACAGGGTCTGCCACACGACTGTGACTGATATGACGGGTTGGTTTGGACCCCCCCCCCCAAAAAGAAGCAATTAATCTCTCCTTGCACAAACTGGCTCTACAGAGGCAAGATGTCCACCTCATCTTCACCCTCCGATATATCACCGTGTACATCCCCCTCCTCACAGATTATCAATTCGTCCCCACTGGAATCCACCATCTCAGCTCCCTGTGTACTTTGTGGAGGCAATTGCTGCTGGTCAATGTCTCCGCGGAGGAATTGATTATAATTCATTTTAATGAACATCATCTTCTCCACATTTTCTGGATGTAACCTCGTACGCCGATTGCTGACAAGGTGAGCGGCGGCACTAAACACTCTTTCGGAGTACACACTGGAGGGAGGGCAACTTAGGTAGAATAAAGCCAGTTTGTGCAAGGGCCTCCAAATTGCCTCTTTTTCCTGCCAGTATAAGTACGGACTGTGTGACGTGCCTACTTGGATGCGGTCACTCATATAATCCTCCACCATTCTATCAATGTTGAGAGAATCATATGCAGTGACAGTAGACGACATGTCCGTAATCGTTGTCAGGTCCTTCAGTCCGGACCAGATGTCAGCATCAGCAGTCGCTCCAGACTGCCCTGCATCACCGCCAGCGGGTGGGCTCGGAATTCTGAGCCTTTTCCTCGCACCCCCAGTTGCGGGAGAATGTGAAGGAGGAGATGTTGACAGGTCGCGTTCCGCTTGACTTGACAATTTTGTCACCAGCAGGTCTTTCAACCCCAGCAGACTTGTGTCTGCCGGAAAGAGAGATCCAAGGTAGGCTTTAAATCTAGGATCGAGCACGGTGGCCAAAATGTAGTGCTCTGATTTCAACAGATTGACCACCCGTGAATCCTTGTTAAGCGAATTAAGGGCTGCATCCACAAGTCCCACATGCCTAGCGGAATCGCTCCGTGTTAGCTCCTCCTTCAATGTCTCCAGCTTCTTCTGCAAAAGCCTGATGAGGGGAATGACCTGACTCAGGCTGGCAGTGTCTGAACTGACTTCACGTGTGGCAAGTTCAAAGGGCATCAGAACCTTGCACAACGTTGAAATCATTCTCCACTGCACTTGAGACAGGTGCATTCCACCTCCTATATCGTGCTCAATTGTATAGGCTTGAATGGCCTTTTGCTGCTCCTCCAACCTCTGAAGCATATAGAGGGTTGAATTCCACCTCGTTACCACTTCTTGCTTCAGATGATGGCAGGGCAGGTTCAGTAGTTTTTGGTGGTGCTCCAGTCTTCTGTACGTGGTGCCTGTACGCCGAAAGTGTCCCGCAATTTTTCTGGCCACCGACAGCATCTCTTGCACGCCCCTGTCGTTTTTTAAAAAATTCTGCACCACCAAATTCAAGGTATGTGCAAAACATGGGACGTGCTGGAATTTGCCCATATTTAATGCACACACAATATTGCTGGCGTTGTCCGATGCCACAAATCCACAGGAGAGTCCAATTGGGGTAAGCCATTCCGCGATGATCTTCCTCAGTTGCCGTAAGAGGTTTTCAGCTGTGTGCGTATTCTGGAAACCGGTGATACAAAGCGTAGCCTGCCTAGGAAAGAGTTGGCGTTTGCGAGATGCTGCTACTGGTGCCGCCGCTGCTGTTCTTGCGGCGGGAGTCCATACATCTACCCAGTGGGCTATCACAGTCATATAGTCCTGACCCTGCCCTGCTCCACTTGTCCACATGTCCGTGGTTAAGTGGACATTGGGTACAGCTGCATTTTTTAGGACACTGGTGACTCTTTTTCTGAGGTCTGTGTACATTTTCGGTATCGCCTGCCTAGAGAAATGGAACCTAGATGGTATTTGGTACCGGGGACACAGTAACTCCAACAAGTCTCTAGTTGGCTCTGCAGTAATGATGGATACCGGAACCACGTTTCTCACCACCCAGGATGCCAAGGCCTCAGTTATCCGCTTTGCAGTAGGATGACTGCTGTGATATTTCATCTTCCTCGCAAAGGACTGTTGAACAGTCAATTGCTTACTGGAAGTAGTACAAGTGGGCTTACGACTTCCCCTCTGGGATGACCATCGACTCCCAGCGGCAACAACAGCAGCGCCAGCAGCAGTAGGCGTTACACGCAAGGATGCATCGGAGGAATCCCAGGCAGGAGAGGACTCGTCAGAATTGCCAGTGACATGGCCTGCAGGACTATTGGCATTCCTGGGGAAGGAGGAAATTGACACTGAGGGAGTTGGTGGGGTGGTTTGCGTGAGCTTGGTTACAAGAGGAAGGGATTTACTGGTCAGTGGACTGCTTCCGCTGTCACCCAAAGTTTTTGAACTTGTCACTGACTTATTATGAATGCGCTGCAGGTGACGTATAAGGGAGGATGTTCCGAGGTGGTTAACGTCCTTACCCCTACTTATTACAGCTTGACAAAGGGAACACACGGCTTGACACCTGTTGTCCGCATTTCTGGTGAAATACCTCCACACCGAAGAGCTGATTTTTTTGGTATTTTCACCTGGCATGTCAACGGCCATATTCCTCCCACGGACAACAGGTGTCTCCCCGGGTGCCTGACTTAAACAAACCACCTCACCATCAGAATCCTCCTGGTCAATTTCCTCCCCAGCGCCAGCAACACCCATATCCTCCTCATCCTGGTGTACTTCAACACTGACATCTTCAATCTGACTATCAGGAACTGGACTGCGGGTGCTCCTTCCAGCACTTGCAGGGGGCGTGCAAATGGTGGAAGGCGCATGCTCTTCACGTCCAGTGTTGGGAAGGTCAGGCATCGCAACCGACACAATTGGACTCTCCTTGTGGATTTGGGATTTCGAAGAATGCACAGTTCTTTGCTGTGCTGCTTTTGCCAGCTTGAGTCTTTTCATTTTTCTAGCGAGAGGCTGAGTGCTTCCATCCTCATGTGAAGCTGAACCACTAGCCATGAACATAGGCCAGGGCCTCAGCCGTTCCTTGCCACTCCGTGTGGTAAATGGCATATTGGCAAGTTTACGCTTCTCCTCCGACAATTTTATTTTAGGTTTTGGAGTCCTTTTTTTTCTGATATTTGGTGTTTTGGATTTGACATGCTCTGTACTATGACATTGGGCATCAGCCTTGGCAGACGACGTTGCTGGCATTTCATCGTCTCGGCCATGACTAGTGGCAGCAGCTTCAGCACGAGGTGGAAGTGGATCTTGATCTTTCCCTAATTTTGGAACCTCAACATTTTTGTTCTCCATATTTTAATAGGCACAACTAAAAGGCACCTCAGGTAAACAATGGAGATGGATACTAGTATACAATTATGGACTGCCTGCCGACTGCAGACACAGAGGTAGCCACAGCCGTGAACTACCGTACTGTACTGTGTCTGCAGCTAATATAGACTGGTTGATAAAGAGAAGATGTCTATGTAACTATGTATGTATAAAGAAGAATGAAAAAAAACCACGGTTAGGTGGTATACAATTATGGACGGACTGCCTGCCGAGTGCAGACACAGAGGTAGCCACAGCCGTGAACTACCGTACTGTACTGTGTCTGCAGCTAATATAGACTGGTTGATAAAGAGAAGATGTCTATGTAACTATGTATGTATAAAGAAGAATGAAAAAAATCCACGGTTAGGTGGTATTACAATTATGGACGGACTGCCTGCCGAGTGCAGAGACACAGAGGTAGCCACAGCCGTGAACTACCGTACTGTGTCTGCTGCGACTGGATGATAAATGATATAAAAAATATATATATATCACTACTGCAGCCGGACAGGTATATATTATATATTATATAATGACGGACCTGCTGGACACTGTCTGTCAGCAGAATGAGTTTTATTTTTATAGAATAAAAAAAAAAAAAACACAAGTGAAGTCACACGACGAGTGTTTAACTTTTTCAGGCAATCACAATATAAGTATACAACTAACTATACTGGTGGTCAGTGTGGTCAGGTCACTGGTCAGTCACACTGGCAGTGGCACTCCTGCAGCAAAAGTGTGCACTGTTTAATTTTAATATAATATGTACTCCTGGCTCCTGCTATAACCTATAACTGGCACTGCAGTAGTGCTCCCCAGTCTCCCCCACAATTATAAGCTGTGTGAGCTGAGCAGTCAGACAGATATATAATATATATAGATGATGCAGCACACTGGCCTGAGCCTGAGCAGTGCACACAGATATGGTATGTGACTGACTGAGTCACTGTGTGTATCGCTTTTTTCAGGCAGAGAACGGATATATTAAATAAACTGCACTGTGTGTCTGGTGGTCACTCACTATATAATATATTATGTACTCCTGGCTCCTGCTATAACCTATAACTGGCACTGCAGTAGTGCTCCCCAGTCTCCCCCACAATTATAAGCTGTGTGAGCTGAGCAGTCAGACAGATATATATAATATTATATATAGATAATAGATGATGCAGCACACTGGCCTGAGCCTGAGCAGTGCACACAGATATGGTATGTGACTGACTGAGTCACTGTGTGTATCGCTTTTTTCAGGCAGAGAACGGATATATTAAATAAACTGCACTGTGTGTCTGGTGGTCACTCACTATATAATATATTATGTACTCCTGGCTCCTGCTATAACCTATAACTGGCACTGCAGTAGTGCTCCCCAGTCTCCCCCACAATTATAAGCTGTGTGAGCTGAGCAGTCAGACAGATATATATAATATTATATATAGATAATAGATGATGCAGCACACTGGCCTGAGCCTGAGCAGTGCACACAGATATGGTATGTGACTGACTGAGTCACTGTGTGTATCGCTTTTTTCAGGCAGAGAACGGATATATTAAATAAACTGCACTGTGTGTCTGGTGGTCACTCACTATATAATATATTATGTACTCCTGGCTCCTGCTATAACCTATAACTGGCACTGCAGTAGTGCTCCCCAGTCTCCCCCACAATTATAAGCTGTGTGAGCTGAGCAGTCAGACAGATATATATAATATTATATATAGATAATAGATGATGCAGCACACTGGCCTGAGCCTGAGCAGTGCACACAGATATGGTATGTGACTGACTGAGTCACTGTGTGTATCGCTTTTTTCAGGCAGAGAACGGATATATTAAATAAACTGCACTGTGTGTCTGGTGGTCACTCACTATATAATATATTATGTACTCCTGGCTCCTGCTATAACCTATAACTGGCACTGCAGTAGTGCTCCCCAGTCTCCCCCACAATTATAAGCTGTGTGAGCTGAGCAGTCAGACAGATATATATAATATTATATATAGATAATAGATGATGCAGCACACTGGCCTGAGCCTGAGCAGTGCACACAGATATGGTATGTGACTGACTGAGTCACTGTGTGTATCGCTTTTTTCAGGCAGAGAACGGATATATTAAATAAACTGCACTGTGTGTCTGGTGGTCACTCACTATATAATATATTATGTACTCCTGGCTCCTGCTATAACCTATAACTGGCACTGCAGTAGTGCTCCCCAGTCTCCCCCACAATTATAAGCTGTGTGAGCTGAGCAGTCAGACAGATATATATAATATTATATATAGATAATAGATGATGCAGCACACTGGCCTGAGCCTGAGCAGTGCACACAGATATGGTATGTGACTGAGTCACTGTGTGCTGTGTATCGCTTTTTTCAGGCAGAGAACGGATTATAAAGTAAACTGCACTGTCCTCACTAGTAAACTCTCTCCACTCAGTCTCTACACTTCTACAGTAACAGTACTCCTCCTAGTCAGCTCCAGTAAATCTCTCTCAGTCTCTTATAATCTAAATGGAGAGGACGCCAGCCACGTCCTCTCCCTATCAATCTCAATGCACGTGTGAACTGAAAATGGCGGCGACGCGCGGCTCCTTATATAGAATCCGAGTCTCGCGATAGAATCCGAGCCTCGCGAGAATCCGACAGCGTCATGATGACGTTCGGGCGCGCTCGGGTTAACCGAGCAAGGCGGGAAGATCCGAGTCGCTCGGACCCGTGAAAAAAAACATGAAGTTCTGGCGGGTTCGGATTCAGAGAAACCGAACCCGCTCATCTCTAGTGAATACCATCGGGACCTATTACCTTTTTAAGTCTGGTAGCTAAAATCGGCCAAGACAGGGAGGCTTTGAAAAATTTAGCACAGTAAATTTACACCAAGGTCTCTCAATGATCGGATAGTTAGTTATAGCCATTGAGGTTCTGAACAGAAGAGAGTCATTTCAGTCACAGGGAAGTATTGCTCAACATAATAGCAGTGCTTCTGTATCTGATGTTTGGCGTGTGACATCAGATGTGCCAGTAAGTATACTCAGTACCTGTTAGGCGCCGGGGTCCGCTCGTCGGTGCGGCCCGGCGCCTAGCAACCAGGGACGCCGTACGCGTACAGCCGCCGGCTCCCTGGCAACGCTAGACGCCGGGCGCACTGAGCCGCACGGACCCTAGCAACGGGGACGCCACTGGCGGACCGCGTTCCCCGTTGCTGGGTCCAGTTAAAATGATTGTGCACCTGTTTCCTGGCCGTGCAGCAAGGCAGCTGCACGGCATTTATGTAATCAGCCCTGTCAGCAGCTGATTGGAGGACTCCTGTTTATATGCACTCTCAGGGCTTCTCACAGACGCCGGTAATAGCTTCCTGCATGCTGTCCTTGTTTGCTGAGAGTCTGTTTCCAGTCTTGCTGTATCCGGTCGTTCCAGTCTCCAGTAGTCCTGTACTCGGAAGTTGTCATCTTGTTCCTGGAGTCCTGACTGATCACCGTTTAACATCCAGTGGTGTTCGTGAGTCGCGGCTTTGCCGTGTGTTGCGGCTTGGCCGCTTTACCATTTATTATTTGTGTTTTGGAGCATTTTGCGGAGGGTTCCGCTTCCACAGGTCCACTCTGGTATCCGGCGGTGCTGGGTAGGAGTATTGGACAAGTGGATTTTTGGTTGTCCTTTTCCCTGGCGGTTTTTCCGCACATACTTCAGGTCTTTGCTAGTTAGCTTGTTGCCCCTGGCCTGTTGTCAGTCAGAGGTCCTCTTGTTATCATCCTGCCTCGGATTTCCCTTTGTCTCTCATTAAGACCGGGGGGCACCGGAGTTGGGCAGACATAATCCGCCCTTCAAACGTGGCTGCCAAGGGCTCAAGAAACCATAGTCTCGCAAGGGATTTCCGATAGCACGGGTGAGACAATAGAGTTAGGGCGCCAGGGGCAACTAGTCTTTCCTGCTCCCGTTACCAGCATTCCATTCCAGCGCTCTGGTCATTGTCATAAGATCTCCTCTGGTCAGGAGTGCTGGAATCATAACATTATTACCGGCCACACCAAAACTTAAAATTAAACGGGGTTTAATTTTTTTCTCATTCAGTTTTGTAAGAGTTTATCTGCCTCATGAATCCAACAGGTTTAGGGCCAAATCCTGGTCAGCTCTTAGTCAGCCAGATTCAAGAACTTACTCAGATGGTTCAGGATCTTTCCCTTTGGGTGAAGTCGCAGGAAGATCTTTTGCGAACTTCCCCGAAGGTAGTCCCTGAAACAAAGATGCATTTGCCTGACCGTTTTTCTGGTGATAGGAAAGAGTTTTTTAATTTTAAAGAATCCTGTAAACTTTATTTTCGTTTAAGACCGATCTCCTCGGGTACTGAATCTCAGCGGGTTGGGATTATTATTTCTTTGCTCCAGGGGGATCCTCAGACCTGGGCATTTGGTTTAAAAGCAGAGGATCCGGCCTTGTTGTCAGTAGACGCCTTTTTTGGGTCTTTAGGGCTATTGTATGATGACCCTGATAGAGAGGCATCCGCTGAAGGTCAGTTGCGCGCTCTCAGACAGGGTAGGAATCCTGCAGAGGTTTATTGTACGGAGTTTCGCCGTTGGTCGAACGACTGTGGCTGGAATGACCCAGCCCTGCGCAGTCAGTTTCGCCTCGGCTTATCAGAGTCTATAAAAGACAGTCTCCTTCAGTATCCCGCTCCTGAGACTCTCGATAAACTCATGGAGCTTTCTATTAAGATTGATCGTCGTCTCAGAGAGCGGAGGGCTGAAAAAGGAGCACCTGTCAGGTCAACTCCATGTGTATATTCCATTCCTGAGGACGTAGAGGAGCCCATGCAGATGGGTCTCTCCCGGCTGTCTCCTGAAGAAAGAGCCAGAAGGCAAAACTCTGGTCTTTGTTTGTACTGTGGGGGTAAGGGACATTTTGCTCGTAATTGTCCGAACAAGTCAAGAAACGCCTCGACCAGGAGAATTGTGAGGGGGTTCACCTAGGTCTGCAGCTTATCTCCTCAAATAACTCCCTTTTAGTCCCAGCTAAAGTTTCCTTTGGCAGCCTCAGTTCTTCGGTGTCGGCTTTTGTTGACAGTGGAGCTGCAGGAAACTTTATGGATTTAACTTGGGCTAAGGCCTTAGGCATTCCTCAGTTATCTTTGGGTAGGTGTGTCACCATGCATGGCTTAGATGGGAGTCCACTGTCCAATGGGGTTATTTCTCTCTGTACACCCCCTGTACTACTTACGGTAGGAGCTCTTCATTCTGAAAAAATCGAGTTCTTCCTTACCCATTACCCAGCAGTTCCAGTGGTTCTGGGTCACCCTTGGCTGGCCTTTCATAATCCCACCATTGATTGGCGGTCGGGGGAGATTTCACAATGGGGTACCTTCTGTGATAAGGAATGTATTACGTTTCCAGTCAGAATAGCAGCTGCCATTCCTGAACTCATTCCGTGGAATACCAAGAGTTTGCTGATGTGTTCTCCAAGGGCAATGCAGACATTCTGCCTCCACATCGGCCTTATGATTGTGCTATTGAGCTAATTCCTGGTGCCGCATTGCCAAAGGGAAGGTTATATGCTTTATCCGGGCCAGAAACTGCGGCTATGAATGATTATGTTAAGGAGAGCCTAGGGAAAGGATTTATTAGGCCATCAAAATCTCCTTTAAGTGCAGGCTTCTTCTTTGTGGAGAAAAAGGATGGCTCGCTTAGACCTTGCATTGACTTTAGAGCCCTGAATAAAATCTCAGTAAAAAATACTTATCCTCTGCCGCTGATTTCTGTCCTCTTTGATCAGCTGCGTTCGGCTGTGATTTTTTTCTAAAATTGACCTAAGAGGAGCGTATAACCTCATCCGAATCAAGTCTGGAGATGAGTGGAAGACGGCCTTCAGTACTCAGTCGGGTCACTACGAGTACCTGCTGATGCCGTTCGGCTTGTCTAACGCTCCAGCAGTTTTCCAGGACCTCATTAACGATGTGCTCCGTGACTTCCTAGGGAAAATCGTGGTCGTTTACTTAGACGACATCCTGATTTATTCTGACTCAATTGAACAACATGTTACCCAGGTGCGTCAGGTTCTTCAAAAGTTACGTGAGAATCATCTATATGCCAAGCTGGAGAAATGTGAGTTTCATGTCACGGAGGTATCTTTTTTAGGGTACATTATTTCCCCTCGGGGATTTTTCATGGAACCTAAGAAGCTCCAGGCCATCCTTAGTTGGGCGCAACCCACCAATTTAAAAGCAATTCAGCGCTTTTTAGGGTTTGCGAATTATTATAGGAGGTTCATTCATTCTTTTTCCGACCTGGTTGCTCCCATTGTGGCTCTGACAAAGAAAGGAGCGGATCCTACCAACTGGTCGCGTGAAGCTGAGTTGTCCTTTCGGGCCCTGAAACAAGCTTTTGTCTCGGCTCCAGTCCTCAGACATCCCAATCCAGAATTGCCCTTCGTTGTGGAGGTTGATGCCTCGGAGGTTGGAGTGGGGGCTATCCTATCTCAAAAGGATACGGAGTCTCTGAAACTACATCCTTGTGCCTTTATGTCCAGGAAATTCTCCTCCGCTGAATCCAACTATGACGTTGGTAACCGGGAGTTACTGGCAATAAAATGGGCTTTCGAGGAGTGGAGGCATTGGCTGGAGGGAGCAACACATACTATTTCAGTATTGACTGACCATAAAAACCTGCAATACATCGAATCAGCTAAGCGGCTGAATGCCCGGCAGGCTCGTTGGGCTTTATTCTTTACTCGTTTCAAATTTATTATCACTTTCAGGCCAGGTTCCAAGAATACCAAGGCGGATGCCCTGTCACGCAGTTTTCTTCCGGTTCACAATAACAGTCCTGTTACTCCCATACTTCCATCTTCAGTCATTTGGGCAGGCCTCACACAAGATTTATTTACCCAGTTAAAACAGCTTCAACACCAAGCTCCTGGAAATACTCCTACTGGTCGTCTTTACGTCCCTGAGTTTTTGAGAGCTACTGTTTTGACTGAGTTCCATGATAACAAAGTTTCCGGGCATCCGGGGATCTCTAAGACTTTGGAGTTAGTCTCCCGCTCAGTATGGTGGCCTGGTCTTTCTAAAGACGTTAAGGAGTTTGTTTTTTTCATGTCAGGTTTGTGCACAGCATAAGGTTCCCCGTTCCTTGCCTATCGGGCAACTTATGCCCTTAAATGTCCCCCTCAGGCCATGGTCTCATATTTCCATGGATTTTGTGGTAGACCTTCCCCTTTCAGCCGGATTCCGAGTCATATGAGTGGTAGTGGACCGTTTTAGCAAGATGACTAATTTCATTGCTCTTCTCCGACTGCCATCTGCCCAAGGATTGGCAGTTTTGTTTCTCCGCCATGTTTTCAGACTTCATGGGTTGCCCACTGATATTGTTTCTGATCGGGGTCCACAATTCATTGCACAATTCTGGAAGTGTTTTTGTGCTTCATTAAAGATGAAATTGTCATTAACATCCGGTTACCACCCCCAATCCAACGGGCAAACCGAGCGAGTTAACCAATCATTGAAACAGTATTTGCGTTTGTACTCAGCCAAACTCCAGAATGATTGGTCCGAGTTTCTTCCATTGGCGGAGTTTGCTTACAATAATTCTTGTCATTCCTCCACTAATGTGTCTCCATTCTTTTCAGTTTTTGGTTTTCACCCCAGAGCTAATTCTTTTTTTCAACATTCCTCAGTTTCCTCGCTAACCTTAACCTCCCATCTCAGAGCCATTTGGAAAAAAGTGCACCTTGCTCTCAGAAAAGCGGCCCTTCAACAGAAAAAAAATTCTGACAGGCTCCGACGTCCTTGCACTTTTAAGGTGGGAGATAGGGTATGGTTGTCGACTCGTAACATTAGACTTCGACAATCCTCGGCTAGATTGGGACCCAAATTTATTGGACCATTTCATATTATTAAAAAAGTCAACCCAGTTGCTTTCCGGTTACGTTTACCAAGATCTCTCCGGATTGGAAATACGTTTCTTTGCTCCCTGTTGAAACCATACGTTTCTTCCAGTAGATTTCTTCGGAAGATCTCTCAGGGAAGATCTCCAGTGGATGTACAGGGACAACAGGAGTTCCTGGTGGAGAAGGTTCTCGATTCCAAATTGTCCCGGGGCAGGCTTTATTTTCTGGTTCACTGGAGAGGCTATGGTCCAGAGGAAAGGTCTTGGGTCCTGGATAAGGATCTTCATGCCCCGAGGCTCAAGAAGGCATTTTTTCGGGAATTTCCTCGGAAAAGGCTTTAGGGGTTCCTTGACCCCTCCTCAAGGGGGGGTACTGTTAGGCGCCGGGGTCCGCTCGTCTGTGCGGCCCGGCGCCTAGCAACCAGGGACGCCGTACGTGTACAGCCGCCGGCTCCCTGGCAACGCTAGACGCCGGGCGCACTGAGCCGCACGGACCCTAGCAACGGGGACGCCACTGGCGGACCGCGTTCCCCGTTGCTGGGTCCAGTTAAAATGATCGTGCACCTGTTTCCTGGCCGTGCAGCAAGGCAGCTGCACGGCATTTATGTAATCAGCCCTGTCAGCAGCTGATTGGAGGACTCCTGTTTATATGCACTCTCAGGGCTTCTCACAGACGCCGGTAATAGCTTCCTGCATGCTGTCCTTGTTTGCTGAGAGTCTGTTTCCAGTCTTGCTGTATCCGGTCGTTCCAGTCTCCAGTAGTCCTGTACTCGGAAGTTGTCATCTTGTTCCTGGAGTCCTGACTGATCACCGTTTAACATCCAGTGGTGTTCGTGAGTCGCGGCTTTGCCGTGTGTTGCGGATTGGCCGCTTTACCATTTATTATTTGTGTTTTGGAGCATTTTGCGGAGGGTTCCGCTTCCACAGGTCCACTCTGGTATCCGGCGGTGCTGGGTAGGAGTATTGGACAAGTGGATTTTTGGTTGTCCTTTTCCCTGGCGGTTTTTCCGCACATACTTTAGGTCTTTGCTAGTTAGCTTGTTGCCCCTGGCCTGTTGTCAGTCAGAGGTCCTCTTGTTATCATCCTGCCTCGGATTTCCCTTTGTCTCTCATTAAGACCGGGGGGCACCGGAGTTGGGCAGACATAATCCGCCCTTCAAACGTGGCTGCCAAGGGCTCAAGAAACCATAGTCTCGCAAGGGATTTCCGATAGCACGGGTGAGACAATAGAGTTAGGGCGCCAGGGGCAACTAGTCTTTCCTGCTCCCGTTACCAGCATTCCATTCCAGCGCTCTGGTTATTGTCATAAGATCTCCTCTGGTCAGGAGTGCTGGAATCATAACAGTACCTTCAACAACACTATAATCAGATGGTGAATGTGTATGCTATGTTATAGATGTGCATCTTTCTTTGCTATAACTTCTTGAAATTCACCTCTGTAATATGTGATGCCAGTGTTTGTTTGTGGCTATGTGATAATAGCATAATGTACTGTCATTTTGTCAATAAGTAAGCTGTCCAAAGTGCTTTACAGCATTATATATACGATTGCACAAAGCCCGCAAATCACAAGAATACAGATAACATATGGTTTATTGTAAAGATTTATTTTTGTGTATTTAAAAGAAGATTCTTGCCCTTATGCAATAGCCTGTGAGTTGCACGAACTGGCATGTTTCTGGCAATTGAGCCAGTTGATTTAAAGTGGAATCGCACCAGTTCCTAGAACTCACAGGCTATAACATACGGGCCTCCAAGGGGTTGAAACAAGTCACTAAGGGTTCTTGATACAAAATACGCAGAAACTTCAATTCTATAATTTGTTCTATATGTGCTGATAAAATAGCTGAAAAGTCCATTAAAAGAGGCCTGACATGACATTTTATCGAGTGGCTGAATTCTTTATGGGCCAATATTTTGACTGTTCATTTTCAGCTAGTAAAGGTGCTGAAAAGCATTACTTCTACTCACCATATGGCTTTTGCTAAAATGGATTATCAAAGTTCACAAAACGAACAAAATGGAAAATCTAAAAAAAAGCTTAACGTTATGCAGTCTTTGTTACACCAATAAAATAGAACTTTGCTTCTCAATGTGAAGCCAGTGCTTATTACAGTGACATTTTGATTATATTATATGCATTAACAGAAATATGCTATGTGCTCCATTTAGCATATAAAACTTTGGTTGTGCTGATACTACCCTCTGTTTAGACTGTAGTGTGACGACCAAAAAGGCAATGTATAAATGTGCCAAGATATGCAGCCAGAAAGGTAATGGCACCAATGCTCATAAAAAAATGCATTGTTACCTGACTTGCACTTGTGCTTGTTCTACTACGGAACCTTCATAGTGGCCTATTTATTAACAAGCCCTAACTATAGCAAAAACAGCTGTTTTCATCAGAGATAGGGACATTTTAAAATAGGGGCTATTTATAAGCGCCTTGAGTCCTGTTGGAGAAAAAGTGCTGTATAAATAAAATTATTATTATTATTACTATTATTATTATTAATGCTGGAAAGTTAACAATGGGCATAGTCATATCTATAGATCATTACAGGACATATTACCCAATTTTTCAGGCTAACTTTTTTCAGAGCTTTCTTCTTCAGATGGAACTTGCAGGCACCAGTTGCAGTTTTACTGATTTAGCAAAACTGCAACTGCTAACACTCGTATGCTGGGGGCCGCCCAGCATAGGACAAGGCAGCCCAGCATGCTAATTGCAGCCAGCGATGCATTCACAATGCAATTGCAATCGCATGGTAAAGCCGGCAAATTAAGGGTAGCCCCCAGCCTGCGCACCCTGGCTATGAAGGCAGGCTTAGTGCGGGCATATTTCCCTTCACAATGGTCGCATGTGACATCATGTAGCCTCACCGAAAATTGCCCGGACCTGCCAGCGTTCCTGTCACCACTCCCGCCCGCAATGCCGTGTTGCCACCCCAACCGCCCCGCAAATGTCTCTGCCTGTCAATCTCCCGGCCACACATGCACAGAAAGGGCCCTGCGCATGCGCATTGCCCTAAGAATAGGTGTAATGCGATCAGATCGCATCAGCATTGCAAGATGAACAAGGCCCAATATTCCATACGTAAAGCTCTGGTGCAAACAGACTTTACATAAACTGCCGGGCAATCCCAACAGTTTCCTGCAGGAACTACAAATCATTCACTGCTTTATGCCACCGGCAAAAGACTTCAATATGGGGAAAGTGCCTCTTTTTGAAAGTGCTGTACAGGAAAGCAAACTTTTAATAGCTCTGTTAAATCTGCGTTAAGAAATGCAATAGGATTTGATATTTATCTTGGAAAAACCGCATTAAATAATGAACAGTCCCCAACTATGCCTTAACAGTGTTGTTTTATATTGCTGATTTATTTCACAGATACCCTGTAGGGTAAATGTAATAGCTTGCCAGTTGCAGTTAGATGCAAGTTTTCACAGATTTAGCTGCTAGATTTAAAGCAGCAATATTTTAATAGGCAAAACCAAACTGCAAAATCAGTTCCGCTTTAAATCTTGCAGCTAAATTTCCATAATCTGAAGGCTGTCTTGCAGGGTATTACATTTACCCTATAGGGGCCAATTCAGTTATACTTTCCCCATTAGTCCATGCGAGTAGGTGCAGTTATATACTGCATTTACCGCAGCTCCGGACTCATTGATCTTTGTTTGTAGCCCTATAAGGCTGCGTACACAAATCTGGAAATCCAAGGCAAGATTGGGCCACGAGGAGGGAGGATGATGAGATGCTGTTGCAACCGCAACTCGCACCCCTAACAGCTAACTGAACATAGCAACTTTTTAAATTGATTGGGGGTGTTTTCTCCCATCTGACAAAAAACACATAAATATGGTTATTGACTGCAGTGACTCAATAATGGGGAAGCTCCAGCATCCACAACTTCCACTGAGTTTTCTCCTGTGACTGTGGGTACCACCAGTGCTTAAAGTGGTCCTAGAGATTAAGTACCAGCCAATCAGCTGCTAACTGCCATGTCACAGACTGTGTTTGAAAAATGACAGTTAGGAGCTGGTTGGCTGGTACTTTAACTCCGTCCACATTATCTCCATCCAATGCTTAGTAAATAGACCCCTACAGCTCTCTCCCTGACACAGCTCAACCCCTTACAGTATGGGTTATAAATATACACGGGCAAGGAGGTCAAAGGACAATCATGTAAATGCAGGGGTAATATAGAAATAAGAACGGAAAGATATTCTTAAACAGAGGGATTATGCAGGAACTTAAGGCACATTTGGGTCCAGTGGTCTGGTCAGTGTTGTGCAATGGGATGAGGCAGGTGAGGCACAGCCTATCCTGTCATGCTATAGTATATACCAGAGTTTTGACTATATAAAGTATATGAAAAATATAAAAAATATATTATAAATATATTCTTTGTATTATTCTAATCATTTTTATAGATAAATTCTGGAATAAAAAGTCTATGGCAGGTAAGGCAGTGCCTCCCATGCCTATATTTTCCACACATCTCTGATCAAAACTCACCAAATGTTCAGCAGTATATACTGCTGTACCTGTGTATAATGCCCACATGAACCCTTGGGCTCAAATATTGTGTGTAAATCTGGCTCTGGTACTAGCCAGTGCCTCCTGAGCCATTTACCTCACCACACGTCACATGATCTGGTACACTATTTATATAATAGCAAGGAGAAGGCAAAGGCAAGGTCAGGCAATAAGAAGACTAGGGACCAGGAATACAGGTCGATTGTCACAGCCCAATTCTATACTCTTAAGAGGAATGTCTTTTACAGTAGTCAAAGTGTCACTGTCAATCACCTAGTATTGACTGCTAGGTCTGACACTGTTTTATACAGAATGGGGATAGGGGCCGAGATAATAAAGGAAAGCTGTGCCTGTACAGTTCAGTCCTCAAGATACCGAAGAGAAGAGGGCAGGTCCCTCCACTCATTATTGAAGTCACATCCAGTGATGAAACACAATGGGAACACCCACTTGAGAGCCCAAACTACATACTATATGGTTATGAGCTTAGCCTTTTATAGTAGCACACTATTTGCCTTTCCGTTAAAATTCAATCAATGTAAAACAGTAGTATCATACCTGAGTGTAAATAAAGGTTATTTTATACATTAAAGCATCTGCGCTCTGTCATTTTGCCACACTCCATAAGCTTGCATGCACAGAGCACTGTGCATTATACAGTATGCAGCATGCCTATGCTGTATCTGCATAAGAAATGCTACATTAGTGTTATCCTGGAAAACACTGTAACATAGCAATTTATATGCAGATACAGCCGCAGTCACACAAAGAATATAGGCATGCCGCAAATCATTTCAATGAGCAGAGTCTGCTTGTGCTGAAAAGACACTCAGTGTTAGTTAATGCGCTCACGACTAGACGCGACTAGAAGTGCTGTTTAATGTGACTGCAACAGCAATGCATTTTGGCAAAAAAAAGATGCCCAACGTTAGCAGAGTTGCACAGGAACTATCGGCTTACTCACTCCAGGCATCTTGCAGTGCGTGGCATATTGAGGCTAGTAGCGCCAGCTCCAGGCCTACTAGCACCCTGAGCGAGAACATTTCAAAGTGCCCCCCCTATGCGCGCTCCTGGAAAAGTGGGTGTGGCCTCGCAACTTTATATTATCAGACTATAAATATATTTTCACACCCCTCTACACACACAATTATCAGCCTTACACATAACGCCCACAGTAGTGTACTTTACACATAATGTCTCCAGTATAGTGTGCAGTGCCAGATACACATGCACCCCCAGTAGTGCCAAATACAAATACGTACACCCTCAGTAGTGCCAGGTACACATTATATGCCCTCACAGTGCCAGATACCCATTATATGCCCCCACAGTACCACATACTGTAATATGCCCCCAGTGCCAGATTCACATACTGTAATATGCCCCCACAGTGCCAGATACACATGTGCCCCCAGAGTGCCAGATACACATCTGCCCCCACAGTGCCAGATACACATAATATGCCCCCACATTGTCAGATACACATGTGCTTCCACAGTGCCAGATATACATAATATGCCCCTACATTGTCAGATTCACGTGTCCCCACAGTGCCAGATACACATAATATACCCCCACATTGTCAGATAAACATGTCCCCTAAGTGTCAGATACACATAATATGCCCCCACATTGTCAGATACACGTGCCTCCAGAGTGCCAGATACACGTGCCCACCACAGTGCCAGATACACATGCCCCCAGAGTGCCAAATACACTTACTCCAGAGTGCCCCCACGTGACACGTGTATTCGGCCGCAACCACGGCCGCAGCGTGCCATGCGCGGGAGGAAAGTGTCAGCTGCACTGAGTCTGCAGCAGCATCCGTCCCGTGGCCCGCCTCTTCCTGAGTCCTATCAGTGGCTGTGCCGACGAGGGGGAGTGCTGTGGGTGGACTAAAGCTAAGCTACTCTGTGCGAACTGTGTGGCATCGGCGTCTGACGTCAGACGCAGACCCACACAGTGCACACAGTGTAGTTTAGCTTTGTCCCACCCACAGCACTCCCCCTCCCTCGTCATCACACACAGCCGCTGGCGCTAATACTAGGGAGGCGGACTTGGACGGACGCTGCTGTGGCTCCAGGCAGGCTCCAATATGGCGGCGCAAGTTATTTTCCATAATTAGGAAGGGTATATATAGAACGATTCAAAAACCAATCAGATATATAACAAGAGAAAATTGACAAGGAAAAGGTCTTTGACTCTGGTACACTGAAACCTCCCTCTGTGCCAAGCAAGCAAAGTTTAGCCATAGCAATTCTCAGTTTACCATTTTTTCAGAGAAATTATAAAAATACTGTACCTTTTGAAAATAGTAAGATTCGATCTAGATATAGCAATTGGTACAATTTGCAAGGGGTATGAGATTTTAGGGAATACAATAGTTTTCAGCACAGCAACCTTGCCTTGCAGAGAAAGGGGCATCCATGACAGTTTGTTAACAGTTTTGGGATGGATTTTAACAATGGGGAAAGGTTCCTTGAGTATAGGTCCCCAAGGTCCGGAGGAATCTATATCCAGAAATATTTTAAAGCAGAATGGGCCAATCTTAATTGCAAACAGATTGGATTAGAGAGGAACTCAGCAGGAGTACCTGAGAGAGGTAGATACTCAGACTTGGCTACATTTACTTTTTAACCTGCAAACGAACCAAAAGGTTCTATAAGCGTAGTACCTCTTGGACCGAGGAATCTGGGTCAGACATATCATAAGAACATATCATCCACAAATAATGCTACTTTAAGATCTACACTGCCAACATGGATTCCTTGGAACACTGAGGATTGACACAGGGCAATAGCTAGCATCTCAAGTGCAATCGCAAGTAGGAGTGGTGAAAGGGGACACCCCTGCTTGCTGCCCCGCTGTATAAAAAAAGGGACAAAGATATAACCGTTACAAGCAATTCGGGAGGAGGAATTTGCATATATCGAGGTTAGAATACTAATAAAATAAGAATTAACCCAAATTTATGCAGTCTATAAAACAACTTGACCCACGACACTAGGTCAAAAGCCTTTTCTGCATCAATTGATAAAATAGTATGTAAGCCAGTGGAATTCTATGAATGCACTTTTTTAGCCGCCGCCATGACCCTACGTATATTAGCCATTGAAGTGCACAATATTTGAACCCAGGTTAAATTTCACACTTATCAAACTAGAGCAAAGAAAAAATAATCAGATGCACTATCTTGATCTTTAGACTAACAACAAAAAACGGTGATTGAGTTGCAGGTACTGTCCTCCTCTCCTTATAGTGATGGGCGCACAGCATTTCTGCAGATTTATACTTGACTTTGCGTGACCACTGACACCATTTTCAGCTGAGTCTCTCTTATTTATACCACTTAACAACAACAGTTTAAGGTGTCTATTTACTAAGCCTTGGACAGAGATATAGTGAACCAAGATAAAGTACCAGCCAATCAGCTCCTAACTGTCATTTTCAAACCCAGCCTGTGACATAGCAGTTAGGAGCTGATTGGCTGGTTCTTTATCTCCGTAGACTTTATCTCCATTCAAGGCTTAGTAAATAGACGCCCTAGTCTCACTTACCACTGTAGTTTTAACACTCTGTACTCCTGCTTTGTTCCAGTATTTTGGTATATGAACCATCTTGACTTCTGAGAATAAATATACAAATCACCCAGCTCCTAATACTAAAGAGAATTTGTTGCACAGCTGCAGCGGTAGAAACAGATATAATTGCCAACCTAACACCAACTCAAGAATTATGTAAATAACCATGCTGCTGTACTTTAGTTGGAAGAATTGAAAGATTCAGTATTGAAACAATCAATATATTTATTAAAAATGTAATAAAGAACAATAAACTCTATCATGTATCACTGTTCAGCCATATAAAATCATGTATCAAAAGCTTACTATAGCAACATTGTAGCATCAATTAAAATTCTTTCTGGCTACAGTGCCCATATGATGATACTGTACTCTGTTAATTACTGTAGCAGATTCCAAAGATTTTTATCTGGAAGCAATGGCCCGCAAATATTGCTGATCAGTTATTCTCTGTTGGAAGAATCGAGAGCCGCCTTCAAGGTTGTTTCTGACTGCGTTTTCCATGTCCCACTTGGCCTTCTCCTTCATTGCCTCTTTCTCCTCACTCTTCCCTGATGATATGTAAGTGTGAAGGTCCTGATGTTCCTGGATATGGGAAACCGGATGTCTGGTGGAAATGAGTTGTTATAAAAAGCTTGACTAGTCATTGATGGTATACTATCCATACTGTGGCTGTAAGAGACATATGGGTTTTGGTTTACTACCAACTATCTGGTTGCCCCAGGCAGGAGGGGGCAGCCAGGTCAGTATTACAGGGGGTGTAGCCTCATAGGGGGTAGCCAGTACAGGGCGTGGCTGCACGATCGTGTCATCGTGGCTCTGGCCCCTGCTATTGAATGCCCAGATCACCGGCTATGAATTGCAGGATGTGGGACTATGATGACGTGATTCAGCCTCCTGCAAATCCCACTATGAAGGACGGCTGCATGGGGGGCTGCGGGGATATGGCCGGATCTGGGGGACTTGCCTACCTTTCCAGGGTGCCAGGAGTTCCACCTGATTTTCGGGAGCCTCCCGGCTGATCCGGGAGAGTAGGAAAGTATGCTCTGGTCACAGATATATTGTTCACTGTCTGTTTCATGAAATCCTGAGGGGCATTGTGAAGTATTAGATCTGATTTTCCTCCCAAAGGAGGAGTAACTGACTTGTGTAATATGTGTATGAGATTACTGCAGTGGTGTTGTGACTATTTCTGAGCTGGTGCATTGTATGTTTCATGCCATCTCGCTGAAGCTTTCCAATTAGTTTCTGCAGTTTCTACTCTCTTTTCATATAGTTATCAGACTCCAAACATAAATGATCTTCAAAACCTGTTTCTTTTGCCTGTGTTGTCTTGTCTCCCTGTCTAATATGCGGTTAAGATGCCAGCTGTCGGAATCCCGGCAGTCAGAATACTGATGTCGTAATCCCAATGCCATAATAACTGATACCCATCAGAATGTTGACATTGGAATCCCAACAAGATCAGGAGACCGACACCGGAATCCCGATGGCCGCCATCCAGATGGTAATTATAGCGGGTGGGTTGGCGGGTATAGGTTTATGCACCACCCAGGGGGTTTAGGGTTTGGCTGCAGGGTGGGGAAGATAGGTTTAGGCTGCGGGGATAGGGGGTTAGGGTTAGGCTGTGGAGAGGGGGGGATTAGGGTTAGGTACCACAGAATGGACTTTAGGGTTAGGTACTAAGGGGGAGGTTAGGGTTAGTCTGTGGGAAGGGAGGGTTAGGGGGTAACATACTTACCATGCTCCTGTCGAGATTTCAAACATGTTGGTGTTGGTATTGTGACCGCTGGCATCCCGTCCGGTGGTCAAACATACTGAACCCGTCTAATATGGCTCTTCTCAACAAGCTTGTGATTTAGAAAGTGTGCGTTATGTTGATTCAGATTATCACTATGAAGAGCATTTTTTTTAAATCTTTAAGTCTGTGCAAAATGTTGTGGTTGTACTGTCGCTTGTTGGCCCAAGTATATTATTTCCTGTTTTGTTACTAGTGCTTGATATGACTGGTCTCATGTCCCCTGACTTGCCCACGGCTCTGGTCCCTTGGGTGTGTATCTTTTTAGCTTGTTTCACTGCAGCTAAGAACAGTGACTTCTTGTTTGTTGTTCTTGTCAGCTTCCTTCTCTTTTGAATTGTCTTCTCATTAGGTATTGGCAGAGGCTGCTGAAGGACTGCTGTCTTATTGCCTGAAGAATCATATTTACTGTGAGTCTCTCCTGACATATTTTGCATTGCCTCATGTCCTGGATGTCCTGACTGTGTTGTTTTTGGGGTCATTGATCTGTGACTTTTATTCACTCATGAATGATGGCTAATTTTTTATATTTCAGATTTTTCTGTTTTGTATTCAGCGTCTAACAGCGCCTTGAGTCCTATTGAAGAAAGAGCGCTATATAAATAAAATTATTATTATTATTATTATTATTATTATTATTATTATTAACACTTTGGGAATGTTATTTTCTGATACTGGCAAAGGGACATTCCTCGCTGTTTGGAAATCTTGAGTGAGGGTGGGAGATGTTTTGTCACTTTATCAAAATCTGAAAATAATAAAAATGACAATAAAATGCTTCTGTTGTTATGAGAAAAACTTACTGATAGGTTGTCTAATATTTGTATAAGTATTATATATAGATATTCCTCATGATACTTTCATTTTAAACATATTTTCGACATTCAATTTAATATATTTTTACCTGGGTTTAATTTTGTTATAAATGATTATTGGTTTTCCATATTGTGACTTATTTTAACTTTTCACACAGTGTACTTTGATAAGTAAATATAAATACGGTGTTCATGGGTTGAAGTAGTGTCTTAGTACCACTGAGTCCACCACCAATCACTTATATAAGGAAAGCTAATTCCATATGTAGATAAATGCAAGGGTGGGCAAATGGCTTGGAAGACATTTTGCCTGCAAAAGTATGAAGAAGTCCTGCAGGACACATTCCAGCCAATCAGATAGCACTGTCCAGTATTGGAGACTGTAGATAAAGCCATGTACTATAGTAGTATCAATAAAGTGTAAAGTTGCGGTGGAGTAAGCCAAAGCTAGCAACCATGAGACACATCAAACAAGTTTGGACAAAGCTCCTGCGAGAGAAATTACTTGGTATAATCTATTGAAAAGTATATATTATGGCAGATACACCATTAAATGGCATATGAGATGTTAACACAGCATGTTTAGCTCTTATTTTACCTGCAGGTTACTAGAAAAAGGACTGCCTGCAACAGTGACAAATAGTATGGAACAATGTAGTAATATCAGCACATTTGTCCACAAGAAAAAAAAGTTGAAACCCAGGACTTTATTTATTTATGTTGATTAAAAAATAATAATAATAATTAAGAAACATGTACAGTATATTTGTTAGTTTGTGTTTATGCTGTTTTTTATATTTTTTTATTTTTCTTTACACATCAACCTTATTAAAACGGATCAAAAATGTATATTATGCAATTTTTGATCTGTTCCAATTATTATATGTAAAGAATAAAACAAAAACAACAGACAAAATTGGAGCAAGCTTTGATTTCCAAAACCAAACAAAAGTAACAATGGAAATAAAAGTTAAAGTCTGTGTTACAATCACTTTCATTATCAGTGTTTTGGTTGACATTATGTACATTATGTTGTACATACAGTGTGTGATGAACTCCTAGCACAGCTGAGGTTTAAAAGACTGCACTAATTATATCACCACTGTACAATCCATACATATCCTCCACATATTTTCTCTTTCTTTACTTCCCTTCCTACTGACCCTGGTTCATCATTGCTGTGTTGTGATATCATGCAGCCTACCTTTGCAATCTGCTGGAGAACTAAGCAATAGATAGCTCCTATCCTTGTGTATCAATGCCTATTTCCCCATAGATTGTAAGCTTGCGAGCAGGAGCTTCCTACCGCTGACTGTCATTACCCAGTTTTGTGTTATCATTGTGTCCAGTTGTAGAGCGCAACGGAATTTGCTGCGCTATATAAGAAACTATGAATAAATAATAAATAAATAGAGGTATAGTTGGGGTAGAAAGTGTCTAGTCAGGGTAAGTTATACATAATTTAATAGTTGGGGTGGTGGTAAGGGGCCTAGGGTAAAGTATCATTTTTATTTATTAAAGCTAGTGTAACATAGGGCAGTACATATATAACATGAGACAGTGGGCCTGATTCATATTTGTTTCTGTGACCGGACGGTCCCGTACGAATGCCCTCACCGCTTTCGCTTCCCGTCCCCAGTACACAGAATGGAGTTTTAGGTCACACGGGACCTGGCCACACAGGGGATTCCCGATTACCGTCAGTAACCGCCTGTTACTGACTCCACCCACTGCGCAATGGGTGGGTTTACACTGCCACCACCAATCTCCTAACCTGCTGTGGCATCTGGAACCAGGGTTCTATTTTGTATGCGTCGACACGCTGTCTTACCACACGTGTGTGGTGCTGGCGAATCCCCACTAGTCGGTTGACTAGGCCTCTGTTGGTAGCTGGAACTTGTAGACGCTGGATACACCCTGGACAGCCGGAAAACGGAGGGGCAGCAGGAATATAGCAAGATGTTATAGCAGAATGAAAATGGTAGAATACCCCTGAAGCTCACAGGCCTCCTCTTTTTATACAGTAAAACCACAATACATCTCAGGGGGTAGTTCCCCCCCTGAGTCCTTATCATCCAATCAGGATTTCTTGCAACATTTAAATAAATTACATTTTAAAAGGATATAAGTGCATGAAGCAATTTCCTCCTTCCTGTCACACAAAGTTTGGTGTTATTTAAACTCCAATTCCTACCACCTGGGAGTTTACACTTTGCCATTGATACATTTATCACATACGGTTTGTATTTGATTTCCCAAACAAATGTTCCTCATCCTTTTCCTGTCACACCCAGACAAAGTCCTTGTCATTTAAACATAAATCTGCATCCTAGATAATGCAGCCTAAGAAATCTTACATCAAACTGTTGTTAAACGAAACCCACTAGTTTGCATTCATAAAACACAATGTGATTAACATGTTCCTGTCTCTCTCACATCTCCATGTAAAACCAGTTTTGGCTCATCACATAACAGGAGATGCTGGAAAGAAACACAAACAGTCCTCTCTCCAAACCGTCCTTTATGTCTCAAAGAAAATGTTTGGCCACCAAAAGCCTGCCAATTGTCACCTATTCCCTGCTAGGACAATTAACATACGACTTTCTATGCAAAAGTGTCTCAAGAACTATTGTCAAGGCCTTTTTAGAAACAAAATACCTTGTACTTTTCTCATAAGTGCCCTGTCCATGCAGTTCTATAACCGCACAGTCCATCATTCTCCAACTGCGCACTGCGTAGAGATATAAGATATGATACATTATTAAACATATTTTAAACAGTCCGTGCCTGGTGTCGTAAGTATATTTAAAAGTGGCGCCAAGCACCTATTGTCCTTAAAATGGCGCCGAGCACTTTAAGGGTTAACCCCTTACGTGCCATGGCCACCATTAACCATGTGGCCGCCAGGGTCTACAGCCACAGTAAGTAAAGCAAGAAAATAAGCAACTGGACAAAACCATGTTGCACTGCAGGTGGGGCAGATGTAACATGTGCAGAGAGATTTAGATTTGGGTGGGGAGTGTCCAAACCTAAATCTAAACTGTAAAAATAAAGCTGTGGGCTACATGCAAAAATAAAGCACCTTTGTGGGCTACATGCAAAAGCAGCCAGTATTTACCGTGCACAGAAAAAATATAAATGTACTTACTCCTCTTGCATGGTACAAACACAAATCAGGCCAAATGCTGTAATTTCTTGCAATACTGATATATGGACGTTGCTGATATAACCATGTTTAAAGGTGTGGGTGGATCATTAGACATTACAGAAGACTTTATACTGATACCATAAAACCTCATTGGAACATTGTTTTTAAGGGTTTTTTTTTCTTAATGAACAATATGTTCAATTGCCATTATAATAGGTTTGGTCTAGAAAATGTTTTGTCCATATAAATGCCATATACCCTTATGAATGGGTTCGGTATGGATTACCAGCGGACTGGATGCCAGCAGTCAATATCCCGACAACAGCATCCCACCGGCCAGAATGCCAGGCATTGGGGAGAGCGCTGAGAGTCCCCTTGCAGGTTCACTGCGGGCTCGGTGGCGCGCCGCGTTCACCACAGGGTCTTTATGAGTGTCGTGAACACGCACGAGTGGGAATAGTCCTGTTGCACCGGGATTCTGGCTGGCGGCATTGTTGGCTGTTGGGATTCCAGCATTGGTATTCTGACTGTCGGGATCCTGGCAGCCGGTAAATTAAACGCATCACTTCTGTGTACATTGGTTACTGTGCTTAATATATGTCATGTAGTTATATCCTGAAGTGTAAATTTACTCGAGTTGAAGAGAACATTTTTAGAAAAATCTGAGACCCAATTAGAAAACAAAAATATCACAACTGTCAAATACCTGATACTACCAGGATGCATACAAAAACATAAAATAAACATATATTTAAAAAAAAGTCTAAGACAATCTAGAAAACAATTGTAATGTTGTGAATAGTTTATTTTACATTATAATAACATGATATTCTCAGAAGTTACTTTCAAAAGTAAGCTACTAAACAGTTTCAACATTATTATTTTTTTATAATGACCAAGGACCAGCATCCACCAATGATTTCATCATGGTTAAACATTAATAATGACCAAGGACCAGCATCCACCATTGATTTCATCATGATTAAACATTAATAATGACCAAGGACCAGCATCCACCATTGATTTCATCATGGTTAAACATTAATAATGACCAAGGACCAGCATCCACCATTGATTTCATCATGGTTAAACATTAATAATGACCAAGGACCAGCATCCACCATTGATTTCATCATGGTTAAACATTAATAATGACCAAGGACCAGCATTCACCATTGATTTCATCAGGGTTAAACATAGTTCAGTCGATCACTGATATAAACATTTACATTTTAAACATTTCTAATAGCTATTTATGGCCTGAGCAATTAGTTGACTCTTATGTTCTAATATGTATTGGATTAGGTGTCACTAATTAATTAATATGTGTCCAGAATTAAAGGGATGAGGTGGCAACCCTACTGTGGGGCAGTGAGGTGCGGTGGGGTGAGGCAGGTGAGGCAGAGACTTTCCTGTCATACTTCCGTTTAAACCAGAGTTTTGATTGAATAAAATATATGAAAAATACTGATAATTTGTTTGAAATATCTTCTTTACATTATTCTAATAATTTTTATAGCCCAAACTCTGGAGTAAAAAGTCAATGGCAGGTGAGGCAGTGCCTCACCTGTGTATCCTTTCCACACGTCTCTAATCAAAACTCACCAGATTTCAAGGTGTTTATAATGCTGCACCTGTGTATAATGCCCACATGTACCCTTGGACTCATATATTGCATGTAAATCTGGCTCTGGGGTTAGCCAGTGCCTCCTGAGCCATTTAGCTCACCGCACGCCCCTGCTGTGGGGCCTGTTTTGTGTGTTGTCATGTGGCCCCACCCACCACTTGACAGGCAGCCCACTGCACTCAGTACACTGCACTATCCCCATTCATTCTGTTATTCCATCTCTGCAGTACAGTAACTATGCCATCCGGTGATGATGCCATGGCTACACGGTATGTTATACTTCTTGTGCTGCACATGTCGGTCTACTTCTACAAAATTTTAAAGGGCCGCTTTTCGTTCCCAATCTGCCCCTGGTCTCAGACACAATTGTAGCATATGATGCAAGGAAGGCCACTACTGCATACAATCAGGCCCTATGAGGAGGGATCCCAGCCCCTTAAACAGACCACACACCATCATCAGACCGCACCCCCATTAGGGCTGCTTCCATTCATTTCCCTTGCTGGTTTTCCATCCCAATCCACCCCTGATTAAGGTGTCTATTTACTAAGCCTTGGATGGAGATAAAGTTGACGGAGATAAAGTACCAGCCAACCAGCTCCTAACTCATTTTTCAAACCCAGCCTGTGAAATGTCAGTTAGGAGCGGTACATTATCTCCGTTGAGTTTATCACCATCCACCGCTTAGTAAATAGACCCCTGTGTCTACTATCCAGAGGTGTATGTGGACAAAAGTTTTTCACATTTGAAATCCTCTTCTATTGTCCTTGCCTGATACCAAGAGGAATTCATGCTGGATATTCTCTTGAGCACAATTTGGTCATCATAAATACTTTTGGTTAGTGTGTGATGCTCTGAGTCAGGGGCGTAGGTTAATGCCTGGTGCCCGAAGGAGAAATAGAAGGTGGTGCACCCCCAGTAACTTCAGCTTGCACATGTGCTGACGTCCCAGCGATTTGCCAATGGTACACCTGGGAAAATAAAGATCCCTTTTGGCAGCTGGTTGTGGCAATAAGAAATCTTTATTTTCAGGTGCTGGCAGCAAATGCTAATAGAGCCCTAAAGATGGGTTTTATCAAAGCTCGGAGAGAGATAAAATTGTGAGAGACAGGCTGTGTTTGAAAAATGACAGTTAGGAGCGGATTGGTTGGTGCTTTATCTCTCATTTTATGTACCCTAAAAACTGACACACACTCTATTTAACACTGCAATCCTCTGTAGAGCAACATGTAGCTCTATATAACATTGCAGTCCCTTATACATCAACACACATCTCTATAAAATACTGCAGCCCTCTATATAAGGACACATACTGGAGCTATATATAACACCACACCATATATAGACACATAGTCCCCTATAAGGTAACACAGCCCCTATTGGTTAAAAAATAACCTATTTACAGGCACAGCCCCCTATAGGGTAACACAGACCTTATATATCTAGTGATGTGCACCGTCAATTTTACGGGTTTTGTGTTTTGGTTTTGGGTTCGGTTCCGCGGCCGTGTTTTGGGTTCGAACGCGTTTTGGCAAGACCTCACCGAATTTTTTTTGTCGGATTCGGGTGTGTTTTGGATTCGGGTGTTTTTTTCAAAAAACCCTAAAAAAACAACTTAAATCATTGAATTTGGGGGTCATTTTGATCCCATAGTATTATTAACCTCAATAACCATAATTTCCACTCATTTTCAGTCTATTCTGAACACCTCACACCTCACAATATTATTTTTAGTCCTAAAATTTGCACCAAGGTCGCTGGATGGCTAAGCTAAGCGACCCAAGTGGCCGACACAAACACCTGGCCCATCTAGGAGTGGCACTGCAGTGTCAGGCAGGATGGCCCTTCCAAAAAATACTCCCCAAACAGCACATGACGCAAAGAAGAAAAAAAAGAGGCGCAATGAGGTAGCTGTGTGAGTAAGCTAAGCGACCCTAGTGGCCGACACAAACACCTGGCCCATCTAGGAGTGGCACTGCAGTGTCACGCAGGATGGCCCTTCCAAAAAATACTCCCCAAACAGCACATGACGCAAAGAAAAATGAAAGAAAAAAGAGGTGCAAGATGGAATTGTCCTTGGGCCCTCCCACCCACCCTTATGTTGTATAAACAGGACATGCACACTTTAACCAACCCATCATTTCAGCGACAGGGTCTGCCACACGACTGTGACTGAAATGACTGGTTGGTTTGGGCCCCCACCAAAAAAGAAGCAATCAATCTCTCCTTGCACAAACTGGCTCTATAGAGGCAAGATGTCCACCTCATCATCATCGTCCGATTCATCACCCCTTTCACTGTGTACATCCCCCTCCTCACAGATTATTAATTCGTCCCCACTAGAATCCACCATCTCAGGTCCCTGTGTACTTTCTGGAGGCAATTGCTGCTGGTGAATGTCTCCATGGAGGAATTGATTATAATTCATTTTAATGAACATCATCTTCTCCACATTTTCTGGAAGTAACTTCCTACGCCGATTGCTGACAAGGTGAGCGGCGGCACTAAACACTCTTTCGGAGTACACACTGGAGGGAGGGCAACTTAGGTAGAATAAAGCCAGTTTGTGCAAGGGCCTCCAAATTGCCTCTTTTCCCTGCCAGTATACGTACGGACTGTCTGACGTGCCTACTTGGATGCGGTCACTCATATAATCCTCCACCATTCTTTCAATGGTGAGAGAATCATATGCAGTGACAGTAGACGACATGTCAGTAATCGTTGGCAGGTCCTTCAGTCCGGACCAGATGTCAGCAACAGCAGTCGCTCCAGACTGCCCTGCATCACCGCCAGCGGGTGGGCTCGGAATTCGTAGCCTTTTCCTCGCACCCCCGAGTTGCGGGAGAATGTGAAGGAGGAGATGTTGACAGGTCGCGTTCCGCTTGACTTGACAATTTTCTCACCAGCAGTTCTTTGAACCCCTGCAGACTTGTGTCTGCCGGAAAGAGAGATCCAACGTAGGTTTTAAATCTAGGATCGAGCACGGTGGCCAAAATGTAGTGCTCTGATTTCAACAGATTGACCACACGTGAATCCTGGTTAAGCGAATGAAGGGCTCCATCCACAAGTCCCACATGCCTAACGGAATCGCTCTGTTTTAGCTCCTCCTTCAATGCCTCCAGCTTCTTCTGCAAAAGCCTGATGAGGGGAATGACCTGACTCAGGCTGGCAGTGTCTGAACTGACTTCACGTGTGGCAAGTTCAAAGGGCAGCAGAACCTTGCACAACGTTGAAATCATTCTCCACTGCGCTTGAGACAGGTGCATTCCACCTCCTTTGCCTATATCGTGGCCAGATGTATAGGCGTGAATGGCCTTTTGCTGCTCCTCCATCCTCTGAAGCATATAGAGGGTTGAATTCCACCTCGTTACCACCTCTTGCTTCAGATGATGGCAGGGCAGGTTCAGGTTTTTTTGGTGGTGCTCCAGTCTTCTGTACGCGGTGCCTGTACGCCGAAAGTGGCCCGCAATTCGTCTGGCCACCGACAGCATCTCTTGCACGCCCCTGTCGTTTTTTAAATAATTCTGCACCACCAAATTCAAGGTATGTGCAAAACATGGGACGTGCTGGAATTTGCCCAGATGTAATGCACGCACAATATTGCTGGCGTTGTCCGATGCCACAAATCCCTAGGAGAGTCCAATTGGGGTAAGCCATTCTGCGATGATCTTCCTCAGTTGCCGTAAGAGGTTTTCAGCTGTGTGCGTATTCTGGAAAGCGGTGATACAAAGCGTAGCCTGCCTAGGAACGAGTTGGCGTTTGCGAGATGCTGCTACTGGTGCCGCCGCTGCTGTTCTTGCAGCGGGAGACAATACATCTACCCAGTGGGCTGTCACAGTCATGTAGTCCTGAGTCTGCCCTGCTCCACTTGTCCACATGTCCGTGGTTAAGTGGACATTGGGTACAACTGCATTTTTTAGGACACTGGTGAGTCTTTTTCTGACGTCCGTGTACATTCTCGGTATCGCCTGCCTAGAGAAGTGGAACCTAGATGGTATTTGGTAACGGGGGCACACTACCTCAAGAAATTGTCTAGTTCCCTGTGAACTAACGGCGGATACCGTACGCACGTCTAACACCAACATAGTTGTCAAGGCCTCAGTTATCCGCTTTGCAACAGGATGACTGCTGTGATATTTCATCTTCCTCGCAAAGGACTGTTGGACAGTCAATTGCTTACTGGAAGTAGTACAAGTGGTCTTCCGACTTCCCCTCTGGGATGACGATCGACTCCCAGCAGCAACAACAGCAGCGCCAGCAGCAGTAGGCGTTACACTCAAGGATGCATCGGAGGAATCCCAGGCAGGAGAGGACTCGTCAGACTTGCCAGTGACATGGCATGCAGGACTATTGGCTTTCCTGGGTAAGGAGGAAATTGACACTGAGGGAGTTGGTGGTGTGGTTTGCGCGAGCTTGGTTACAAGAGGAAGGTATTTACTGGTCAGTGGACTGCTTCCGCTGTCGCCCAAAGTTTTTTAACTTGTCACTGACTTATTATGAATGCGCTGCAGGTGACGTATAAGGGAGGATGTTCCGAGGTGGTTAACGTCCTTACCCCTACTTATTACAGCTTGACAAAAGCAACACACGGCTTGACACCTGTTGTCCGCATTTCTGTTGAAATACTTCCACACTGAAGAGCTGATTTTTTTGGTATTTTCACCAGGCATGTCAATGGCCATATTCCTCCCACGGACAACAGGTGTCTCCCCGGGTGCCTGACTTAAACAAACCACCTCACCATCAGAATCCTCCTTGTCAATTTCCTCCCCAGCGCCAGCAACACCCATATCCTCATCCTGGTGTACTTCAACACTGACATCTTCAATTTCACTATCAGGAACTGGACTGCGGGTGCTCCTTTCAACACTTGCAGGGGGCGTGCAAATGGTGGAAGGCGCAAGCTCTTCCCGTCCAGTGTTGGGAAGGTCAGGCATCGCAACCGACACAATTGGACTCTCCTTTGGGATTTGTAATTTCGAAGAACGCACAGTTCTTTGCTGTGCTTTTGCCGCAAGTCTTTTCTTTTTTCTAGCGAGAGGATGAGTGCTTCCATCCTCATGTGAAGCTGAACCACTAGCCATGAACATAGGCCAGGGCCTCAGCCGTTCCTTGCCACTCCGTGTCGTAAATGGCATATTGGCAAGTTTACGCTTCTCCTCAGACGCTTTTAATTTTGATTTTTGGGTCATTTTTTTACTGATCTTTTGTGTTTTGGATTTTACATGCTCTGTACTATGACATTGGGCATCGGCCTTGGCAGACGACGTTGATGGCATTTCATCGTCTCGGCCATGACTAGTGGCAGCAGCTTCAGCACGAGGTGGAAGTGGATCTTGATCTTTCCCTATTTTTTTAACCTCCACATTTTTGTTCTCCATATTTTGCGCACAACTAAAAGCCACCACAGGTATACAATGTAGATGGATGGATAGTATACTATTATTACTTATACTTATGGACGACGAGTGACGACACAGATGTAGGTACAGCCATGGCCTACCGTACTGCTGCTTAGTGCTTATATATATAATATACTGTATAACGGACCTGGTGGACACTGTCAGCAGAGTGCTAAACAAACTAGTATGAAGAAAGAAAACAAAAACACCACAGGTATACAATGTAGATGGATGGATAGTATAGTATTACTTATACTTATGGACGACGAGTGCACTGACGACACAGAGGTAGGTACAGCCGTGGCCTACCGTACTGCTGCTTAGTGCTTATATATATAATATACTGTATAACGGACCTGGTGGACACTGTCAGCAGACTGCTAAACAAACTAGTATGAAGAAAGAAAAAAAAAACACCACAGGTATACACTGTAGATGGATGGATAGTATAGTATTACTTATACTTATGGACGACGAGTGCACTGACGACACAGAGGTAGGTACAGCCGTGGCCTACCGTACTGCTGCTTAGTGCTTATATATATAATATACTGTATAACGGACCTGGTGGACACTGTCAGCAGACTGCTAAACAAACTAGTATGAAGAAAGAAAGAAAAAACACCACAGGTATACACTGTAGATGGATGGATAGTATAGTATTACTTATACTTATGGACGACGAGTGCACTGACGACACAGAGGTAGGTACAGCCGTGGCCTACCGTACTGCTGCTTAGTGCTTATATATATATAATATACTGTATAACGGACCTGGTGGACACTGTCAGCAGACTGCTAAACAAACTAGTATGAAGAAAGAAAACAAAAACACCACAGGTATACAATGTAGATGGATGGATAGTATAGTATTACTTATACTTATGGACGACGAGTGCACTGACGACACAGAGGTAGGTACAGCCGTGGCCTACCGTACTGCTGCTTAGTGCTTATATATATAATATACTGTATTACGGACCTGGTGGACACTGTCAGCAGACTGCTAAACAAACTAGTATGAAGAAAAAAAAAAAAACACCACAGGTATACAATGTAGATGGATGGATAGTATAGTATTACTTATACTTATGGACGACGAGTGCACTGACGACACAGAGGTAGGTACAGCCGTGGCCTACCGTACTGCTGCTTAGTGCTTATATATATAATATACTGTATAACGGACCTGGTGGACACTGTCAGCAGACTGCTAAACAAACTAGTATGAAGAAAGAAAAAAACAACAACACAGGTATACATTGTAGATGGATGGATAGTATTAGTATTACTTATACTTATGGACGACGAGTGCACTGACGACACAGAGGTAGGTACAGCCGTGGCCTACCGTACTGCTGCTTAGTGCTTATATATATAATATACTGTATAACGGACCTGGTGGACACTGTCAGCAGACTGCTAAACAAACTAGTATGAAGAAAGAAAAAAAAACACCACAGGTATACAATGTAGATGGATGGATAGTATAGTATTACTTATACTTATGGACGACGAGTGCACTGACGACACAGAGGTAGGTACAGCCGTGGCCTACCATACTGCTGCTTAGTGCTTATATATATAATATACTGTATAACGGACCTGGTGGACACTGTCAGCAGACTGCTAAACAAACTAGTATGAAGAAAGAAAAAAAAAACACCACAGGTATACAATGTAGATGGATGGATAGTATTAGTATTACTTATACTTATGGGCGACGAGTGCACTGACGACACAGAGGTAGGTACAGCCGTGGCCTACCGTACTGCTGCTTAGTGCTTATATATATAATATACTGTATAACGAACCTGGTGGACACTGTCAGCAGACTGCTAACCACAGTGTTTTTCAGGCAGACAAACGTATACTGGACTGGTGGTCACTGTCAGCAAAACTGTGCACTGTACTCCTGCTATAACTGCTCCCCAGTCCCCACAATTAGGCAGTGTGAGCAGTGCACTCAGCACAGATATATCATGCAGCAGTGCAGCACACTGAGTGAGCACAGATATGGTGGAGACTTTTTTTCAGGCAGAGAAACAAAGGATTAAACTAATCAAAACCCTGCACTGTACTCCCTAACAGCTGCTCCCCGTCCCCCCAATTATAACTAACTAAGTCACTCTGTGTTCTACTATAACGGAGAGGACGCCAGCCACGTCCTCTCCCTATCAATCTCAATGCACGTGTGAAAATGGCGGCGACGCGCGGCTCACTTACATAGAATCCGAGTCTCGCGAGAATCCGACAGCGGGATGATGACGTTCGGGCGCGCTCGGGTTAACCGAGCAAGGCGGGAGGATCCGAGTATCTCGGACCCGTGTAAAAAAAAGGTGAAGTTCGGGCGGGTTCGGATTCCGAGGAACCGAACCCGCTCATCACTAATATAGACACATTCCCTTATAAGGTAACACAGCTACTAAATACAGACACACAGCCCCCTATAGGGTAACACAGGCCTACATAGACAGACAGACACTATATACAGACCCCTATAAGGTAACAGTCCTTATATATAGACACAGAGCCCCCTATAATGTAACAAAGTCCTTATATACAGACAAACATACCCCTTAAGGCAGGCATTCCCAACCGCGGTCCTCAAGGCACACCAACAGTGCAGGTTTTAGTGATATCCAGGCTTCAGCACAGATGGTTAAATCAAAATTACTGAGGTACTAATTAAGCCACCTGTGTTCAAGCCTGGATATCACTAAAACCAGGACTGTTAGTGTGCCTTGAGGACCGAGGTTGGGAAACACTGCCTTAAGGGTAACCCAGTTCCTATATACAGACATACTGCCCCCTATAAGGTACTACAGCCTCTATATACAGGCACACAACCCTCTATAATGTAACACAGTCCCTAAACACAGACATGCAGCCCCCTATAGGCTAACACAGTCCCTATATATAGACACACAGCCCCCTATAAGGTATCACAGCCTCTATATACAGGGACACAGCTCACTATAGTGTAACACAACCTCTATATACAATTTGCCCCTTATAGGGTAACACAGCCCTTTATACATACACAGCCCCATATAACATGAGTGACATTCAACTGCTGGACCAGCTCCCCCACACACACACTACCACTGGCCAGAGACATGTTGCTCCAAGGATACTGGCTCTCACTCCATGGACCCAGTCATTGCCAGGCCCACGCCCTTTCCCCTCACAAAGGCCCCGCAGACAAACCGAACGTAGCTCTTATTGCAAGGTGGTATCTGCGACGGAAAACGGGGCTGACTGTCTCCATGGCCATGGTGTAGAGATGTAGTAGCCTGCAGTGATGCTGCCAGCACGACATGGCTTGCGGCTCAGCTCCAGGACACTGTGTAATAGGGGGTGGCACTGGGGACCCCCCGCTGTCCTGAAGGGGGAGGGGGCACATCTATGCCAGGAACTGCCTCGGCATCGCACTAGGCCAATCCGCCCATGAACAGTTTTATTCACTAAAGAGGTTATTCAGAGATGCTAGCAATTGGGTAAAACCATGTTGCCCTGCAGGCGGGGAAGATGTAATATGTGCAGAGATATTTTGATTTGGGTGGGTTATATTGTTTCTGTGCAGGGTAAATACTGGCTGCTTTATTTTTACACTGCAGTTTAGATACAGGGGAACCCCTAGTCAGTTTGAACACACCCCTTCCAAATCTAAAGCTAGGTACACACTATACAATTATCTGGCAGATAATCTGTCAGATCAAGCTGGTTAGAATGAAAATCTGGCAATGGATGAGAGCAAATGGCAATTTGCTCCCAAACACTGGAAAACTAACAAAACCTGTCATTCATACAAATCGGTTAAACACAAATGTAACCAACTTGGATGAACGACTGTTTTTGTCCATTTTTCAGTTTTTGGGAGCAAATGGTCGATTGCCATTTGCTCTCATCCATTACCAGATTTTCATTCCAACCTGCTAGATCTGGCAGATTATCTGCCAGATAATTGTATAGTGTGTACCTAGGCTAACTCTCTGTGCACATGTTATATCTGCCCATGGTTTTGCCCAATTGCTAACCTTTTTTGTTTTGCTAACAACTCTGAATAACCCCCTAAGTATAAGTATTTTAGAAAACCGGGATTCTCTCATTCTGGCTCGAATTATCTCAGCACAGCCATTATAATAAATACATATCGGGCAACTGTTTTGTTCACAAATATTTCAGGAGAAAGACCAAACATACAGTATACATCTTATGAGTACCATACAATTTCATGGGCTAGATGTAATAGGTTGCGAATTTTGATGTGTGCTAAAAATAGCATCTAATTGCACTTTTAAAACGTGCGATTTTTCTCAGGAAATCACAAATGTACTAGGTTACGATTTTTAAGGGTGAAACGTAAATCGTACACGATTTTTAGTAAAGGAAACATGCAATGAGATCTGTGCATGCTTCTGTATGTAAAGTGGTGAAACTGTTAAAAAAAATAGAGAAAAAAAAAAGACGAGCGGGTCCCCCCCAAAGAATAACTCTTTGAGCTAGTCCTGGTTGCTAAAGTACAGAAAAAAATTGACTAGGGGTTCCCCGTATTTTAACAACCAGCACCAGGCTCTTGGACCAGTCCTATTTCCAAAAATATGGGGGGGAAATGAGGTAGGGGTCCCCTGTATTTTTTAAACTAGCACTCAGCTCCACTAGCCAGGGAGGTAATGCCACAGCTGGGGGACACGTTTATATTGGTCCCTATCACCTCCCCCCCAAAAAATAAATAATAATAGTAAGCCATAACTGGGGTTCCCTGGGGAATGCGGACCCCCCCAATAGAGCCCCCACCCCCCCACCCTTCCCTCCAGGCACCCAAGGGCTAGGGCTGTAGCCCGAGGCTGTCCGAGCACCCCTGGGCGATGTGTGCTGGGCTGATAGCCATTAACTGTAAAATGATAAATACATTTTTTCTTTTATAGTGGAACTATATGTTCCAGCAAGCCTCCCCCACATGCTGGTAGTTGGAGAACCACAAGTACAGGCATGCGTGGCATTAAAGGGTGCGTTGGTACCTGTAGTTCTACTGTAAAAGAAATATTCCAGTAAATACAACACACACACCATGATAGTGATCTTTAATAAAACATACTTACACACTCACACATTTATATATACTTACCTACATCCCACGTAAAGAATCGGTCCCCTTGTTTATGTAGAATCCATAGGTCACCTGTAATTAAAAAAAATACTCACCTGAGCCCTGGGAGAGCAAAGCCAACTAAAAAGCTGTTGCTATGGCAGCAGCTCCTGATTGGCTGGCGGGTCCCTCTAGTGACATTAGTTACGTGGAGGGTTGGCATTTGTGTAGTAGAAGTGTATGTGTAAACATACACTTCTACTAGTCCATTATGGTCCGGGTTTGTTTCGGTTTATTATTTTTAACACAGTGGATGCCTATATGGACGGAAGAGGACCGATCTACACCGTATTATTTTTGGAGCCAGGACCAGTCCAACAGCCAGGTGCTGGTTGTTAAAATATGGGGAACCACTAGTCAATTTTTTCCCTGTATTTTGGCAGGAAGCAGTCACCATACTGCTAGTCGGCATCCCAGGCATAGCAATTCCTGACCCCAGAGTCCTGACTAGCAGTGAAATACCGATGCCAAGCGCCACAGGATTTCCTCCCTCTATGGGTGTCCAGATTTGGGTGGGTTATTTTGTTTCTGTGCAGGGTAAATACTGGCGGCTTTATTTTTACACTGCAATTTAGATGTCCGTTTGAATACACCCCACCCAAATCTAACTCTCTCTGCACATGTTATATCTACCCTACCTGCAGTGCACATGATTTTGCCCATTAGAGGAAAATTTTGTTTTGCAATCAACCTTGAATTGGGCCTTTAATCTTTATATAAATTTCGTTAAAGCTTCCATCAATTACTGCATTAATATAAATATGGTTTTGGATGTTGTAAAGCAATTTGCAGGGATAGTTGCACAGGTGTTGTACATTTATCAGGTATGCAGATCAATTACACTCTCACTTATAAGGTGAACAGTTCTCTACCTTGTGTACAAAAATTATATGTAATTAATTATAGGAAGGAACAAGCTCACCGTTTATAGATGGTATATTCCATTGGGATTAGTATATTTTATAAAATTGAGAACAATATTCCCAGTATACAAATGGTCTATTAAATGTGGTGCACCAATACTATTTTGTCCATTAGAGCATAACCCTACCTGTACTAGAGATGTGCGGCGGGCACTTTTCGTGTTTTCTGTTTTGTTTTTGGTTCTAATTCCATTTTCGTGTTTTAGTTTTGGATTGGTTTGCACATGTTGCAAAGAAGAAAAAGAGGTGCAAGATGGAATTGTCCTTGGGCCCTCCCACCCACCCTTATGTTGTATAAACAGGACATGCACACTTTAACAAACCAATCATTTCAGCGACAGGGTCTGCCACACGAATGTGGCTGAAATGACTGGCTTGTTTGGGCCCCCATCAAAAAAGAAGAAATCAATCTCTCCTTGCACAAACTGGCTCTATAGAGGCAAGATGTCCACCTCATCATCATCCTCCGATTCCTCACCCCTTTCACCGTGTACATCCTCCCCACTGATTATTAATTTGTCCCCACTGGAATCCACCATCACAGGTCCCTGTGTACTTTCTGAAGGCAATTGCTGGTAAAGGTCTTTCCAGAGGACTTTATAATTCATTTTGATGAACATCATCTTCTCCACATTTAGTAGAAGTAACCTCCTACGCCGATCGCTGACAAGGTTACCGGCTGCACTAAACACTCTTTCGGAGTACACACTGGAGGGGGGGCAACTTATGTAAAATAAAGCCAGTTTGTGCAAGGGCCTCCAAATTGCCTCTTTTTCCTGGCAGTATACGTACGGACTGTCTGACATGCCTACTGGGATGCTGTCACTCATATAATCCTCCACCATTCTTTCAATGGTGACAGAATCATATGCAGTGACAGTAGACATGTCAGTAATCGTTGGCAGGTCCTTCAGTCCACACCAGATGTCAGCTTTTGCTCCTGACTGCCCTGCATCACCGCCAGCGGGTGGGCTAGAAAATGTTATCCTTTTCCTTGCAGCCCCAGTGGCGGGAGAAATTGAAGGAGGAGCTGTTGATGGGTCACGTTCCACTTGAGTTGACAATATACTAACCAGCAGGTCTTTGCACCTCTGCACACTTGTGTCTGCTGGAAAGAGAGATACAACGTAGGCTTTAAACCTAGGATTGAGCACGGTGGCCAAAATGTACTGCTCTGATTTCAACAAATTGACCACCCTTGAATCCTGGCAAAGCGAAGAAAGGGCTCCATCCACAAGTCCCACATACTTTGCGGAATCGCTCCGTCTTAGCTCCTCTTTCAATTTATCCAGCTGCTTCTGCAAAAGCCTGATGAGGGGAATGACCTGACTCAAGCTGGCAGTGTCTGAACTGACTTCACGTGTGGCAAGTTCGAAGGGTTGGAGAACCTTGCACAATGATAGAAATCATTCTTCACTGCGCTTGAGTCAGGTGCATTACCCCTCCTTTGCCTATATTGTAGGTGGGTGTATAGGCTTGAATGGCCTTTTGCTGCTCCTCCATCCTCTGAAGCATATACAGTGTTGAATTCCACCTCGTTACCAACTCTTGCTTCAGTTGATGGCGGGGTAGGTTCAGGAGTGTTTGCTGGCGCTCCAGTCTTAGGCACGCAGTGGCAGAATGCCAAAAGTGGCCCACAATTTTTCGGCCCACCGACAGCATCTCCTGCACACCCCTCTCATTTTTCAAAAAATCCTGCACCACCAAATTAATTATATGTGCAAAACATGGAACATGCTGAAATTTGCCCAGATGTAATGCACGCACAATATTGGTGGTGTTGTCCGAAATCACAAATCCCCAGGAGAGTCCAATTGGGGTAAGCCATTCTGCGATGATGTTCCTTAGTTTCCGTAAGAGGTTGTCAGCTGTGTGCCGCTTATGGAAAGCGGTGATACATAGCGTAGCCTGCCTAGGAACGAGTTGGTGTTTGCAAGATGCTGCTACTGGTGCTGTTGCGGGAGGCCATACATCTACCCAGTGGGCTGTTACAGTCATATAGTACTTAGTCTGCCCTGTTCCACTTGTCCACATGTCTGTGGTTAAGTGGACACTGGAAACAACCGCATTTTGTAGGACACTGGTGACTCTGTTTCTGACGTCTGTGTACATTCTCGGTATCGCCTGCCTAGAGAAGTGGAACCTAGATGGGATTTGATACCGGGGACACACTATCTCCATCAAATCTTTAAGTGACACTGAACTAATGGTGGATACTGGATGCACCTTTAACACCAAAATACTGTAGCTGTCAAGGCCTGTGACAGCTATGCAAAAGGATCCGCTTTGCAAAAGGATGATTGCTGTCATATTTCATCTTCCTCACAAAGGACTGTTGGACAGTCAATTGCTTACTGGAAGTAGTACAAGTGGTCTTCCGACTTTCCCTCTGGGATGATGATCGACTCCCAGCAGCAACAACAGCAACAGCAGCAGCAACAGCAGGCGTAAATCTCAAGGATCCTACGGAGGAATCCCGGTTAGGAGAGGACTCCTCAGTCTTGACAGTGACATGGCCTGCAGGACTACGGATGATCCTGACTGAGCAGGAAGTTGACGTTGAGGGAGTTGGTGGTGTTGCTTGCAGGAGCTTGGGTACAGGAGGAAGAAGGGATTTAGGTGTCAATGGACTGTTTACGCTTTTACCCAAAGTTTCTGAACCTGACAGCGACTTCTGATGAATGCGCAGGAGGTGACGTATAAGGGAGAATGTTCCTAGGTGGTTAACATCCTTACCCCTACTTATTACAGATTGACAGAGGCAACAGATGGCTTGACACCTGTTGCGCGGATTTGAGGAGAAATAATTCCACACCGAAGAGGTGGCTTTTTTGGTAGTTTGTCCAGGCATCACAATGGGCTTCTTCATCCCAAGGACAACAGGTGTCTACCCTGGTGCCTGACTTAAACAAACCACATCACCATCAGAATCCACATCGTCAACTTCCTCCACAGCGCCAGCAACAACCATATCCTCATCCTGGTGTACTTCAACAGTGACATCTTCAATTTGAATATCAGGAACTAGACTGTGGGTGCTCCTTCCAGCACTTGCAGGGGGTGTGCAAATGGTGGAAGGAGCCACCTCTTCCCGTCCAGTGTTGGGAAGGTCAGGCATCGCAACCACCGACACACTTGAACTCTCCTTGGGGATTTATGATACCATCTCAGAGCGCACTGTTCTTTTTTCTCCTCTTTCCAGCTTAACTCTTTTAATTTTTCTAGCGGGAGGATGAGGGCTTCCATCATCATGTGAAGCTGAACCACCCATATCCTCATCCTGGTGTACTTCAACACTGACATCTTCAATTTCACTATCAGGAACTGGACTGCGGGTGCTCCTTTCAACACTTGCAGGGGGCGTGCAAATGGTGGAAGGCGCAAGCTCTTCCCGTCCAGTGTTGGGAAGGTCAGGCATCGCAACCGACACAATTGGACTCTCCTTTGGGATTTGTAATTTCGAAGAACGCACCGTTCTTTGCTGTGCTTTTGCCGCAAGTCTTTTCTTTTTTCTAGCGAGAGGATGAGTGCTTCCATCCTCATGTGAAGCTGAACCACTAGCCATGAACATAGGCCAGGGCCTCAGCCGTTACTTGTCACTCTGTGTCGTAAATGGCATATTGGCAAGATTACGTTTCTCCTCAGATGATTTAAATTTCTTTTTTTTTTTTTGTTCTTTTTACTGAACTTTGGCTTTTTGGATTTTACACGCCCTCTACTATCACATTGGGCATCAGCCTTGGCAGACAACGTTGATGGCTTTTCATCGACTATGTCATGGCTAGTGGCAGCAGCTTCAGCACTAGGAGGAAGTGGATCTTCTTGATCTTCCCCTATTTTCTCCTCAAAATGTTTGTTCTCCATTATTTTTTGGGAGTTATATGAGACAATATGCGTCACAGGAATGACTGGAATTACTGATGACACAGGACACTACCACTGATCTGATGCAGTACAACACGTTGTTATAATTATTATACTGCAGCAGTGGACATATAGCAGCAGCATATATTGTCACTGGAATTACTGATGACACAGGACACTACCACTGGTCTGATGCAGCACAACACGTTGTTGTTGTTGTTGTTGTTGTTGTTGTTGTTGTTGTTATAATTATTATACTGCAGCAGTGGACATATAGCAGCAGTGTATATCGTCACTGGAATTACTGATGACACAGGACACTACCACTGGTCTGCACAACAGAGCACCACTTATACAACTACACTGGATATATGGCAGCAGAGAATACCAACACTGTGAATGGCTGGACCGATGCAGCACAATACACTGACTACACTGGACTGGTCTGCACAACACAGCACCACTTATACAGCTACACTGGATATATGGCAGCAGAGAACACCAACACTGTGAATGGCTGGACCGATGCAGCACAATACACTGACTACACTGGACTGGTCTGCACAACACAGCACCACTTTATACAGCTACACTGGATATATGGCAGCAGAGAACACCAACACTGTGAATGGCTGGACTGATGCAGCACAATACACTGACTACACTGGACTGGTCTGCACAACACAGCACCACTTATACAGCTACACTGGCTATATGGCAGCAGAGAACACCAACACTGTGAATGGCTGGACCGATGCAGCACAATACACTGACTACACTGGACTGGTCTGCACAACACAGCACCACTTATACAGCTACACTGGATATATGGCAGCAGAGAACACCAACACTGTGACTGCCTGGACTGATGCAGCACAATACACTGAGTGACTACACTGGACTGGACAACACTTGCCACCCCACTTTCCCGCCCCAACACACAGACACTGTACACTGAGGAGACGTCCTCTCTATACACTCTCCGAGACTGGAGTGAAAATGTCCGCGACGCGTGGCTCCTTATATGGAATCCAAATCCAGCGAGAATCCGACAGCGGGATGATGACGTCTTGCCGCGTTCGGGTTTCCGAGTCAGGCAGGAAAACCCGAGCCGGGCTCGGATCCGGACTCGGAAGGCAGAGTCCGGTAGGGTTCGGTTCTCTGAGAACCGAACCCGCTTATCTCCCCTTAGTGCATAACCCTAACCCACCCTCCTTAGTGCCTAACCCTAACACTACCCCTCTTTAACAGTGACAGAATTCTTACAGACATGTTCTTATACTCTTCTTCCTTACGAATGTATGCAAATGTATGTTTTGCTTTCCCACATACACAGAGACGTTTCTACAGTAAGACAGCTGCAAAAATTAATAGTGCTGTGATAAGATGTCCACTGGAACTTCTTCAAAGGGTTATTTTGGCTGCACCTGCTTGATTCACTCTATCAAAAATTTTATTCTAATCGCTAAGATTTGCTGCAATAAAAATTGGTAATTTTTGAGTTATTTCACAAATAATAATATATCAGCCCGTATATATTTTATCTTATTTATGGTATAGGAGAGCTCTGAAACCTCACTTTCCTTAATACTGCAGCATTTGCAGACTGGGCAGAGGCCACATCTATATATGGGATGCAGCGGTATCCCAACGATAAGAATTCAGACTTACTGTAGGTAAGTACTCAGGTTGGGGTTAGGCACTAGGGGGAAAGTTAGGCTTTGGGAGTGAGAGAGGTTAGAGATAGGCTGTGGGCGCAAAGTGTCTAACGTGCTCTGCCTGGCGCAAAGTGTCTAACGTGCTCTGCCTGGCGCAAAGTGTCTAAGAGGTTCTACCTGGTGCAGTGTGTATTAACTGCACTACTGTGTGGTGTAATGTGAATTGCCACTATTATGTGGCCACGCACCTTCCCCACGAAGCAACGCCCCTAAATTTTTGCTGCGCGCATTCGGCGCACTGTCCATGCTTTACCAGGTAGGTAGATGAGCACCAAGCATTACAGTATGTACATCATTTTGCCCTCCTAACTTAAAAATGTGCCCTCCCTGTGATCAGCACCCTGCACTAAAAAGTGAACACTATCATGTGTAGCTGGCACTGCTGGGGGGCATATTGTGTGTAGCTGGCACTGCTGGGGGGCATATCAGGTCTATCTGGCACTGCACATTATGTGTATCTGACACTATACTGGAGACATTGTGTGTAAGGAACACTACTGTGGTTGTTATGTGTAAGGCTGCTAATTGTGTGCGTAGAGGGGGTGTGAAAATATATTTATTTATAGTCTAATAATATGAAGTTATGAGACCACGCCCACTTTCACAGTGACCACGCCCACTTTACCTGGAGCACGCGCGCCTTCGGCGTGCGCATGGGGGGGGGGGGGGCGCTTTTACATGTTCTCGCTCAGGGTACTAGTAGGCCTGGAGCCGGCCCTGTGTGTCGCTGCAGTGAATACTGCAGGAAGGGGAGAGAGGGTGCTCGAGTCAGAAAGGCACAGAGGCAATGAGGCTGGAGACAGAGACACACAGGGTGATGAGGATGGAGATGAAAGACATAGGGAGATGGTGCTGGAAAGACAAAGGAGGGATGGTGCTGGAGAGACACACGGTGGATGGTGCTGGAAAGACATTGTGCTGAAGACTTTGGAATAATGCTGGACAATCATAGAAGGGACAAGACTGGAGAGACACCGGGGGATGAGCCAATGGTTGACCAGCCTATACCTAACAGGAACGGCTTGTCGGACCCAAAAACAGGACCCAGGTCCAAAGATTTCTTATTTTAGAATGATATCCAATAGAGTAGAGCTTTTAGCCATAACATTACAAGCATTAGAGCAGTGTGGGGACAGTTGAACTGAAAATCAGTTTCCCCTATGATCTCTAACACTGCTATTTCAGTAGCAGTGAAAAATACCTCTGCCAAACCCGACTAGGCAGTGTTAGTGCACATGCGTGAACGAATCCTGACACCATGCAGATTGATCCCTTTTTGCAACCTGGACCTCTATCCCATAGGAAGGAGCGGGGGTCCGGAGACCAATGTCATCTAAAGATGATGTAGAGTAGGTCCCTCTGTCAAGTTCTCATTATTTTGTATTTTCAGTGCTTGATGAATTAAGGTCCCTATACTGCTGTAAGGGGACTCTAGGCCATATCAGGACTGAAAGGTAAGCAGGAAATATGAATGATATCTCCCGTATTAGCTTTGTAATAAATGGCCTCAATACTTAATGGGGGTCATTCCGAGTTGTTCGCTCGTTAGTTTTTTTCGCAACTGAGCGATCAGTCGCAAACTGCGCATGCGCAACGTTCGCAGTGCGCCTGCTCCAAGTAATTTAACACAAACGTTTGGTATTTTACTCACGGCCTAACGAAGATTTTTCATCGTTCTGTTGATCGGACTGTGATTGACAGGAAGTGGGTGTTTCTGGGCAGAAACTGGCCGTTTTATGGGAGTGTGCGGAAAAATGCAGGCGTTTCTGGGAAAAACGCGGGAGTGGCTGGAGAAATGGGGGAGTGTCTGGGCGAACTCTGGGTGTGTTTGTGACGTCAAACCAGGAACGAAACTGACTGAACTGATCGCAATGTAAGAGTAAGTCTGGAGCTACTCAGAAACTGCTAAGAAATTTCTATTCGCAATTCTGCTAATCTTTTGTTCGCAATTCTGCTATGCTAAGATACACTCCCAGAGGGCGGCGGCTTAGCGTGTGCAATGCTGCTAAAAGCAGCTAGCGAGCGAACAACTCGGAATGAGGGCCAATATCTGCAAAAGTAGTTGAAAATGTTAATTTTCACCTACATTTGTAGATATTAAGGGATAATGAATAGACGCCAGACATTACTGGTTGATTAGCACCAATTAAGACTGCTTCCCTGGAATCACCTTATAAATGATGAGGGTTAGATTAAGCAGTCTAGCAGTTTTCACTGAATCCCCACTGGAAAAATGTACAATAACATTAAATTTCTATTTTCAATTCACTTTTTAAATTCTTTTAAAATTAATTGTATTTAGTTAGTGTCTGGTGACGCTTAAACAAACCAACAGTTCATGTCCTGTCAACACTGAATAATTCTATAGCAAGCACTGTAAAATCTCTCGTTATGGTGCTGATTCGGAATCAGATGCAGGAGCAATATCAGATGCAGTAGAGCTGTGATTTTTGCCTGCACGTGTGCCTGAATCACACCATGGCCAGTATTTACTAAGAATCCGAGTTTGTCCGATTTGTGTTTTTTTTTCTAAGTCCCAATCCGGGAATTCACTAAGCACCAATCTCGGCAGTGTTTGGACTATTCGTAATGGTTTGAATGACAACGTTCAGAAATACGAATGAATAGACCACCGGTAAAACGCGGCTGTTATTTCATAGAATACGGCCATTCACTATTCATTCGTATTTGGGTGTTAGTTTCTGAGTGCTCAAGTGCTGGTCTGTTTTTTTTCGATTCGTTAAAAAAAGCAGCAATAATATAGACCTGCTTTTTCCAGTCAAGTTTGGATAACCATGCATGGATCAGTGAGATCTGTGCATGGTTATCTATGGGAAAGGGTCTGTTTAGTGTAAAATCTGAAAAAAAAATTGCGTGGGGTCCCCCCTCCTAAGCATAACCAGCCTCGGGCTCTTTGAGCCAGTCCTGGTTGAAAAAATATGGGGGGAAAAATGACAGGGGTTCCCCCATATTTAATCAACCAGCACCGGGCTCTGCGCCTGGTCCTGGTTCCAAAAATATGGGGGACAAAAAGCGTAGGGGTCCCCCGTATTTTTGAAACCAGCACCGGGCTCCACTAGCTGGGGAGATAATGCCACAGCCAGGGGACACTTTGATATCGGTCCCTGCGGCCGTGCCATTAAAACCCCAACTAGTCACCCCTGGACGGGGTACCCTGGAGGAGTGGGGACCCCTTCAATCAAGGGGTCCCCCCCTCCAGCCACCCAAGGGCCAGGGGTGAAGCCTGAGGCTGTCCCCCCCATCCAAGGGCGACGGATGGGTGGCTGATAGCCTTGTGAGAAATTGTGAATATTGTTTTTTGTAGCAGTACTACAAGTCCCAGCAAGCCTCCCCACAAGCTGGTACTTGGAGAACCACAAGTACCAGCATGCGGTGAAAAACCGGGCCCGCTGGTACCTGTAGTACTACTACTAAAAAAATACCCCAATAAAAACAGGACACACACACCGTGACAGTACAACTTTATTACATACATGCACACCAACATACACACATACTTACCTATGTTCCCACGAGGCTCGTCCTCTTCTCCATGTAGAATCCTAGGGGTACCTGTGAAAAAAATTATACTCACATAATCCAGTGTACCTTCTGTTCTTTGTATAATCCACGTACTTGGCAAAATAATAAAATGGAAACCCGACCACGCACTGAAAGGGGCCCCATGTTTACACATGGGACCCCTTTCCCCGACTGCCAGGACCCCCCCTGACTCCTGTCAAAGAGGGTCCCTTCAGCCAATCAGGGAGCGCCACGTCGTGGCACTCTCCTGATTGGCTGTGTGCTCCTGTAGTGTCTGTCAGGCAGCACACGGCACAGATACAATGTAGCGCCTATGCGCTCCATTGTAGCCAATGGTGGGAACTTTGTGGTCAGCGGTGAGGTTACTTTTGGTCAACCTCTGACCGCAAAGTTCCCACCATTGGCTACAATGGAGCGCATAGGCGCTACATTGTATCTGTGCCGTGTGCTGCCTGACAGACACTACAGGAGCATACAGCCAATCAGGAGAGTGCCACGACGTGGCGCTCCCTGATTGGCTGAAGGGACCCTCTTTGACAGGAGTCAGGGGGGGTCCTGGCAGTCAGGGAAAGGGGTCCCATGTGTAAACATTGGGCCCCTTTCAGTGCGTGGTCGGGTTTCCGTTTTATTATTTTGCCAAGTACGTGGATTATACAAAGAACAGAAGGTACACTGGATTATGTGAGTATAATTTTTTTCACAGGTACCCCTAGGATTTTACATGGAGAAGAGGACCGAGCCTCGTGGGAACATAGGTAAGGTTGGTGTGCATGTATGTTATAAAGTTGTACTGTCATGGTGTGTGTGTCCTGTTTTTATTGGGGTATTTTTTTAGTAGTAGTACTACAGGTACCAGCGAACCCGGTTTTCCACCGCATGCTGGTACTTGTGGTTCTCCAAGTACCAGCTTGCGGGGGAGGCTTGCTGGGACTTGTAGTACTGCTACTAAAAACAATATTCACAATTTCTCACAAGGCTATCAGCCCCCCATCCACCGCCCTTGGATGGGGGGGACAGCCTCGGGCTTCACCCCTTGCCCTTGGGTGGCTGGAGGGGGGGGACCCCTTGATTGAAGGGGTCCCCACTCCTCCAGGGTACCCCGGCCAGGGGTGACTAGTTGGGGTTTTAATGGCACGGCCGCAGGGACCGATATCAAAGTGTCCCCCGGCTGTGGCATTATCTCCCCAGCTAGTGGAGCCAGATGCTGGTTTCAAAAATACGGGGGACCCCTACGCTTTTTGTCCCCCGTATTTTTGGAACCAGGACAAGGCGCAGAGCCCGGTGCTGGTTGATTAAATGTGGGGGAACCCGTCATATTTTTCCCCATGTTTTTTCAACCAGGACCGGCTCAAAGAGCCCGAGGCTGGTTATGCTTAGGAGGGGGGACCCCACGCAATTTTTTTCAGATTTTTTAAGACTTTAATCAACTTTTTAAGGTACACAATGAAGCCCTGCACGGATCTCACAGATCCGGCCGGGATTCCTTGTGTTTTTTCAGGCAGTGTTTTACTCATCACTCCCGTAAAACACTGCCTGATATTACGAATCACATCGACATCGGAAAAAACAATTGTGCAAAACTCGGCAGCTTAGTGAATGATCGTATCAGGATTCAAAAAGTTGCAGTAAAATGCACCCGATACCATTCGAGTTCAAACACCCATCAAAACGGCCAAAACACGAATCTTTGTAAATATACCCCCATGTGTCCTGATTTTGTACGTATAGAGTTGCAGTAATGCTTAGGACACACAGTAGCTGAAATTGGAGCGGCGTTCCCGGACAGTGACTTGGCAGTAACAGAGGTTGCTAACAAGACTATTTTACTCAAATGGTTTTATAACACATGACATACCAACGGGGGCCACCATCAGTGGGGTGCTAGGGGCACAACTGTCCTGGGCCCAGGATAGCGGAGGTCCCAGCCACCCGCCACCTGCTTCCCCTGGCTACCCACCTCTGCTGAGAGCGCATTAGCTGGAAGTATTGAAAATGTCCCTCCCGCCTTAGAGGAGACAGTTATTTTAAATGCTAGAGGAGGTGGTGGTCATTTGGGAGGGACAGTTTCAAAAGATTGAAGGGGACAGGTGTGACCCGCAGCGGCGGTCGGGGAGGGGTTCCCTTGACAATGAGCAAAACACCTGACAACGAGAAAAACCCCTGACAATGAGCAGAACCCCCTAGAGAGTAGGTACTGTGCATTCGGGCATTTTTACTAAGTGGGCATAATATGCTGGTGACAGGGGCATAACTGTGGGGGTATAGTATGGTGACAGAGGCATTACTGTGAGGATATAATATGGTGTCAGGATCATTACTGTGTTTGGCATAATATGGTGACAGGGTCATAACTGTGGGGGTGTTGTATGGTGTCAGGCATTACTGTGGGGACTTCATATGGTGTCAGGGGAATTACTGTGGGGGGCATAATATAGTGTTGCTGAGACAGGAGGTATATTGACTCCTTCTCTTACCAGAAATGTATTCTTACTAAATGAGAGCTTTATGAAAGCTTAGAGAGATTAAAGTGGAGAGATAAAGTATTAACCAATCAGCTTCTAACTTTCATTATATAGGCTGTGTTTGAAAAATGGCAGTTGCTGGTGGTGGTACTTTATCTCTCTCCACTTTATCTCTCTCCGTGCTTTGATAAATTAACTCTTTAGCACTTTGAAGCACTGTTTAACTTTGTAAATGTGAATTCTTGTTTTTTTTTCAGTAAAAAAAAGTCTTTAACATAATATTATTTTGTTGTGCAACTTTCATTTGGCATACGCAACTTTCCTGCGATTCACATTTTAATAACATCAACCCTTTACTTTCACTCATTTGATAGAAAACTGTCTACAAAAACAAACAGACCCTTCATTGACGAACAAAAACATTGGAATACAATAATTTTTACCAAAATAAATTTGTTTCAACCATGCATTTAATGTGGAAATATTACATAAGTAGTCTTTCTAAGCCATGTTACATTCCTATGTCTGTGACTCAAGCTGCATGTTGTGAAGAACAGGCATCTAGAACCAGCAGGAGAAACTGTATCTGGAGTCTGGAGCATAAGTTATCACGAATATTTTTGCAAGAACTATGAAGCACTGTGAAGTTTGACTTCTAAGAGCCCAGGCTGATGGGGTGGAGGGGTGGGGGTTTTAACAGGTTACTGTGTCCATCTGGAAAACAAATTCATATTTGTAAATTTAATAAAGGCTTACAAAGTTCCATATTTCAGTTTCTCAATAACTACATGCTGGCTAAAGAAATGAATCTACAGTTTTCCATCTGATTGCAATCACATGGGGAACATTCTCCAAAAATTCATTTTTTATATAGTCTGAGTCTGGTTTCGAATAATGTCACTTTATTCATAGTTTAGGTGTAGAAAACGACTGTATAAAAGTACAGTAATATTCATTGTAAAATAAAGGCACAGTATTTTCAAGGGTTTCTGCACTGTCAGTGTTCAAAAGCATAGACTATACTGTCAATTAATTATTTTGTTGCCATGTTTTAATGAATTATAAATAATTATCAAAATATACTGCTGTTTTAAATGATCCTTTAAAAATAATTGTTACTAGAACCAGCAGGAGAAACTGTATTTGGAGTCTGGAGCATAAGTTATCAAGAAGCATAAGTTGGTACTTGAGTTAAGGTGCCATGTAGAATGACGCTCTTAAAATGCTAGTGTGTTTGCTGAACGTTAGAGATCAAATTTACAGAGTTACAATTGTAATTCACTTTCAAAAATACATCAGATGGGCTCTATGAAGGTTAAACTGACATTTTAAAAGATTGCTGATTGTCAATGGCCTTTTTTTATATAAAAATAGTAGCACATGTTTTCTACCAGATTCAGCCCCTGGTGTGTGTTCAAACTGAAATCTAATTTGCAGTGTAAAAATAAAGCAGCCTGTATTTACCCTGCACAGAAACAGTAACACCCACCCAAATCTAACTCTCTCTGCATATGTTATATACAAAGCAGATCATTGCTGAGTGATGGATTTAACAAAGAATCCATTTGCACAGCCGATCGCAAGGAGATTGAACGGAAGAGGGCGTTTGGGGTTGTCAACTGACCATTTTCTGGGAGTGGTTGGAAAAACGCAGGCGTGTCCAAGCGTTTGTACGGCGGGTTTCTGACGTCAATTCTGGACAAGAACAGGCTGAAGTGATCGCAGCGACTGAGTAAGTTCTAAGCTACTCAGAAACTGTACAAAACTTTTTTGTAGTGCTCGGCTGCACATGCGATCGCACGCTTGCAAAGCAAAAATACACTCCCCTATAGGTGGCGACTATCTGTTCGCAGCGCTGCAAAAAATAGCGAGCGATCAACTCGGAATGACCCCGAGATTCCCTTCAGAGGCGGCGGCTCATGCGGGTGGCAGGAGACAGGCGGCAGCGATTGAGCAGCTAAGCAAGGAGACCTAGGGCCCTCTGGAATAGAGTCAGCCTATCCATGCAAACCTTACATATTTAACATGCAGCGGGAGGAGCTTGACCTGTCATTCCAGCATTTACAGCACTGAGCAGGGCAGCATCAGAGGTGGAACGGGGCAGAGAAGGAGGCGGATTATTCTCCTCAGCGCCAGCCTATTGACAACATCAATCCGAGGAAGGTCCACCCAGGAGGTGCGGCCTGACAAAGATTGGCAACGGCGGGCGAAGCGTGTCCTGTTGTAAGTCTCATTAGTTTACCAGGAAGTCCTTAAAAATGAAAGTTATACGCATGGAAATACTTGAAATTTCGTAGTGACGCACGGGTATTTAGCTAGCATATTATAAAATAATAATATCTTTAAATGTGGATCATTCCCAGCATGCATACAAATAATCGTGGAGCTTTTCAGAGTTAGGGCGGGATGTACAATAAGCGCAGAGTACATTTCACCATCATCACTGGCAAATTATCTCTCACAGGAAGCTACAAATTATAATAACTGTATTTGTGGTGTTAACACATGGCAATAAGGTGGCCCAAGCCCTAGCTATTTAAAATCAATGGTGCAACCAACATGAAACATAGCTTCATTCACATATTTTTAGATGTTATTACTGGCATACTGGCATAATACATCTTCATGGAAAATATCACTGGTATATGTCATGTTAGTTGGTATAATTACAGGCATAGCATATGTTACTGTGATGTATCACTGTACATAGTACATCTTGTTGATCATTACTGGATATATTATATCTTGCTGGGCATATTATAACTTCTGTGCTTTACATTTGGTATGTTGTCTCCAGGGCCGCAATCAGGGGTGTACTGGGGGCACAGCTGTCTCGGGCCCAGCCTCTCTGACAGAGGGGGAGGGCCCGGGCTGCTCATTACGCCATCTGTCCAAGTCCATCTGCCGCCGCCAGCTGTCCGCCTGCAGCAATATATTGAAAACGTCCCGCCCAAAATGATCACTGCCTCAGAGAAGACAGTTATTAAAGATACTAGAGGAGGCCTCTAGTATCTTTAATAACTGTCCTCTCTGAGGCAGCCGCCAGTTTGGGAAGAACGTTTTCAATAGTTTAAAGCAGGCAGGCATGAACAGCAGCGGGGTGAGGGGAATCTCCTGACAATGAGCAGAACCCCTGACAACGAGCAGGTACTGGCATAATTACTATGTGGTCATAATATGGTGACAAGAGCACTAATGTGGGGGCATAATATGGCAGTATGGATGAAGTAATGGTTAGCAGTACTGCCTCACAGCACTGAGGTCATGGGTTCAATTTACACCATGGCCCTAACTGTGTGGAGTTTGTATATTCTCCCCGGACTTGCATGGGTTTCCTTTGGGTGCTCGGGTTTCCTCCCAAAATCCAAAAATTTATTGGTAGGTTTATTGGCGCCCAACAAAATGAACTCTGGCATGAATGTTTGTGGGTGTGGTAGGGAATATAGATTGTAAGCTCCACTGGGGCAGGGAGTGATGTGAATGGCCAAATATTATCTGTAAAGCAGTGAGGATATGTATGTGCTATTTAGATAACTGGTAATAAATAAAATAAAAAAATATGGTGTCAGGGACATTACTTTGCGGACTTAATATGGCACAAGGGGTATAACATGGTGTTGCTCCGTGTGCGCATAGGAATTTTTTTTTTTTTTTGTAATATATATATTTATTTATTTTCAGTTATATTTTTTATATTTTTTTTAGTTGGGGGGGGGAAGGGGTTGCCTATTTTGTCAGTCCAGGGACCCATCACTTCTTATCGCAGCTCTGGTTGTTGTCTCTTGCAGTGTGTTTACACATATTTCCTTTTGCTGGGTTAATCACAGGCAGGTAATAACAGGTGTTATTGCTTCTCCCTATTTAACAAATCCCGAAGCTGGCCAAAGCTATCACAGGCAGAGGCGTAACTCAGGGAGGCAACGGAGGCATCGCCTGCCAGGCTCCTTCTCTGAAGTGATAGCCTCCACTATCTCTTCAGTGGCTGACTTTCTCACTGGTCCCTGCACCTTACAAGTCACACCCTCTTTATTATAGATACACACTTTACAAGTGTCATACCCTGGAATAGAATCCATGACCTATTACACTAGAAGCAGGCTCCTTACTGATGAAAAACAACCAGACACACAATACACAACACAGTGACCCCCTGGCGCTACTAACGTGGCTCAATTAGTGTATATGTCATATAGATATTTCATAAGAAACTTTTTTAAAAAGGATCTGCACGCAGCTCACTGTAAAAGGGACCTTCTCTTGCCCCTTTACACTATACTAAAAACCAAAAAAGAAAATACAAGAGCAAATAGCTTCATCAGTAAGGACCAAAAAAGAAAATACAGACAGCGCCAGCAGGTTCCTTATTAAGAATATTCCTTTCCTTATTTTTATTTTTATTTTTTATCAACTTTTATATAAAAAAATATAATAAAAGGAATTACCTTTTCTTACCCCCACTACATTTATTTAAAGATATTCATATCTAAAAAGCATGGCAATATTACACATAAAACAGTAATAACACATACAGCTTTGTGCTCCTATTCTGTGAAATAATTCAGCTGAATACAATTAGCCCACACTGTTAAGCTGTAGTGTTACAAAATGTCCAAATCTCCATTCAGATGCCTAGTTGCTCTGTCAAACCCAAGCAGGTGTGAATTCTTTAGCAATCCGTAGCGTGATGAGGCACACTCGTGGTGTGCTGATTTGCAGGTAAGTAAGGTCAAATGAGACACGTTTCTCCGCCTATAAACATCGGCGGCTTCCTCAGTCGAATCAACACACCACGAATCTGCCTCATCACGCTGGGACAAAACGTTGAAGTTCTCCGGGTAAGGCTTACATGAATAGTAATTGAGCACCAGAGCCGGGAGTATACAGGAACGGAACCCAGGAGGAATTGTGGTAATAATATCTATAGAAACATGGCCATGATTAAACTAAACTGCTGAGACTTTTTGAATAATGTTGCTGCTCTGAGAAAGGCATCTATATCTCTGCAGACTGAATCAGCTAACTAACAACTAGATAACTGCTGCTGTGCACTATATTATTGATACTTTCAAAGCGAGAGGAAAATCATTGAGACTGTGCATTCTAATATAAGTAGTCTGGAAGCAATTTCAGTGTGTTCCAAGCAATATGGGTATTTGAATATTAGTCCGTACTCTGAGTAAGAGACTTTGTAACAACTGCTCTGCTACGGATTGCTAAAGAATTCACACCTGCTTGGCTTTGACGGAGCAACTAGTCATCTGAATGGAGATTTGGACATTTTGTAACACTACAGCTTAACAGTGTGGGCTAATTGTATCCAGCTGAATTATTTCACAGAATAGGAGCACAAAGCTGTATGTGTTATTACTGTTTTATGTGTAATATTGCCATGCTTTTTAGTTATGAATATCTTTTAATAAATGTAGTGGGGGTAAGAAAATTTAATTACTTTTATTATATTTTTTTATATAAAAGTTGATAAAAAATAAAAATAAAAATAAGGAAAGGAATATTCTTAATAAGGAACCTGCTAGCGCTGTCTGTATTTTCTTTTTTGGTCCTTACTGATGAAGCTATTTGCTCTTGTATAGGAAATATGAGAATTCTAACTATATGAAGTTACTTCTCTGACAATTACACATAACTTCATATAGATTGAATTCTCAGACATCCTACACAGGAGCAAATAGCTCTATCAGTAAAGTGTCTGCTGTCAGGTACATCGGTTCTAATCCTGGGTATGACTGCTAAGAAATGTGTGATTTAAAATAAATGACAATGAAATACAGTATATACATTGTTTTCTTTCAGAACACTCCATATACAGATACACACATATATACAGTGCTCAAAAAAATAAAGGGTACACTTAAACAACACAATGTAACTCCAAGTCAATCACACTTCTGTGAAATCGAACTGTCCACTTAGGAAGCAACACTGATTGACAATCAATTTCACATGCTGTTGTGCAAATGGAATAGACAACAGGTGGAAATTATAGGCAAATAGCAAGACACCCCCAATAAAGGAGTTGTTCTGCAGGTGGTGACCACAGACCACTTCTCAGCTCCTATGCTTTCTGGCTGATGTTTTGGCCACTTTTGAAAGCTGGCTGTGCTTTCACTCTAGTGGTAGCATGAGACGGAGTCTACAACCCACACAAGTGGCTCAGGTAGTGCAGCTCATACAGGATGGCACATCAATGCGAGCTGTGGCAAGAAGGTTTGCTGTGTCTGTCAGCATAGTGTCCAGAGCATGGAGGTGCTACCAGGAGTAAGGCCAGTACATCAGGAGACGTGGAGGAGGCCGTAGGAGGGCAACAACCCAGCAGCAGGACCGCTACCTCCGCCTTTGTGCAAGGAGGAACAGGAGGAGCACTGCCAGAGCCCTGCAAAATGACCTCCAGCAAGCCACAAATGTGCATGTGTCTACTCAAACGATCAGAAACAGACTCCATGAGGGTGGTATGAGGGCCCGACGTCCATATGTGGGGGTTGTGCTTACAGCCCAACACCATGCAGGACGTTTGGCATTTGCCAGAGAACACCAAGATTGGCAAATTCACCACTGGCGCCCTGTGCTCTTCACAGATGAAAGCAGGTTCTCACTGAGCACATGTGACAGACATGACAGAGTCTGGAGACACCAAGGAGAACGTTCTGCTGCCTGCAACATCCTCCAGCATGACCGGTTTGGCAGTGGGTCAGTAATGGTGTGGAGTGGCATTTCTTTGGGGGGCCGCACAGCCCTCCATGTGCTCGCCAGAGGTAGCCTGACTGCCATTAGGTACCGAGATGAGATCCTCAGACCCCTTGTGAGACCATATGCTGGTGCGGTTGGCCCTGGGTTCCTCCTAATGCAAGACAATGCTAGACCTCATGTGGCTGGAGTGTGTCAGCAGTTCCTGCAAGATGAAGGCATTGATGCTATGGACTGGCCCGCCCGTTCCCCAGACCTGAATCCAATTGAGCACATCTGGGACATCATGTCTCGCTCCATCCACCAACGCCACGTTGCACCACAAACTGTCCAGGAGTTGGCGGATGCTTTAGTCCAGGTCTGGGAGGAGATCCCTCAGGAGACCATCCGCCACCTCATCAAGAGCATGCCCAGGCATTGTAGGGAGGTCATACAGGCACGTGGAGGCCACACACACTACTGAGCCTCATTTTGACTTGTTTTAAGGACATTACATCAAAGTTGGATCAGCCTGTAGTGTGTTTTCCACTTTAATTTTGAGTGTGACTCCTAATCTAGACCTCCATGGGTTAATAAGTTTGATTTCCATTGATAATTTTTGTGTGATTATGTTGTCAGCACATTCAACTATGTAAAGAACAAAGTATTTAATGAGAATATTTCATTCATTCAGATCTAGGATGTGTTGTTTTAGTGTTCCCTTTATTTTTTTTAGAAAAGAGAACTAGATTATTATTGGGTGCACACTTTTCCTATATTTATTTAAAATGTAACTTTCATTTGTAAATGTATTACAATTATTCAACAAAATTCACATTAATATAGCCTGTAGGCTTACAAATCTGTTCTTATTTTCCAATTAGCCCATTATAGGACTAAATAAAGCAAAGTATTAAAATTGAGTGAAAAGAATTATTGTGTTGTGATAAAGAAAGTGTTAGTGAATAAAAACTATTAAAAATATATTTACTGTGTACTGTCTTTATTTCTATTAATAAAGCATGATGTTTTTCAATAGCTATGCAATATTAAATTCTTCAAAGATTATTTAATGATGTTATACTCTAATGTGTACTTTAATAATTAGAATCCCATTCAATAGAATATTCTTATAATGCTGTTTCAAAGGTTACACAGCCTCTGAGTAGTGCACCTGTAATAACACTGTTACAATTTGATGGCTACAAATAATATTTGATTCATTTGTGTCCCTATATAACTAGGACACCATTAAATAGAATGTTCTTATACTGCTATTTCAAAGGGCACACAGCCTCTAAATAGTGCACCTGTTGTTACACTGTTATCATATAATAACTGTAGACAGAGCTGTAGCTAGGTGCCATGGTGCCCGGAGCAAGGGTATGTTTTAGCTCCCCCTCCCCTGTACTGAATTAAGAGCCTAGCCAACATGTGGTGGCATGTTACATTTGAAAAGAAAAAATATAAAAAAATCCTAAATTGGTGATAGAGCCAGTTCTAGGCTTTGCGGAACTCAGAGTGCATCAAAAATATAGGCGTGTGGCTTCATGGGGATGGGGTGTGGCCACATACAGTATATGTTATGCTACGTAGTAGAGCCCCTTATTGACAATACACCACACAGTAGAGCCTCTTATAGACGTTACACCACACAGTAGAGTCCCTTATACACATTACACCACACTATAGTCGCTTATACACGGGACAGAGAGCGGTGCTGAAGCAACTGGGGCAGAGAGTGGTGCTGCAGAAGCCCGGGCAGAAAGAGGTGCTGCAGCATCTGAAATAAAGACGTGATGCAGCTTCCAAAAAAGAGAGAGATTATGCAGAAGCTGGGGCAGAGAGAGGTGCTACAGCAACAGGGGCAAAGAATGGTGCTGCAGGACAGAAGTAACCCTGCTGCATAGCTACAAGCAGACCATGAGACATATAAAGAGGGTGGGCAGAGCTCCAGCATGTGCCGGCCGTTAGTGCCTCCTGCTGTCACCTCTGGCCTGCCCTGTTCCCTACATACTGTATTTTCTGAGTCCAAGTCAGTGTGCGCCCTCTCTGCTCCTGCACTGCAGCTGCTATACAGCAGTCCACAGTGCAGCGTGAGAAGGGAGGGTGGTGATGCGCCCTCTAAATTTCTGGCACCCGGAGCTTGCACTCCACCGGAGCCACCCTCGCTACACCCCTGACTGTGGATGTTACTGTAGCTATTTCAATTAATTGTATCTCTTAAATGATTCGTTCACTCAAAGTACTCCAGAAAGATTTCAGTCTGTTCTGTTAACGTATCCGGATACTTTTAATACATTCGTGGAGACTTTATATTTGGTTTTCTGATACCATGCACAGTTTATAAGAGCTATATTTGTGATTACAGCTTTGTAAAACAGTGGGTGCAAATATGAGTTACTGTGCACTTTACTGGGTTTATTCCCTTTTCAGTATAAACATATAATAAATTGTATCCTTTTATGTGTCATCTTTTGATATCTCGTATACAACAGAGTTTAAAGCTGTGCTGATAAATATTATATGACACACTAGATTAACCCGTTACTGCCTCCATATGTTTGCTAGTAACACAATGGTGGGCGTCCCCACCTCACACAGTCAGTTTCTTTGAAAAATATCAATCAGTAAGTGCTAGTAACAGATTTAATCTTATTCACTTATTGCTTATGTTTTATACACAGTGCACATTGCTGACTGTAGGGAAGCTCCTCAGCGGCACTGCTGTTAAGAGGACAGCTGAGCCGCCAAAGAGGGAGCTGGTCGCCGCGGCCCCTGACCCCTTCCCTCATGTGGTGCATAAGGGAGAGAGGGTGGTCCACTGCGCCCCTGCTAACCAACCCCAATATCATCCCTATAGAAATAATACTCGGAGACAAGATCTTGGATTGAATCACTGGCCACAGTTCTTTATTAACCATTACCTTATTTACAACTTACATTTTTTCCAGGGTAGGGGCAGAGAAACGGTGGGCAAGGCACAAAAACCCTATCAATGCCGATCATTGATTTACGACGGGGCGTGCCACATACCTACGCCGTAGGCCCTCAGCAACGCCCCCGCTATTGAGCCAGCCCCGCGGATTATCGTGGCCTGGTGCGCAGCCGTCGGGCCGCCGTCGACAGCTGGAGCCTGGCATGCGGCACCTCGCCGTCGGTGAATCTGCAACCTCAGCTGGCTCCCGTCCTCCACCTGCCTTGCGCATCGCTTCCTCCCGCCACTAAGGTTTCGGGGTCTGCCCGATTACCGAAAACCCCCCCACCCTGCCATCCTCCCTAACCTAGACTTCCAAAGCCTCCTGCAAAGCGTTGTTGAACAAATCAATGCCGACGTCCAACAAATGCACCCCGTCTGCCCTGTACATGCCCTTGACCTTCTGACTGATGTCCGGGTGACGGATGACCTTTCCTCCCAGCGCCCTCACGCACTTACTCACTGCTACATTCACCTTTCTCCTGGTCCTTTCTATGGCAGCCCCTTTACGCGCCCCACGCCAGGTGAGCCTAGGTATGATGCTGGACCACACGATGTTCGCTGCCTGCCAACGCGCTTTGGCCCATGCCAGGTCAGCGCCAATCCTTCTTACCATGTCAAGGGACTTCGTGCTCCCCAAATCGTTACCCCCTAAATGAATGACTATTGTGTCGGGGCTGCCCGCCGTTTGCTCGCCCCCCCAGCAACGCCTCCCTGAGGCCGTGCCACCTCATCCCCCTCCGCCCGAACCAAAACACTCGTCCCGCGCTCTTTGCCAGCCTCAACTGCCTGCCGTAGGGCCTGCCGGCGGCCCTCTTTTCCGCCCAGTGAACGTAGGAATGGCCGACGATCCAAATGCGCTTCGCCTCTTTGTTCCCTGCGGAGGGGGGGGGATTTAATTAGATGTTAGATTGCTGGTAACCGGCCTGACATAAACTTTATAGCGATCTGAATTCCACCGGCCCAGAGCTCTGATCTCCTCGCCAGCGCAGCCCTCGCTAGCTGCCGTTGTGGCGGCACCGATTCTGAATGAATGAGTGCTAAACCTATCGACCGTCCATCCGCTGGCCGTTACGCATTTTTTCAGGACCGCCGTAAACTGATATTTAATTAGTGGTGACCTGTCCGCGTGTACGAGGAAATTATCCCCGCCTTGCGGCCTGCGGTCTAGGAAAGCCTTGACCGCCGCCACCGAACATGTCGCAATGTCCGCGTGCCTGCGCAACTGAACTCATTTTCCGTTACCCTCCTGATCTGTCTTCGACTTCTGTATTTTGCATAGCACAGCTTGCTCGGTTATGGCGACGTTCTTGTACTGCAGCCCATCGCCGTTTGCGAGCTTAGCTCTCGCTACCAGCTCGCTGATCCTGAACGCTCTGCTAAAAGCCATCACGAATGCAGCCCCAAACAGCGCCACTTCGCCCTGATCCCTGCACACTGATGGGATGCGTGCCAGCAGCGTCCTCAATCTCTCCATTGTAATGGGTTCCCTTGCGTCTGGCCTCCTAACCTCTGCCCTGGCCCAGCCCCTCATGATTGTACGTACCGTAAACGACTTTGTCTCGTCATTTTTCCCTGCCAACTTATCGAAAAATGCGATACCTGCTAGCATGGCGCTCGTCCGGGCCTTGGATGCCTGTTCGCGCCTGAGCTTGGCTATGAAAGCAAGCAGCTGCTTACCGCACCCTGAAACTCTCGCCACGATCTCCAGGCGGCCTTGTATGCCTTCCAAGTCCTCGGCGCCAGCGACCGCTCCACCAGCCTGCCTAATTCGGCTTGACTATCTGCCAGAGACATGAGGGGCATGTTAGGCCAGTCGCGTTTGCCATTGGCGCAGCTGCCCTAAAAGCTTCCCAATTCTGCCGAGACAATGCATCTGCTATCACATTCTTCTCCCCCGGCACGTGCTTAGCCCTGAATGTAATATTATGATGCAAGCATGCTAACACCAATCTCCTGATCAACCTGACAACTGGCGGCGATGAGGCCCTCTGGTTGTTCACCGCCTGAACTACCCCCATATTGTCGCACCAGAATTGTATCTGCCTGTTGGCGAGTCTCTCTCCCCATATTGTCACTGCTACGACTATTGGGAACAACTCCAAGGCCGCCAAGTTCTTGGTGAGCCCCGCCTCCTCCCACGATGTGGGCCAAACCTGCGCGCACCATTCTCCCTGCCAGTATGCCCCGAAGCCTGTCGCCCCTGCGGCATCCGTAAATAAATGCATCGCGTGATTGGACCGTACTACTTTGGGCCACATACGCACTCCATTGAAATGCAGGAGGAATTCCTCCCATACTCGCAGGTCCTCCCTCAACTCCCTGTTGATCCGCACAAAGTGATGTCTCTTTGCGACGCCCGCGGTGGCTTGCTCGAGCCGCCGTTTAAAAATCCTACCTATTGGGATCACCCTGCATGCAAAATTGAGGCTTCCCAATAATGATTGCAGCTGGCCCAATGTAACCTTTTTTGCCCTTACGCACTGCCCGATTTCCCTTTCCAGCCTCCGAATTTTTTCCTCGGGGAGCCTGCACTCCTGTCTATCTGTGTCGATCTCTATCCCCAGGTAGGATAGGACCGTTTTGGGCCCTTCCGTCTTCTCTGGTGCGATAGGCACGCTGAACTCCTCCAGCATGGCCTGCAGCTCGCTCAGAAGGTGGGCGCACCATGTCGAATCTGGAGGCCCTGCCACCAGGAAATCGTCCAGGTAGTGTGCTATAGATCTTGACCCCGTGCGTTCCTCCCAGCACCACTGCAGGAAGGAGCTAAAAGCCTCAAAATATGCGCACGAAATAGCGCAACCCATTGGCAAACATTTATCAATGAATAAAAAAACGTCAAAGCTTATCCCCATGAGCCTGAAACTCTCAGGATGTGGGGGGGGAAGCCTGAAGGCAGACTAGATGTCTAATTTTGCTATCAGGGCCCCCTTTCCCTGTGCTCGGATCGACCTGACGGCCGAGTCAAATGACTGGTACTGCACTGAGCATTCGTCCCTGTCCAAAGCGTTGTTTACCGACGCCCCTTCTGGATAGGACAAGTGCTGAATGAGCCTGAATTTCCCCGGTGCTTTCTTGGGGTCCAGCCCCACCGGTGATATAACTAGAGCCGCCACTGGGGGGGCTACAAATGGCCCCGCCATTCTACCTAAAGCTAGCTCCTTGATGATTTTTTCCTGCACCACTCGTGGCTGCTCCCTGATAGACTTTAAATTTCTAGAGCTGCCGGAGAGCGCAACTTCCTTAGTTATGGGTATCCTAAACCCGTCCCTGAAACCCGCCCACAGCAAATTGGCTTCCTGGCTCTTGGGATACCTGGCCAGCCATGCCAGGATCCTGTTTGTGTTCACTGGACTAATTGCTTTTGTTTGGCCCTGCCGCTGCGGGTACCTTTTGCTGGTTATTTCCCCTTTGTCTGCTGCACTCCTTGGCTGCGTGACTCGCGCCGCAGATTGAGCACGCGTGCTTGAATTTGCACTGCGCGCGGGTGCACCGCATCTCATTAAACGCCCAGCATTTCTGATCCGGTTTCGGCGCGCTAGGCCTCCCTGCAAACGGCCTTTGTGTTGTTAAGACCTTTTCTGGGGCCCCTGCCGACTGGGCTTTCAGCCATTCGTCAATGTCCCTGACGCCGAAATCAATGGGCTTCCCGCCCACCGCCCTTGTCCTAAAACGCTCATCATATTTTCTCCACACCGTCCCCCCGTGTTCCTTATACACCGAGTAAATGAAGTTTGTATACCTCAACATGCCCGCGGCTGCTTCGGGGTACGCCTCCGTATAACAAGCTGTATAGGCAAACATACCACTCAGCCAATGCTCCATTGTCTTATAGCTTTCTGACTGCCTTTCTCCCTTTGGCTTCGCTGCCTCCTTGGCCTTCAGCCCTGCCTCCGTCAGTGAACATATATCTATAAAAGCCCCTTTTTCGATCTCCTTTCTAGTCAGCGCCGGCAAGTGGGCTGCTACTGATCCGAAGGCGCATACCAGGCCTGCGGTTCCCTGCACAAAAGCTGTCGCCTTATCATGCTGTACCAAACCCATTTTTTTCCTGGTTGCGTCAGCCCCGGGGATGCTGCCCTTCTTACCCTTCCACTTCGCAACTGCTGCCAGCCATTGCTCCCTCAACACCCTGCATGCCTCGTCCTCGTCCGACTCTGCCGGGGTTAGCCCCAAATCTGACTGCGCCTCTTCCCCGCCCCTCTGCGCTCCTGTCGTTTTATCGACGGCAACACTGCTACGCTGTACCCCCTGCGCGCTTCCTGCCATAATACACATTTTATGGAAACTGTTATGACTCGACCCCCCTGCTGCGTTGCACAAATCGCTGCATATATTCTGCGCATTCTGACAACTATTTTGGGTCATACAAACATTATGCAAGTCATTATTGTCGACATTGTTCTTACCAATCCCGATCTCCGCGTCCTCGATCGCTGCCTCTCCGGGTGCTGCATGTCCTGCGCCGACCCTGGCGCAAGGAGATGACCCCGTCGCTGTCCCTCTGGGTGCTGCGTGTCCTGTGCCGATCCTGGCGCAAGGAGATGATCCCGCCGCTGTCCCTCTGGGTGTTGTGTATCCTGTGCCGACCTTGGCGCAAAGAGATGACCCCGTCACCCGGGCATGGTCTGCGTGAACCGTTGGAAATGGTGGCGCAATGCCGAACGAAGCGTAGGCCGTGCTCTCGCCTCCTTGCCTCTGATCCCTGCTGCTCGTGTGCCTCTCACGATGCTCTCTCCGCAGCGTGCTAGACTGCTGCCCACGGTTAGGGTAGCTCTTTTCCGGTGTTGAGTCTGCGCTAATGAAAGCCCTTGCTCCCTGGTCCCGCTGTCTCGTGCTCCCCAAACAAGATCTCTGCGGGCTGCGATGACGCCTGCTTGTGCCGCTGTATTCATCCTGAAGAAATTGCTCCCTGGCGTGGTAAGGTTGCTCCCTCCAATCTGATTGCCGTGCGCAGCTGCAGCTCCGGCAATCCCGGTGCTGCGTGCGGTAGCTCCTCGCTGGCGACACCTGGCCGCCGCCGGCGATGCCCTCCCATTCGACCTTGAGTAATGGCGGCTGCTTCTCGCGGGTGAAAGGTAACGGGGTGAGTGATGACGGTGACCGTGATCCCTCGCCGCGCGTCGTCTGCGTTGACTCTCTACCTTGCCGCGATGTTCTGACTCCCGCTCCCTTGGTCTCCTTGGTGCGGCAGCTGGGAATTGCGCCAGCTCCTCAAATAGCTGCGTAGCTGCCTGCTGTACCCATTCTGCTGGTGCGCCCGCGGATTGAGCCCTGCGCTGCTGCCGCAACGTCGATGTCCCACTGTTGAGTTGGAGTCTGTGGCGCACCAGGTCGGTTTGAGCGGGCCGTGTCGCTCTTCACCTCTGCTCCTAACTCCGCCCCGTCTGATTCTGCCACTGCTGGAATGCTGTCGTAAGCTGCCGGTGCTTGGTTCCCCTCCCCATGCTGCTCTCCCTTCTGTCTGTGTACTGCCTCTTTTTTCCTCCTGCTTTGGGCTGCCAGGGACCGCTCTTTCGCCCTCCGACCACTAGGGGGTGCACCCTCTGCCTGAGCTCCTCCACGCTGTAAATGCTGCTGCTTCCTCACTTTTCTGTTCCCCTTCTTCCGGATGCCCTCCTCTCCCTCTTCTCTGAAGCGACTGGGGGCTTTTTTAATTCTGCTTGATCGTGCTGCCTGTGGCTCCATAATGCCCTGCTGGCGCTACCCTGGGTCTTGCAGTACCTCGTCTGGCTGGATGTGTCCCGCTCCTGGGCGCTTTGCTGGAGCTCTTTCCCCGTTGTTCCTACCTCTTGGAGCTGAGGGACGGCTGCTGCTCCGAGCTGGAAGTGCTGCTTGTTATTCAGCCCTGCGACCCGGACCCGCTGGTTTAAACGAGGTGAAGTCTCTGTTAATGCTGCTCCCGCTGCTGCTCTCCCGGCTGCATCGATCTCCGTCCGGCAGAGAGGTTAGGTCTTTGTTAATGCTGCTCCCGCTGCTGCTCTCCCGGCTGCATCGATCTCCCTCCGGCTCCCTCTGTAGTAATGCCGCTTCCCCTCCTGCCTCTGCTTTTAACCTCCTCCTGCCCCCTCTTCCCTCCTGCTGCCCTACTGGCTGCCCTGTCCCCCCAGGTGTGAAAGGGAGGACGGGCATACCTGCCCCCGTCCCCCCTTTCCCGCCGTTGGCCCGCGGCCGCGTGTGCCACCCCTCCCCCTTATATCGCCGCAGCGCCATTTTGGCGCCTATGCTCCCTCATCGCCGGCGCTTGGATGCCAGGTATGCAGCTGGGTGACTCCCACACTGTCATCAATGGCATAAAACTTAATATTTCTAAATATGGTTGCCTATGTGTATGTATATATATCTATCACTGATCATTTTATTGATAGGGCCCCCCACAAGTTGGTTGCCCAGGGGACCCCACATATCTTAATCTGGCCCAGTGTGCACCCGCTTCCCTGTTACTGCCAGTGCGCGCCGCCTCCCGCTACTTGGGTTGTACGGAACCTGTATTGTATCATTACAGATGGTATTGATAGATGTCTGAGTATTGATCCATACATATTGATTTTGGCCATTTTCAATTTATACATATAAATTACACTATTCATTAGGTCTCTTATAATTTGAGATCTTAGTTATATTCCGAATGTTGTTTTTCTAAGTATTCTGATATGTGTATATTGATCAATTTTGTATATATGGAATAATTTTATTTTATTTATTTTCTAAACAACATGTATTTTTGTATATAATATGCATATTTATTAGATTCTTTATCATATTTTTATATACATGTGAGTGTATTCTCATTTTGAAAAATTATTTATATGTCTTCCATTGGTGTATGAATTAATATATAATTGAAATAAAATAAAATAAAACTTTCCCTTAAGGTGTGTATAATTTCTAATAAAAACGTGACTGTGTTGGGTGACTATTTTGGTGCCATTATATGTTCTAATCATTGTGACAACTTATATGTGATGTATAATAAATGAGATATTATAAGTGTTCTTGTGTTTATTGGATAAATGAACACATTTATCTCAAGTGCTAAATATTCTTACAAAAAAGTGACATCACTATGAATAAATATACAATCAATACACTGCAAAACATGTAAACATAAACTAATCCTTATAAACTATTGTGGTCTGTTATCTACATGTTCTTCTGTGTGTTTATTTTATTACAATAAATATATAATTTCTAATCTCCACTGTGTTTTGTGCCTATTTATTAGTATGTTGTAGATTATGCAGAATTTTACAGAAATATAATGTATTATATTTTACTTGATTAGATCATATATCTAATGAATTCCCTATTCATATTTAAATTAGATATAATTCCCATATTGATTGACCCAGGTCCATTAGGGAATCCATGTCATATTAACAACCATATGGTTTTTCTTAAATTACATTTCTACCATCCTTTGATCTCCATATCCTTGTAATGAATGTATATATGTAACAGATAAGTATAAATTGATTTTATAGGTAAGTGTGTTCCAAAAGTAAGTATATATCGGTTAATTAACTGTTCCTTACACAAGTATGATTAAATATAACCCCCATATTCATAGGTACATAAACATAACACGTAGGTAGGTGTCAGTTTTACCGGTAAGTATATTCCAAAGGTGGGTATATTCCAATTAATTATACATTCCATACAAATGTGGTTAAATTTAACTCCCATAATAATTGGCCCTAAATAAGTATGTACCAATTAATTATATATTCCCTACATGGGTATGATTGGGTATGACTTCCATATTCATGAGTACATACATGTAACAAATAAGTGGATATCAATTTTTACAAGTAAATGTATTCCAAGGTAAGTATATTCCAGCTAATTGTATACTCCATATATAGGTATGATTGGATATAACTCCCATATTGATTAGCCCTAATGTACTGGTAAGTCCATATCTAATATTGTATATATTTCCTTCAGATAAATTCCTGCCTTCTTTTGATTTCCATTTCCCCACTTTTTGGGTGGTTTTTATTCTCAACTAGACAATTACAGGAGAAAAGTTGATCCTTCTTCTGTGATTGTTTAATTTTACAGGTAAGTATACAGTATATCAGTTAATTATCTGTTCCATACACGAGTATGATTAAATATAACTCCCATATTAATTGGCCCTAGATAAGTATGTACCAATTAATTATTTGTCAAAAAAAGTCAGATATATTAGATCACATATCCATTCTAATTGTTTTATATTATTTCTTATTTTTTATACCTTATTATTTTTAATTTTTGATTATCAACTTCAAAACGACATCTCCTCTGACATCTCTTCTTATCCCAACTATACCAGATCAGGTTCATATATATATAGGTACAGTCCTAATGTAAGGCTTAGATGTTTGAAATTTCTCAGATTTTCTTATACATGATTAGCCCATCTAGATGATGATGTGGTACATTTATGTATCTTCCGAGGTTCATGGATTATATTCCGATTCCTTTAGTCTTTTTAAAGTATTCACAGGAATGTAGAAAAATGTATCTCCTCATTTAGACCCTATGAGGAAAATTTGTCTTGATTCCTTTTTCAACAATTCCTTATCTGGGGGGAATTCAAATGTTTGAAAAGGCGGTTGGGTGTCTATTTTTTCCTGTCTATTAGATAGGAAAAAGCAGACACCCAACTGACTTTTCAAACATTTGAATTCCCGCCTTTATGTCTCCACCTCTAATACCCAATTCTATTTTCTCTAGGCAAAAGACCCTCTTTTTTCAGGGTCCCCTTTGTGTTCTCTTAAAAAATGTCTGACCACACTTGTGAGTTGTTTCAAATTTTCATGATCCTTTTCTGCATTTTCAATGCTCCGCATATGCTCTAATATGCGCTTCTTAAACGGTCTTTTAGCCATTCTGATGTATTTTAAATCACAAGGACATGTTAGGAAATATATCACTCTTTGAGTTGTGCAGTTGATATATTCCTAAATTTTAACATTCTTTTCATATTTGTTGGAATATTCTGTTGTAGCCTCTATGTAATTACATGCCTTGCACTTCCCACATTTGTAACATTCTTTTACAATGGGTTTGTTTGTTCTTCCTGAGGAAATGACTACGCACCAACTTATTATTGAGATTCTGGGATTTTCTCCAATTTATTGCCACTCTATCACCAACTTCATTCTTCAAATCCTCATCTGTGGTCAGTATATGATGATGTTTCTGCAGCGCTCTATTAATTTCCTTCCATTCCTGGCAATAGGTTCCCACAAATCTGACCAATTTGTCTCCTTTCTTATTTTTTGGTGTTAGAAGGGTTGTTCTTGGAATTACCTTTGCGTCATTATATGCTCTCTGAAGTGTGTTCTTCTTATAACGTTTTTTTCTAATCTTTGTCTTAGTTCACCCACTCTTATCTCAAAGATGTCTTCCTCAGAGCAGTTCCTTCTGATCCTTATGCAATCACCTTTAGGGATTCCTCTAAGAGTCACTGGGTGGTGGGATCTATTATGCTGTAAGATGTTATTAGTTGCTGTACTCTTCCTAAAGATGTCTGTAACAAGTTGATTTTCCTCTGTTTTTGTTATAAGGTCAAGGAATGTTATACTGGTTTTACTAATACTGTATGTTAGTTTCAGATTTAAGTCATTCCTATTAAGGATGGAGATGAATTCTTCCAGTTTTTCTCTTTCACCTTCCCATATGATGAGAATATCATCTATAAATCTGTACAAACCAATTATGTGGTCAGTGAAGTCTTCATTGATGATATTGAAAACCTGTTCTTTCCCACCATCCAAGGTACAGATTGACGTACATGGGTGCATACGTACTGCCCATAGCTGTACCTTGGACTTGCAGATAGTATTTCTCATCAAACATAAAAAATTATTACGTTTAATAATTCCAAAATTAAATAATTGAAATTTAACTGGACACCCATGCTTAGAAAGCATTGGATCGCTGTTATTCCTTTATCATGGTTTATGCTTGTGTACAGCGATTCTACATCGCATGTACACAGCAATGTATTTGAAGACACCTCAATACTTTGCAATTTGTTTAGTACATCCATTGAATCCATTGTGTATGATGTCAGTTCCACAACAAATCATCTCAGGTTTTGATCAATGAAAATATTAGCCTTCTCAGTCAGGCTTCCAATGCTTGATAAAATGGGCCTTCCTAGTGGCTGGTCTTTGTTTTTGTGGACTTTTTGTAACATGTAAAATGTTGGAACCTTTGGATTGTCCACTTTTAAGAATTTTGCTTCCATTTTAGTTATAATTTGATCTTGAAGCGCCGTGCTAATTAAATTATCATATTCACGTTGATAATTTGCAGTGGGATTGAAAATTAGTCTTTTGTAAGTGGTGACATCGGACAATTGTCTGTTGGCTTCTTTTAAATAGAGTTCTTTACCCCACAGCACTATGTTACCCTCGCCCCCTTTATCTGAGGGTTTAACAATAGTGTCTTCCCAACTTTCAATTTCCTTTAACGCTCTTCTCACTTCTTTTGTCGCATTGTCCTCTCTCTTTGGAATCTTTCTGTTGTAAATTATATCCAATTCCTCAGATACAAGTTTAACAAATAACTGTACCTGTGGACTAATATGTGGGTTCGGAAAAAACCTGGATTGTGTGCGTAGAATGGGTCTCAGGGATTACAATTATTCACTGCATCTTCATACATTCCTTCAAGTTCTAGTTCCTTCAATATTTCTAGTGCCTGTAGTTCCTCCACATCTAGGAGAGAGGTCATTCCTGAATTTGAATTTTGTATCCTTTGCTTGTTTTTGTGAAATTTCTTTAGAAGTAGTTTTCGCACATACTGTAGAGTTGAAAATCTTTTTGTGCGCTGAATCTGTCCATGTTTTTAGTAACAGCAAAACTTAGGCCTTTAGATACATTTTTGTTTGTATTAGGTCCAGTACCCTCTCAGTTAGATTAATTATTTGGAGATCTTCACAGGTTAATTCCTCTTGTAAGGGCATTAATGTGTGTTTGTTGTGATCTTAATTTCTGTAATGTGTATTACGTTCGCCACTATTTTCCTGGGGTGTGTACTTTTAGATAGTAGCAGTACTGAGTTCTGTGCTGGAAAGAAATTAGTTGTTGTAACCAACTCTACATACACAGTAGCAAGAAAAATACAATTTTCTGCACCAGAAAAAATATATATTATAGGAAATATTGATCCTTCATAATTATATTTTCAATTATCCATATAATGGTAGTCAAAATGGATCTAGTGCTACCCTCCAGTTAAAGAACAAGCTAGAATACTTAAAAAACAGAGAAGAACTGAATTATTATTGGGTGCACACTTTTCCTATATTTATTTAAAATGTTACTTATATTTGTAAATGTATTAAAATTATTCAACAAACTTCACATTAATATAGCCTGTAGGCTTACAAATCTATTTTAATTTTCCAATTAGCCCATTATAGGACTAAATAAAGCAAAGTGTTAAAATTGAGTGAAAAGAATTATTGTGCCGTGATAAAGAAAGTGTTAGTGAATAAAAAACTATAAAAAATATATTTACTGTGTCCTGTCTTTATTTCTATTAATAAAGTGATAAAGCTAAATATTTATCTTATAACATTTACTATATATTGGTAAGAGACTCAGTACGCAATGGGCATATGGGGTACCGTAATGGTACGCACTTAGCGTAGCAGACGCTAGGCTGTGGTCGAGACGCACGAGCGGCACGTTCGCTCACGGCTTATGCTGGGTATCGAGCACGCTATAGGCGGTCCGAGTACCGTAATGCTACGCTACTAGCGTAGCGGACGCTGTGCCCACAAGAGGAACACGAGCGGCACAAACGCTCACAGGATGACACACAGTAAACCTTGTATGCAACACAATGAAAGGCTAGACCTACACTGTAAACCTTTGTCTTGTAATGTTAACACAATGTAATGCTGATTAACCTCTATTATATAAAAGCCGCTTGAGTGATTGAGACGCTCCAAATACCCTTAGCAATGTAATGATAAACGCACAATACCTTGTAAGGTTCCAAAACCTTTATCTAGATGATTTTAGTATGTAAAAGGGGAAAACAGTTACAGCTTATATACTACAGCACTAACATAAAACACCTAAACAGAATAACTGAAAATATACAATATACAACAGCATAACAATAACAGAGAGAGAAAGAGAGAGAGAGAGAGAGAGTATGGCAAATACAAACAGAGAATAAGTTGGTTACAGAGAAAAACTTACACACTGGGGAATGATCGCTGCGCAGTCCTGGAACCAGCTCTCTAGTTAGTCAATGATGAAAACCGTTGTGGAGAGTAGACTGAGCTGGCCCAGACTGGCTGTTCTTATATACACTACATATAGTACACTACAAAGGGCCCTACAATCTCATTGTTCATTGGACACAGGAATCTGTCCTCACATTATAACAAAAGGTCATAGGTTGATTCGAACAGGTGGGTTGTGACTATTTCATACTGCTCAGGTGGGAGGGAATCTCAGGATTCCCGCCGCATGGATAATGAACTGCAAATACAGTAAATGTCCATAAACTTCTTATAGACATAACTATTCGCAGGAGCAATTAATCTCTTTCAAACCAATACCGGAATGTTACTAATAATATACTCTACCGTTGCATACTAAACACCACTGCTCAAAACCTGTCTGACCCTTCGTATCATGTAAAGAGGGATCTCTCTGTCCATGAACCAGTTACACTAAACAAACTTACTGATATTATTAAGGGGACCATAACCTATAAAATACACTATTTGGATTAACTATGTAACGATCGAGTCGCCCGCCAGACGCACACAAACTCTACCGTAAATGCACATACCACGCGCCTGAGCGCACGACCGTGGAGGCGCCGTCACGCAACTGCAAATATGCGCACGCACGGGAGAGAATGTGCACGTGCAGCGGGCAAGCGCATGGGGTTAGTACAAGGCGATGAGAATAACGATATTTTTTCGAATTTGACAAAAGCATGATGTTTTTCAATAGCTACTGTATGCATTATTAATTTGTCCAAATATTATTTAATGATGTTATACTCTCATGTGTACATTAATAATTAGAATCCCATTAAATGGAAGATTCTTATAATGCTGTTTCAAAGGGTACACCTGAGTAGTGCACCTGTTATTACACTGTTATTATTTGATGGCTACAAATAATATTTGATTCATTTGTATCCCTATATAACTAGGACACCATTAAATAGAGTGGGGACCCCAAAAGGGGACCCTGAAAAAATGAGGGTTTTGGCCTAGAGAAAATAGAATTGGGTATTAGAGGCGGATATATAAATAAGGAATTGTTGAAAAAAGAATCAAGACACATTTTCCTCATGAATAGCATAACCCCATGGGGTGTGAATGAGGAGATACATTTCTCTGCATTCGTGTGAATATTTTAAAAAGACTAAAGGAATCGGAATATAATCCATGAACCTCAGAAGATACATAAATGTACCACATCATCATCTAGATGGGCTAATCATGTATAAGAAAATCTGAGAAATTTCACAAATCTAAGCCTTACTTTAGGACTGTACCTATATATATGAACCTGATCTGGTATAGATAGAAACAGAAGCATAAAATTTGATGGCAGATAAGAACCACTTGGCCCATCTAGTCTGCCCTTTTTTAACCATATTTTTATCTCAAAACTTATTTGATCCTTATTTCTTTGTAAGGATATCCTTATGTCTATCCCATGTATGTTTACATTGCTCTACAGTCTTAGCCTCTACCACCTCTGATGGAAGGCTATTCCACTTGTCCACTAACCTTTCTGTGAAGTAATTTTGTTCTCAAATTTCCCTTGAACCTCCCCCCCTCCAGTCTCAGTGCATGTCCTCATGTTGCTTCTCTTCATTTCCCTCCTGGACTTTGTTAAAACCCTTGATGTATTTCAAAGTTTCTATCATGTCCCACCTTTCCCTTCTCTGCTCCAAGATGGGACAAAAACAGATGTCAGAGAATATGTTCATTGAAGTTGATAATAAATAAATAAAATAATAATAAAGAACAAAAAATAAGAAATTATATAAAACAATTAGAAAGGATATAAGTGATCTAATATGATATCTGACTTTTTTTGACAAATAATTAATTGGTACATACTTATCTAGGGCCAATTAATATGGGAGTCATATTTAATCACATTTTTACATGGAATGTATAACCAACTGGAATATACTTACCTGTAAAACTGACACCTACCTACGTGTTATATTTAGGAAATACAGTATATACAATATTAGATATGGACTTACCAGTACATTAGGGCTAATCAATATGGGAGTTATAGCCAATCATACCCATATATGGACCATACAATTAGCTGGAATATACTTACCTTGGAATACATTTACTTGTAAAAATTGATATCCACCTATTTGTTACATGTATGTACTCATGAATATGGAAGTCATACTCAATCATACCCATGTAGGGAATATATAATTAATTGGTACATACTTATTTAGGGCCAATTATAGTTATATTTAACCACATTTGTATGGAATGTATAATTAATTGGAATATAACAACCTTTGGAATATACTTACCGGTAAAACTGACACCTACCTACGTGTTATGTTTATGTACCTATGAATATGGGAGATATATTTAATCATTCTCGAGTATGAAACAGTTAATTAACCGATATATACTTACCTTTGGAACACACTTGCCTATAAAATCAATTTATACTTATCTGTTACATATAAACATTCATTACTGTCACGATTCTGACTGTAGTTTTCATATTTGGTGACTTACCTCTGCCATCTCTATCCTGGATCCTGCATCTTTCTGCTCACTGGGATAAACAGCTTGCCAATACCATGAGTTTCCTGAGTCCTGAGTTCTCTGCCTGGAAGGTAATAGTTAACGAGCTCCACCTGTGGTGATCTTCTGTGTGAGTCTGAATTCAGCAATCTGAAGTTTAGGCCTAAAAGCCAGCATCCTCTGTTTGTTTGCAAGAAGTTCAGGCTTCAGTGTTCTCTTGGCCTGCTAGGCCTCACTCCACTTCACAGCCTAGTCTAGAGTACTCACATGACAGTGACTGTTCACCTGACCCAGAGCTGTCCAATCCTGTGCCAGCCTGAGACTCTCTGAATCACCTGATACTGCTCACCAATTACCAAGGACCAGGAAGTATAAGTCTGAAGACTTGAGTTGGAAACTCTGCCAGTTCCTCGTGTCACACACAGCTCTGTGTGAGCTTTGAAGCTGAGCTCCCTAAAGGTAACCCTTGTACTTCAGTTCCTGTAAAAATTCTGTTCCTTTGCTACCCAGTTTGGATTACATTTGTGTTACCATTGATATCCAGTATTTCTACAGTTCATCTTAAAGGCACAGTTGCAGTATTCCACAGTCTCAATTTATAGGCACAGTTGCAGTGTTTCATCTTAAAGGCACAGTCACAGTATTCCACAGTCTCAACTTAAAGGCACAGTTGCAGTGTTTCATCTTAAAGTCACAGTCGCAGTATTCCACAGTCTCAACTTAAAACCACAGCTGCAGTATTCTACCATCACAGCCGCAGGGTTCTTCAGCTTCGTCCTAAAGTTACAGCCACAGTCATCGTTCTACTTTCAGTTGCGTTTCCAGTTATATCCGGTACCAGCCCGCAATACAGTTGCATCCCAGTCTCACCGGTAACCAGCCAGGTTATCAGTCTCACCAGTAACCAGTCCGTCTTACTATCTTGCCAATAACCTAGAAAGTACATAAGCACCTACTCCTGTGACACTATATCCAGTACAGTCTCACCTATACATTCATCATCCTGCTATCAAAGTCCCTGGTGATCCAGTGGTCAGGATACGGCTTCCTATGCCGAGGCCTGGGTTCGATACCCGGTCAGGGATTGCTCCTTCTTCTCACTGATTCCTACAGACCAGCCTAATATTCACATAGTCCTCCAGTTGCCCGCACAGACTTCACTAACACCGGGTTCACAAAAACCACAGTAATGACAGTTGGAACTGGCCCCATGGACCCGGCCGAAAGTGTTTGTCTGACGCAGGACCTACTAAGCAATATTGCAGGATGCTTGGAGGGTTTGGAGTCGACTCAGTATCAATTGGCACAGTGTCTGCAGCGGAATTCATTCTCCAGAGATTCTCTCACTTTCTGCACTAAGACTCCTGACCAACTGCAGATTTTCTACCAGATGTTATTACAGTTACAAGAACTTTTGTCTAGTATTCTTTCTGTGATGCCTGATCTCTTCAGGAATACTACCAACGTTGTTGATCCTGTTTTGTCCCACCCAGTTACTAAAGTCTCTTCCGCTGTGCAAGGAAAAGTTGTTCATCAGAGCATCCACGGCCCAAGCTCTCTGACGCTGAACGTCAGCGGCATAGCGAGCTACACCTCTGTCTTTACTGTGGAAATTCCAGTCATTTTGTTAAAGATTGCATTCTTCGCAAGCCAGGAAATGGTGACAAATCTCAGTATCATAGCGCTCATGTCTACAAGTCATCCACAGTAGCTGATCCTGCTACTGCTGATGGGGGTGTCAAGAAGGCTACTCTGAAAGAGACTCAAATTTATGACTGGGGTCCGGTGATTAAAAGACCTTATCCCAAGTAGGGTGTCCAGAGAAGAATGTTCAAGCCATTTAGAGTCACAGAGGAGTCCGTGTCTACAGCCCAAGGAGGGGCGTCCGTGTCTACCGCCCAAGGAGGGGCGTCCGTGTCTACCGCCCAAGGAGGGGCGTCTGTCTCTACAGCCCAAGGAGGGGCGTCCGTGTCTACAGCCCAAGGAGGGGCGTCCGTGTCTACAGCCCAAGGAGGGGCGTCCGTGTCTACAGCCCAAGGAGGGGCGTCCGTGTCTACAGCCCAAGGAGGGGCGCCCGTGTCTACAGCCCAAGGAGGGGCATTCGTGTCTTCAGCCCCAGGAGGGGGTTCAGAGCATCCAGCCCCAGGAGGGGTTTCCGAGTGTGCAGCCCAAGGAGGGTTTTCCAATGTTCAAGCTCTAGTAGGGGCATATGAGTCTTCTACTCAAAAAGGAGTATCTGATCTGTCAACCCCAGGAGGGGTGCTGGAAGTAACAACCCTGAGAGAGGTGTCTGATTCATCAACCCCAGGAGGGGTCACCACAGTTTCAGCCCCAAGGGATGTATCCAGAGTCAAGTTTCCAGATGGAAATCTTTGTGCTACAGATGCAGTTATGAACTCCTGTTTGACGTCTCCTGAGAGCATCACCATGTTGGCATCCAGCATGGTTCAGGTCCAGGATGGACCATCTGAACACTTGTATTCTACTCACTCCAGTTCCAGCCGGAATCCATCTCCTCCGGTTTCAGCCGGTCCAGCAATACTCCAGGCTCTGCCTGGTCAGCCCGTCCCGGTTCCATCCAGTCCAGCAATACTCCAGGACCAGCCTGGTCAGCCCGTCCCAGTTCCAGCTGGTCCAGCAATACACCAGGACCAGCCTGGTCAGGCTCATTTGGTTCCAGACAATTTAAATATCCTCGGATCCAATCCAGTCCTACTCATCCAGCCCAAGATTTCTCCAGTTTCAGCCAGTTCAAGTTCATCCGGACTCGATCTGGTACCGTCCATATGTCCGGTTCAGTCTCCTCCGGTCACAGCCGGTCCAGCAGTATTCCAGGTCCAGTCTGGTCAGTCCGTCCCGGTTCCAGCCGGTCCTGCAGCAATTCTACAAGTCCAGCCTGGTCAGTCCGTCCCAGTTCCAGCCAGTCCAGCAATGCTCCAGGACCAGCCTGTTCAGTCTCTTTTGGTTCCAGCCAATTCAAGTATCTTCGGACCCAATCCGGTCCTACTCATCCAGCCAAAGATTTCTCCAGTTTCAGTCTGTTCAAGCTCATCTGGACTCAAACTGATTCCAAGCATTGGTCCGAGTAAAGAACTTTTGTCAGTTAGTCCCAGTAAAGAACTTCCACCAACTAGTTCTAAAACTAGACTTCAGTCTGTCTCTGATTCTGTTTCCTCGTCTTCCAGCATTGAGTCCACAGCTTCTGCAGGGAAATCTAATACCTCTTCTCATCAATGTCAGAATAATTCAGCTGCAGCCGCTAAAGTCAAGAAAAATCCCAAGGCTACTCACTTAAAGTCAGAACGTGCTACAGAGCTGGATACCGATCTGAGTACAGTTTTCTCAGCTTTGTCCCTAAGCTTGTCTGAGCAACCTATTGTTCCATCTGCTGATTTGGAGAAAGGACTTCAGATTAATATTGCTGAGAAGGATACTGATGTTGCTTCCTCAGTCCAGTACCCAGAGTCATTTACCTTAGTCGCAGACGCAAGTGTCGCAGCTTCAGGGAGAAGTACTTGCGTCTCCATCCAGGAGGACATTTCAAGTGATTTCCCAGTTGAGGATTTAAGCCAGACAACTTCAGAAAGGATATTTTTTCATCAGTCTGATGTTCCTCAAACTGTCCCCAATCCAGCTACTGAGAGTGCGTCATCAGTTTCAGACTCTAAGCTTTCATCCACTGCCTTAGCACCTATTTACTTTGATGGAGATTTATTGCAATATGCCGCTCTGGTTGATCGATTTCTCTCTCTGATGGAGTCGGTTCCTTCGGGTGTGGTAACTCCTTCCAACATTACTCGATATCTGTTCCTGGCATTCAGAGGAAGAGCTTTGGAGTGGGCCAACACGCTTTTTGAGAGTAATGCTCCTGTGTTCCATGATTTACAGACTTTTAGTAATGCTGTGGTTAAAGAATTTAGTCCTAAACCTTTGGAATCTGACTCAGTAAAAAAATCATGCTCTAAAGGGAATGCAGAAGGAAGTTTGTGCCGTTCTTCCAGGGATAATCTAAGTTTCTCCTTCTGTAAGAATCCGACCATTAAAATTGGTCATGTAGGAGTCTCTCCTAGTCCAAATAATTTAAGACTCCAGTGCACTTCTTTGTCATCTGCAAACTGTGTATCTAAGGGAGATTCGTATTAGACTTGGACTCAGACTCTGAATTTGATCCAGTTCATGATGCTACTCTTTTCCTGGGAGGTCCTATGTTTTCTAAGGAAGTTTTTTCTTTACAGGAGATTCCGCTCTCCCTGGTCAAAAACAAATGTTCCCGTAAGAAGAAGAGGCATCGACGAAGATACTAAGTTCTCCTGTATGAATTTCTCAAGTTCCTCATAAGATTCAAGATGGGTGTCCGGAGTCCACCCTTGAAGAGAGGGGTACTGTCACGATCCTGACTGTAGTTTTCATATTTGGTGACTTACCTCTGCCATCTCTATCCTGGATCCTGCATCTTTCTGCTCACTGGGATAAACAGCTTGCCAATACCATGAGTTTCCTGAGTCCTGAGTTCTCTGCCTGGAAGGTAATAGTTAACGAGCTCCACCTGTGGTGATCTTCTGTGTGAGTCTGAATTCAGCAATCTGAAGTTTAGGCCTAAAAGCCAGCATCCTCTGTTTGTTTGCAAGAAGTTCAGGCTTCAGTGTTCTCTTGGCCTGCTAGGCCTCACTCCACTTCACAGCCTAGTCTAGAGTACTCACATGACAGTGACTGTTCACCTGACCCAGAGCTGTCCAATCCTGTGCCAGCCTGAGACTCTCTGAATCACCTGATACTGCTCACCAATTACCAAGGACCAGGAAGTATAAGTCTGAAGACTTGAGTTGGAAACTCTGCCAGTTCCTCGTGTCACACACAGCTCTGTGTGAGCTTTGAAGCTGAGCTCCCTAAAGGTAACCCTTGTACTTCAGTTCCTGTAAAAATTCTGTTCCTTTGCTACCCAGTTTGGATTACATTTGTGTTACCATTGATATCCAGTATTTCTACAGTTCATCTTAAAGGCACAGTTGCAGTATTCCACAGTCTCAATTTATAGGCACAGTTGCAGTGTTTCATCTTAAAGGCACAGTCACAGTATTCCACAGTCTCAACTTAAAGGCACAGTTGCAGTGTTTCATCTTAAAGTCACAGTCGCAGTATTCCACAGTCTCAACTTAAAACCACAGCTGCAGTATTCTACCATCACAGCCGCAGGGTTCTTCAGCTTCGTCCTAAAGTTACAGCCACAGTCATCGTTCTACTTTCAGTTGCGTTTCCAGTTATATCCGGTACCAGCCCGCAATACAGTTGCATCCCAGTCTCACCGGTAACCAGCCAGGTTATCAGTCTCACCAGTAACCAGTCCGTCTTACTATCTTGCCAATAACCTAGAAAGTACATAAGCACCTACTCCTGTGACACTATATCCAGTACAGTCTCACCTATACATTCATCATCCTGCTATCAAAGTCCCTGGTGATCCAGTGGTCAGGATACGGCTTCCTATGCCGAGGCCTGGGTTCGATACCCGGTCAGGGATTGCTCCTTCTTCTCACTGATTCCTACAGACCAGCCTAATATTCACATAGTCCTCCAGTTGCCCGCACAGACTTCACTAACACCGGGTTCACAAAAACCACAGTAATGACAGTTGGAACTGGCCCCATGGACCCGGCCGAAAGTGTTTGTCTGACGCAGGACCTACTAAGCAATATTGCAGGATGCTTGGAGGGTTTGGAGTCGACTCAGTATCAATTGGCACAGTGTCTGCAGCGGAATTCATTCTCCAGAGATTCTCTCACTTTCTGCACTAAGACTCCTGACCAACTGCAGATTTTCTACCAGATGTTATTACAGTTACAAGAACTTTTGTCTAGTATTCTTTCTGTGATGCCTGATCTCTTCAGGAATACTACCAACGTTGTTGATCCTGTTTTGTCCCACCCAGTTACTAAAGTCTCTTCCGCTGTGCAAGGAAAAGTTGTTCATCAGAGCATCCACGGCCCAAGCTCTCTGACGCTGAACGTCAGCGGCATAGCGAGCTACACCTCTGTCTTTACTGTGGAAATTCCAGTCATTTTGTTAAAGATTGCATTCTTCGCAAGCCAGGAAATGGTGACAAATCTCAGTATCATAGCGCTCATGTCTACAAGTCATCCACAGTAGCTGATCCTGCTACTGCTGATGGGGGTGTCAAGAAGGCTACTCTGAAAGAGACTCAAATTTATGACTGGGGTCCGGTGATTAAAAGACCTTATCCCAAGTAGGGTGTCCAGAGAAGAATGTTCAAGCCATTTAGAGTCACAGAGGAGTCCGTGTCTACAGCCCAAGGAGGGGCGTCCGTGTCTACCGCCCAAGGAGGGGCGTCCGTGTCTACCGCCCAAGGAGGGGCGTCTGTCTCTACAGCCCAAGGAGGGGCGTCCGTGTCTACAGCCCAAGGAGGGGCGTCCGTGTCTACAGCCCAAGGAGGGGCGTCCGTGTCTACAGCCCAAGGAGGGGCGTCCGTGTCTACAGCCCAAGGAGGGGCGCCCGTGTCTACAGCCCAAGGAGGGGCATTCGTGTCTTCAGCCCCAGGAGGGGGTTCAGAGCATCCAGCCCCAGGAGGGGTTTCCGAGTGTGCAGCCCAAGGAGGGTTTTCCAATGTTCAAGCTCTAGTAGGGGCATATGAGTCTTCTACTCAAAAAGGAGTATCTGATCTGTCAACCCCAGGAGGGGTGCTGGAAGTAACAACCCTGAGAGAGGTGTCTGATTCATCAACCCCAGGAGGGGTCACCACAGTTTCAGCCCCAAGGGATGTATCCAGAGTCAAGTTTCCAGATGGAAATCTTTGTGCTACAGATGCAGTTATGAACTCCTGTTTGACGTCTCCTGAGAGCATCACCATGTTGGCATCCAGCATGGTTCAGGTCCAGGATGGACCATCTGAACACTTGTATTCTACTCACTCCAGTTCCAGCCGGAATCCATCTCCTCCGGTTTCAGCCGGTCCAGCAATACTCCAGGCTCTGCCTGGTCAGCCCGTCCCGGTTCCATCCAGTCCAGCAATACTCCAGGACCAGCCTGGTCAGCCCGTCCCAGTTCCAGCTGGTCCAGCAATACACCAGGACCAGCCTGGTCAGGCTCATTTGGTTCCAGACAATTTAAATATCCTCGGATCCAATCCAGTCCTACTCATCCAGCCCAAGATTTCTCCAGTTTCAGCCAGTTCAAGTTCATCCGGACTCGATCTGGTACCGTCCATATGTCCGGTTCAGTCTCCTCCGGTCACAGCCGGTCCAGCAGTATTCCAGGTCCAGTCTGGTCAGTCCGTCCCGGTTCCAGCCGGTCCTGCAGCAATTCTACAAGTCCAGCCTGGTCAGTCCGTCCCAGTTCCAGCCAGTCCAGCAATGCTCCAGGACCAGCCTGTTCAGTCTCTTTTGGTTCCAGCCAATTCAAGTATCTTCGGACCCAATCCGGTCCTACTCATCCAGCCAAAGATTTCTCCAGTTTCAGTCTGTTCAAGCTCATCTGGACTCAAACTGATTCCAAGCATTGGTCCGAGTAAAGAACTTTTGTCAGTTAGTCCCAGTAAAGAACTTCCACCAACTAGTTCTAAAACTAGACTTCAGTCTGTCTCTGATTCTGTTTCCTCGTCTTCCAGCATTGAGTCCACAGCTTCTGCAGGGAAATCTAATACCTCTTCTCATCAATGTCAGAATAATTCAGCTGCAGCCGCTAAAGTCAAGAAAAATCCCAAGGCTACTCACTTAAAGTCAGAACGTGCTACAGAGCTGGATACCGATCTGAGTACAGTTTTCTCAGCTTTGTCCCTAAGCTTGTCTGAGCAACCTATTGTTCCATCTGCTGATTTGGAGAAAGGACTTCAGATTAATATTGCTGAGAAGGATACTGATGTTGCTTCCTCAGTCCAGTACCCAGAGTCATTTACCTTAGTCGCAGACGCAAGTGTCGCAGCTTCAGGGAGAAGTACTTGCGTCTCCATCCAGGAGGACATTTCAAGTGATTTCCCAGTTGAGGATTTAAGCCAGACAACTTCAGAAAGGATATTTTTTCATCAGTCTGATGTTCCTCAAACTGTCCCCAATCCAGCTACTGAGAGTGCGTCATCAGTTTCAGACTCTAAGCTTTCATCCACTGCCTTAGCACCTATTTACTTTGATGGAGATTTATTGCAATATGCCGCTCTGGTTGATCGATTTCTCTCTCTGATGGAGTCGGTTCCTTCGGGTGTGGTAACTCCTTCCAACATTACTCGATATCTGTTCCTGGCATTCAGAGGAAGAGCTTTGGAGTGGGCCAACACGCTTTTTGAGAGTAATGCTCCTGTGTTCCATGATTTACAGACTTTTAGTAATGCTGTGGTTAAAGAATTTAGTCCTAAACCTTTGGAATCTGACTCAGTAAAAAAATCATGCTCTAAAGGGAATGCAGAAGGAAGTTTGTGCCGTTCTTCCAGGGATAATCTAAGTTTCTCCTTCTGTAAGAATCCGACCATTAAAATTGGTCATGTAGGAGTCTCTCCTAGTCCAAATAATTTAAGACTCCAGTGCACTTCTTTGTCATCTGCAAACTGTGTATCTAAGGGAGATTCGTATTAGACTTGGACTCAGACTCTGAATTTGATCCAGTTCATGATGCTACTCTTTTCCTGGGAGGTCCTATGTTTTCTAAGGAAGTTTTTTCTTTACAGGAGATTCCGCTCTCCCTGGTCAAAAACAAATGTTCCCGTAAGAAGAAGAGGCATCGACGAAGATACTAAGTTCTCCTGTATGAATTTCTCAAGTTCCTCATAAGATTCAAGATGGGTGTCCGGAGTCCACCCTTGAAGAGAGGGGTACTGTCACGATCCTGACTGTAGTTTTCATATTTGGTGACTTACCTCTGCCATCTCTATCCTGGATCCTGCATCTTTCTGCTCACTGGGATAAACAGCTTGCCAATACCATGAGTTTCCTGAGTCCTGAGTTCTCTGCCTGGAAGGTAATAGTTAACGAGCTCCACCTGTGGTGATCTTCTGTGTGAGTCTGAATTCAGCAATCTGAAGTTTAGGCCTAAAAGCCAGCATCCTCTGTTTGTTTGCAAGAAGTTCAGGCTTCAGTGTTCTCTTGGCCTGCTAGGCCTCACTCCACTTCACAGCCTAGTCTAGAGTACTCACATGACAGTGACTGTTCACCTGACCCAGAGCTGTCCAATCCTGTGCCAGCCTGAGACTCTCTGAATCACCTGATACTGCTCACCAATTACCAAGGACCAGGAAGTATAAGTCTGAAGACTTGAGTTGGAAACTCTGCCAGTTCCTCGTGTCACACACAGCTCTGTGTGAGCTTTGAAGCTGAGCTCCCTAAAGGTAACCCTTGTACTTCAGTTCCTGTAAAAATTCTGTTCCTTTGCTACCCAGTTTGGATTACATTTGTGTTACCATTGATATCCAGTATTTCTACAGTTCATCTTAAAGGCACAGTTGCAGTATTCCACAGTCTCAATTTATAGGCACAGTTGCAGTGTTTCATCTTAAAGGCACAGTCACAGTATTCCACAGTCTCAACTTAAAGGCACAGTTGCAGTGTTTCATCTTAAAGTCACAGTCGCAGTATTCCACAGTCTCAACTTAAAACCACAGCTGCAGTATTCTACCATCACAGCCGCAGGGTTCTTCAGCTTCGTCCTAAAGTTACAGCCACAGTCATCGTTCTACTTTCAGTTGCGTTTCCAGTTATATCCGGTACCAGCCCGCAATACAGTTGCATCCCAGTCTCACCGGTAACCAGCCAGGTTATCAGTCTCACCAGTAACCAGTCCGTCTTACTATCTTGCCAATAACCTAGAAAGTACATAAGCACCTACTCCTGTGACACTATATCCAGTACAGTCTCACCTATACATTCATCATCCTGCTATCAAAGTCCCTGGTGATCCAGTGGTCAGGATACGGCTTCCTATGCCGAGGCCTGGGTTCGATACCCGGTCAGGGATTGCTCCTTCTTCTCACTGATTCCTACAGACCAGCCTAATATTCACATAGTCCTCCAGTTGCCCGCACAGACTTCACTAACACCGGGTTCACAAAAACCACAGTAATGACAGTTGGAACTGGCCCCATGGACCCGGCCGAAAGTGTTTGTCTGACGCAGGACCTACTAAGCAATATTGCAGGATGCTTGGAGGGTTTGGAGTCGACTCAGTATCAATTGGCACAGTGTCTGCAGCGGAATTCATTCTCCAGAGATTCTCTCACTTTCTGCACTAAGACTCCTGACCAACTGCAGATTTTCTACCAGATGTTATTACAGTTACAAGAACTTTTGTCTAGTATTCTTTCTGTGATGCCTGATCTCTTCAGGAATACTACCAACGTTGTTGATCCTGTTTTGTCCCACCCAGTTACTAAAGTCTCTTCCGCTGTGCAAGGAAAAGTTGTTCATCAGAGCATCCACGGCCCAAGCTCTCTGACGCTGAACGTCAGCGGCATAGCGAGCTACACCTCTGTCTTTACTGTGGAAATTCCAGTCATTTTGTTAAAGATTGCATTCTTTGCAAGCCAGGAAATGGTGACAAATCTCAGTATCATAGCGCTCATGTCTACAAGTCATCCACAGTAGCTGATCCTGCTACTGCTGATGGGGGTGTCAAGAAGGCTACTCTGAAAGAGACTCAAATTTATGACTGGGGTCCGGTGATTAAAAGACCTTATCCCAAGTAGGGTGTCCAGAGAAGAATGTTCAAGCCATTTAGAGTCACAGAGGAGTCCGTGTCTACAGCCCAAGGAGGGGCGTCCGTGTCTACCGCCCAAGGAGGGGCGTCCGTCTCTACAGCCCAAGGAGGGGCGTCCGTGTCTACAGCCCAAGGAGGGGCGTCCGTGTCTACAGCCCAAGGAGGGGCGTCCGTGTCTACAGCCCAAGGAGGGGCGTCCGTGTCTACAGCCCAAGGAGGGGCGTCCGTGTCTACAGCCCAAGGAGGGGCATTCGTGTCTTCAGCCCCAGGAGGGGGTTCAGAGCATCCAGCCCCAGGAGGGGTTTCCGAGTGTGCAGCCCAAGGAGGGTTTTCCAATGTTCAAGCTCTAGTAGGGGCATATGAGTCTTCTACTCAAAAAGGAGTATCTGATCTGTCAACCCCAGGAGGGGTGCTGGAAGTAACAACCCTGAGAGAGGTGTCTGATTCATCAACCCCAGGAGGGGTCACCACAGTTTCAGCCCCAAGGGATGTATCCAGAGTCAAGTTTCCAGATGGAAATCTTTGTGCTACAGATGCAGTTATGAACTCCTGTTTGACGTCTCCTGAGAGCATCACCATGTTGGCATCCAGCATGGTTCAGGTCCAGGATGGACCATCTGAACACTTGGATTCTACTCACTCCAGTTCCAGCCAGAATCCATCTCCTCCGGTTTCAGCCGGTCCAGCAATACTCCAGGCTCTGCCTGGTCAGCCCGTCCCGGTTCCATCCAGTCCAGCAATACTCCAGGACCAGCCTGGTCAGCTCGTCCCAGTTCCAGCTGGTCCAGCAATACACCAGGACCAGCCTGGTCAGGCTCATTTGGTTCCAGACAATTTAAGTATCCTCGGATCCAATCCAGTCCTACTCATCCAGCCCAAGATTTCTCCAGTTTCAGTCAGTTCAAGTTCATCCGGACTCGATCTGGTACCGTCCATATGTCCGGTTCAGTCTCCTCCGGTCACAGCCGGTCCAGCAGTATTCCAGGTCCAGTCTGGTCAGTCCGTCCCGGTTCCAGCCGGTCCTGCAGCAATTCTACAAGTCCAGCCTGGTCAGTCCGTCCCAGTTCCAGCCAGTCCAGCAATGCTCCAGGACCAGCCTGTACAGTCTCTTTTGGTTCCAGCCAATTCAAGTATCTTCGGACCCAATCCGGTCCTACTCATCCAGCCAAAGATTTCTCCAGTTTCAGTCTGTTCAAGCTCATCTGGACTCAAACCGATTCCAAGCATTGGTCCGAGTAAAGAACTTTTGTCAGTTAGTCCCAGTAAAGAACTTCCACCAACTAGTTCTAAAACTAGACTTCAGTCTGTCTCTGATTCTGTTTCCTCGTCTTCCAGCATTGAGTCCACAGCTTCTGCAGGGAAATCTAATACCTCTTCTCATCAATGTCAGAATAATTCAGCTGCAGCCGCTAAAGTCAAGAAAAATCCCAAGGCTACTCACTTAAAGTCAGAACGTGCTACAGAGCTGGATACCGATCTGAGTACAGTTTTCTCAGCTTTGTCCCTAAGCTTGTCTGAGCAACCTATTGTTCCATCTGCTGATTTGGAGAAAGGACTTCAGATTAATATTGCTGAGAAGGATACTGATGTTGCTTCCTCAGTCCAGTACCCAGAGTCATTTACCTTAGTCGCAGACGCAAGTGTCGCAGCTTCAGGGAGAAGTACTTGCGTCTCCATCCAGGAGGACATTTCAAGTGATTTCCCAGTTGAGGATTTAAGCCAGACAACTTCAGAAAGGATATTTTTTCATCAGTCTGATGTTCCTCAAACTGTCCCCAATCCAGCTACTGAGAGTGCGTCATCAGTTTCAGACTCTAAGCTTTCATCCACTGCCTTAGCACCTATTTACTTTGATGGAGATTTATTGCAATATGCCGCTCTGGTTGATCGATTTCTCTCTCTGATGGAGTCGGTTCCTTCGGGTGTGGTAACTCCTTCCAACATTACTCGATATCTGTTCCTGGCATTCAGAGGAAGAGCTTTGGAGTGGGCCAACACGCTTTTTGAGAGTAATGCTCCTGTGTTCCATGATTTACAGACTTTTAGTAATGCTGTGGTTAAAGAATTTAGTCCTAAACCTTTGGAATCTGACTCAGTAAAAAAATCATGCTCTAAAGGGAATGCAGAAGGAAGTTTGTGCCGTTCTTCCAGGGATAATCTAAGTTTCTCCTTCTGTAAGAATCCGACCATTAAAATTGGTCATGTAGGAGTCTCTCCTAGTCCAAATAATTTAAGACTCCAGTGCACTTCTTTGTCATCTGCAAACTGTGTATCTAAGGGAGATTCGTATTAGACTTGGACTCAGACTCTGAATTTGATCCAGTTCATGATGCTACTCTTTTCCTGGGAGGTCCTATGTTTTCTAAGGAAGTTTTTTCTTTACAGGAGATTCCGCTCTCCCTGGTCAAAAACAAATGTTCCCGTAAGAAGAAGAGGCATCGACGAAGATCCTAAGTTCTCCTGTATGAATTTCTCAAGTTCCTCATAAGATTCAAGATGGGTGTCCGGAGTCCACCCTTGAAGAGAGGGGTACTGTCACGATCCTGACTGTAGTTTTCATATTTGGTGACTTACCTCTGCCATCTCTATCCTGGATCCTGCATCTTTCTGCTCACTGGGATAAACAGCTTGCCAATACCATGAGTTTCCTGAGTCCTGAGTTCTCTGCCTGGAAGGTAATAGTTAACGAGCTCCACCTGTGGTGATCTTCTGTGTGAGTCTGAATTCAGCAATCTGAAGTTTAGGCCTAAAAGCCAGCATCCTCTGTTTGTTTGCAAGAAGTTCAGGCTTCAGTGTTCTCTCGGCCTGCTAGGCTTCACTCCACTTCACAACCTAGTCTAGAGTACTCACATGACAGTGACTGTTCACCTGACCCAGAGCTGTCCAATCCTGTGCCAGCCTGAGACTCTCTGAATCACCTGATACTGCTCACCAATCACCAAGGACCAGGAAGTATAAGTCTGAAGACTTGAGTTGGAAACTCTGCCAGTTCCTCGTGTCACACACAGCTCTGTGTGAGCTTTGAAGCTGAGCTCCCTAAAGGTAACCCTTGTACTTCAGTTCCTGTAAAAACTCTGTTCCTTTGCTACCCAGTTTGGATTACATTTGTGTTACCATTGATATCCAGTATTTCTACAGTTCATCTTAAAGGCACAGTTGCAGTATTCCATAGTTTCATCTTAAAGGCACAGTCACAGTATTCCACAGTCTCAACTTATAGGCACAGTTGCAGTGTTTCATCTTAAAGGCACAGTCACAGTATTCCACAGTCTCAACTTAAAGGCACAGTTGCAGTGTTTCATCTTAAAGTCACAGTCGCAGTATTCCACAGTCTCAACTTAAAACCACAGCTGCAGTATTCTACCATCACAGCCACAGGGTTCTTCAGCTTCGTCCTAAAGTTACAGCCACAGTCATCATTCTACTTTCAGTTGCGTTTCCAGTTATATCCGGTACCAGCCCGCATTACAGTTGCATCCCAGTCTCACCGGTAACCAGCCCGGTTATCAGTCTCACCAGTAACCAGTCCATCTTACTATCTTGCCAGTAACGTAGAAAGTACATAAGCACCTACTCCTGTGACACTATATCCAGTACAGTCTCACCTATACATTCATCATCCTGCTATCAAAGTCCCTGGTGATCCAGTGGTTAGGATATGGCTTCCTATGCCGAGGCCCGGGTTCGATACCCGATCATGGATTGCTCCTTCTTACTCTCACTGATTGCTACAGACCAGCCTAATATTCACATAGTCCTCCAGTTGCCCACACAGACTTCACTAACACCGGGTTCACAAAAACTACAGTCATGACAATTACAAGGATATGGAGATCAAAGGATGGTAGAAATGTAATTTAAGAAAAACCATATGGTTGTTAATATGACATGGATTCCCTAATGGACCTGGGTCAATCAATATGGGAATTATATCTAATTTAAATATGAATAGAGAATTCATTAGATAAATGATCTAATCAAGTAAAATATAATACATCATATTTCTGTAAGAGTCTGCATAATCTACAACATACTAATAAATAGGCATAAAACACAGTGGAGATAACAAATTATATATTTATTGTAATAAAATAAGCACACAGAAGAACATGTAGATAACAGACCACAATAGTTTAGAAGGATTAGTTTATGTTTACACGTTTTGCAGTGTATTGATTGTTAATTTATTCACAGTGACGCCACTTTTTGTGTAAGAATATTTAGTACTTGGCATAAATGTATTCGTTTATCCAATAAACACAAGAACACTTATCTCATTTATTATACGTCACATATAAGTTGTCACAATGATTAGAACACATAATGGCACCAAAATAGTCACCCAACACAGTCACATTTTTATTAGAAATTATACACCCCTTAAGGGAAAGTTTTATTTTATCTTATTTCAAGTATATATTAATTCATACACCAATGGAAGACATATAAATAATTTTTCAAAATGAGAATACACTCACATGTATATAAAAATATGATAACGAATCTAGTAAATATGCATAATACATACAAAAATACATGTTGGTTAGTAAATAAACAAAATAAAATTATTACATATCATGGAATTGATTAATATACACATATCATATTACTCAGAAAAACAATATTCGGAATAGCCATCAAATAGTAACAGTGTAATAACAGGTGCACTGCTCAGAGGCTGCATAAACTTTGAAACATCATTATAAGAAAATTCCATTTAATAGGATTCTAATTATTAAGGTACACAAGAGAGTATAACATCATTAAATAATCTTTGAAGAATGTAATAATGCATAGCTATTGAAAAACATCATACTTTATTAATAGAAATAAAGACAGGACACAGTAAATATATTTTTAATAGTTTTTTATTCACTAACACTTCCTTTATCACGGCAAAATAATTATTTTCACTCAATTTTAATACTTCTAATAACTACTTTATTTAGTCCTATAATGGGCTAATTGGAAAATAAAAATAGATTTGTAAGCCTACAGGCTATATTAATGTGAAGTTTGTTGAATAATTTTAATAAATTAACAACTAAAAGTTACATTTTAAATAAATATAGGAAAAGTGTGCACCCAATAATAATCCAGTTCTTCTCTCTTTTCTAAGTATTCTAGCTTGGTCTTTAACTGGAGGGTAGCACTTGATCCGTTTTGACTATCATTATATGGATAAGTGAAAATATAATTATGAAGGATCAATATTTCCTATAATATATTTTTTTTCTGGTGCGGAAAATTTTCTTTTTCTTGATAATGGTGCAACAACATGATGTTTTGCAATGTACTATGTAGAAGGCTGTATTTATGTGCATATAAACCCAAACCTTCACATAAATGCCTGAGAAAGGTGATCACAGATAAATGACTGAGTCTGCAAACAAAAATCAGCGAGTCCAGAGCTACCATAAGTACGGCATACAGTCACACTTGCATAGACTCACAGGGGTAGTCTAACTGATTTGACCCCTTTGTGTAAGCTGTTATTGCAAATCAGCTTAACAGGTGATCTCCAAGGTATGGCCTGGTCAGTATTGGGAAGGGGAACCTCCTGAGAATACCAGGTGCAGTGGGCCACTTTTAAGAGAAGAACTTACATCCCATAAACCCTCTTACACACTCTCCAATCTGAAAAATTGTCTCAGACCAACATGGTATTGACTCACTAGAGTACAGAAAAAATAAGTATTTCTCCCTCCTTTTCCATTTTTTGTTATTGATCACGGCCCACTGCCTTACTACCTCGAATACGCCTGATTTCATTTGATCTCGGAAGCCTAATAGGTACGGCCTGGCCAGTACCAGGACGGGAAACCTCCTGAGAATACCAGGTGCAGTGGGCCCAATGTTATTCACCCCATCACATTCAATCCCCCAACAACCCCTCCCTCTTCCACTAAGGGAATTTTGATCACAGTCCTTGCTTCACCTTTTTCGCATTCCCTTTGAGATTTATTTTAGACCCAATTCAGAATTTTGCCTATACTGCCTTCATCAGTGATATCCATAATTCAGGCTAGTACAGTGACTTTCTGGATACCCTGCATCTCCACGAGACCATTTGGTATCCCTTACTACTCCACTGATATTTTCACCATTTTTATCATCTTGTACCTCATTTGCTAAAAAGGTTAAACAAGATTTTTTATACACACGAGCCCTAATTTTTGTCCAACATTTCTTTCTTTTTATTCAAGGATTAAAATAAAGGTTATGTCTTAATATCTTTTCATTATACATATTATCCTTATTTTTTCAAATGAGTGCTCCCAAACAAGGGTTTTTTGTCTTTTCCTCTTGTCCTTTCCAATTGTAGTATATCCTACAAAATTCCTGGGAGCACCGCCAATCATTAGCAGTTCTAGATCTACTTAATAACTGCATGTATATTGGTATATCATTGTTAACATTTATTTTTGTACGTTAGCTATATTATTTAACTAGTGCGGTTCCACAAAATACATGTTCCTACGATCTCCAAGGTTGCCAATGTCCAATTGGAAGTAGCTCCCTCTGAACTAAGAAGTGGTGACCCCACACTGTTCCCACTTTAGCAGGTGGCATTGTTGCCTCCTCAATCTAGGAGCATGGCGCTTGACTGTGATATCATAGCCACGCACCATGCACCCTCCCAGTGTAACACTTACCTAGAGGAGCAGTAACAAGCATAGCCATGGGTAATCAGGCATTTTGTCTAGGGGTGTCATTGGGGTGGGGCATTTAATCACTAGACAAGTGACAACCATAGTTTTCCTCTAAAATATGCTTTACATCATTGAATATGTAATATATTACATATTTAATGATGTGGAACATAAGATAAAGCCTTTACAAATGTAAGATTCTAATAATATAACCCGTTTTAGAAATATCTTGCCAGTTAAAACCCTAAAAATAATATTTAAAAGGAAATGTAGTTCTCTGCACAGTTATGTAATCAATAACAGAATATATACATAGCAACAGGAGCTTCCTATTACTTTCATGACTGAAATGTCTTTTTTCTGCCAACCAAACAGAAATACACAGACCACTGAATTATTGATTGGAACTTTTTCTCAGAACTTTGAGTCCACAAAGACTATTCATCCTCACCAACTATTTCACTCAGGAAAAAATCAATTTCTGACTATTTTATTTAATCTTTGCTATTGATCTTCATGGTATTGTCTTTTTGGAGAATCTGACAGCATATGTATGGTACCCCTTTATTCTCTATTTGATGTACACCAAAGACAGCAAATGCAATGTAGAATCAGAAAACTAGCATATTATTTCATACTATGTGAAAACAACAACAAGAATTCCAACACAAACAATAGCTAAACAGTTAGGCATAACGAGGGCCTGATTAAGAGATGGACATAGTAGTCCAACTGATGTGTCTTTATACAGAGTGCTTTGCTAAAATATGCTAATGTTGCAGGAGGTGGCTTGGATCCCTCTGTGTGAACATTGGTCTACTGAGTAACCCTCAGGTTACTCACGGCAGCTGGTGTTTTCACACAGCCTGCGCCAGTGAAGTTGCATCCATGGATGCAATACCTGGCCTCAGTACACTCTGTAAATGGGGCAGAAACTCTTTGTTTTCCGGAACACTGGCCATCACAGTCCCTTCCCCACACCCAAATGGCCCCAGCATGTTAATCATGCTTAGGAGGCACTGCAACTTTTTTTTGCTAGTAAAGATGATTGCCGAGGAACTTATTGTTATTTCATGTAACTCCTCCCTTTCGAGTACCTGTTTCTACCTATCAATTGGTTGAACAATTAAGAACAAAATAAGTCACCAATTTCTGTTCAAAGCAAATCTTTAACCTCCCAGATCTTCAACCAGGTAGACGATCTGTGTTGAACAGAGTTGGTTCTTCTTCTATACATGCCATTCTGTATACATGAATTAGTAGACCGATTTTTCTGGTGCGAGTTCTCCTGAATCCAAATAATCTTAACATCATTTTAATCTACCTGTATTCTATTACATGTTTTGTATCTTTTTTGGGTACATGTTGGTGGATTGGTTTTGTGTAAAGAAGTACAGAAAAACAGTATCCATTGTAGACTGATATCATCAGTTCTCTGAGCGCCTGGTGACTTAGTTTGTTTTTGCATTATTTTGTGGTGTGGGGTGACACCATCTATCATTGGGGACTGTTTGCCATAGAGGCGCATTTGATCTTAATACAATTAATCAAAGCCTCCAGATTCCTAAATAGGGCTCTGTAAACATGAGGACCACCACTCCATATAAGTGCAAAAAAATTATAAGTTGAATCCATAATGAACAGAATGTTCACTAAACCCATATGATGGCATTGCAACACAATAATTGTCAAACAGCAGTCAGCTCATCGGGTATACATAATCACCTTTCCATCAGACAATGCCCGACGGTACCGTTTTGGTGTATTCACATCTTCCTCATGGACCATGTGCATGAGGAAGGGTTGAAATGGTGCTTAGTCACCGCTGAAGGTCCCTTATATAGAATCCAAATCCCGCAAAAATCTGATGCCGGGAGTATAACGTTTTGCCTAGATCTAGAGTCCGAATCCATTGGGAATACCAGAGGCTCGGGTAGACTTGGATCCCGGAAGTTCGGGTGCATTAAAATTTTGTAAAAGCTGAACCACTCATCACATATATACACTGCTCCAAAAAATAAAGGGAACACTAAAATAACACATCCTAGATCTGAATGAATGAAATATTCTTATTTAATACTTTGTTCTTTACATAGTTGAATGTGCTGACAACAAAATCACACAAAAATTGTCAATGGAAATCAAATTTATTAACCCATGGAGGTCTGGATTTGGAGTCACCCTCAAAATTAAGTGGAAAAACACACTACAGGCTGATCCAACTTTGATGTAATGTCCTTAAAACAAGTCAAAATGAGGCTCAGTAGTGTGTGTGGCCTCCACGTGCCTGTATGACCTCCCTACAACCCACACAAGTGGCTCAGGTAGTGCAGCTCATCCAGGATGGCACATCAATGCGAGCTGTGGCAAGAAGGTTTGCTGTATCTGTCAGCGTAGTGTCCAGAGCATGGAGGCGCTACCAGGAGATAGGCCAGTACATCAGGAGACGTGGAGGAGGCCGGAGGAGGGCAACAACCCAGCAGCAGGACGCTACCTCCGCCTTTGTGCAAGGAGGAACAGGAGGAGCACTGCCAGAGCCCTGCAAAATGACCTCCAGCAAGCCACAAATGTGCATGTGTCTACTCATACGATCAGAAACAGACTCCATGAGGGCCCGACGTCCACAGGTGGGGGTTGTGCTTACAGCCCAACACCGTGCAGCACATTTGGCATTTGCAAGAGAACACCAAGATTGGCAAATTCGCCACTGGCGCCCTGTGCTCTTCACAGATGAAAGCAGGTTCTCACTGAGCACATGTGACAGACGTGACAGAGTCTGGAGATGCCAAGGAGAACGTTCTGCTGCCTGCAACATCCTCCAGCATGACCGATTTGGCAGTGGGTCAGAAATGGTGTGGGGTGGCATTTCTTTGGGGGGCTGCACAGCCCTCCATGTGCTCGCCAGATGTAGCCTGACTGCCATAAGGTACTGAGATGAGATCCTCAGACCCCTTTGTTAGACCATATGCTGGTGCGGTTGGCCCTGGGTTCCTCCTAATGCAAGACAATGCTAGACCTCATGTGGCTGGAGTGTGTCAGCAGTTCCTGCAAGACGAAGGCATTGATGCTATGGACTGGCCCGCCCGTTCCCCAGACCTGAATCCAATTGAGCACATCTGGGACATCATGTCTCGCTCCATCCACCAACGCCACGTTGCACCACAGACTGTCCAGGAGTTGGCGGATGCTTTAGTCCAGGTCTGGGAGTAGATCCCTCAGGAGACCATCCGCCACCTCATCAGGAGCATGCCCATGCATTGTAGGGAGGTCATACAGGCATGTGGAGGTCACACACACTACTGAGCCTCATTTTGACTTTTTTTTTTTAAACATTAAATTTTTATTGAAAAGTTTACACACAGAAATGGGGAACAGAAAAAAGAGATAAGGGAAACACAGGGGAAGTGCTGAATGGTTACCATATGCAAATACAAACAACGCACAGTCGGAGGAATATACAGTTGGCTACATTAGGCGTACAGATACAAGAAAATTAGAAAGCACTGAGAGAAGACATGGAGAGAAAATATCTGGTATCATAGCATTCTCGTAGAGGTCAATCTAGGAAGGGCCAAGCACAGACATATCAATTGGAGAGCTGTAAACGGTTAGCCTACCTTCTCTACTCATATAATCGGGCCATCCTAACCATTTCAAGTGGATAGAGTTAGCCGAGGAGGAATATTTAGCCTCCGCTGTTTCAAAAATGAAATGTTTGTGAATCTTATTTTGGATGAACGCTAAGGTGTGGACATTCTCAGATTTCCACAATTGTGCTATAGCAGCTTTAGCGGCTATCAAGATATGCCCCAAGACGTAGCGATCACCTGCGGAGAGGCGATCTACGTGCAAGTGAAATAGCGCTAGAGCTGGGTCCATGGGGATGCTGAGCCCTAACACCATGCTAGCCATATTTAAAACTTCTCTCCAAAGTGGTTGTATACGAGGGCATGCCCAGAATATATGAAAGATATCCCCCGTAGAGCCGCATTTCCTCCAACATGATTTAGATTGTGAAGGCCAGATTCTGTGCTGTCTTTCAGGGGTGAAGTAGGCCCTCTGTATAAGCTTGTAGAACATTTCGGAGTGGTTAACACATTTGGAGACTTTAAAACAAGATCTAAATATACTGTCCCAATCTGCATCAGTAAAGGACCTATTCAAATCTCTTTCCCATAAAGTCTGAGCTTTTAATTTTGTCTGTGTACCGTTTGTCAATTGAAATTGATACCACCACGTAACCCATATTTATGCGAGGACGTCTCCAATCGGCTTTTAATATAAGCCGGAAGAGAAGGTTTGTGGAGATGTGAGGGAGTAAATGAGTGTAACCAACTTCTCACCTGCAGGTATTTGAAAAAATCCTGAGTCCGAATCTCAAATCTCTCTTGCAATTGAGAAAAGGACATCAAGACGTCTCCTACAAATAAATCGCCCACAGTGGAGAGCCCCTTCCGAATCCACTCCTCTAGGGAAACATTAGGAATCAATGACATAAGAGCAGTTAACGACAGGCAAGGGGTAGGCAAATTAAGCTCTTCCGAAGGGAATACTAATTTATGCCATGAATCTAGGGTCATTTTAATAGACTTGCAGGATCCGGCCCTACTCCGAGCAGCAGACAGTGGTAACCAAAACAAATCAGGGAGAGAAACAGCGTCCAAGCATGAAGCTTCCAGAATAACCCAAGGTTTCAGACTCGAGGTGTCAAACCAGTCTCTAGACTGACTTATCAGACATGCAGCATGGTACTTTTCTATATCTGGGAAAGCTACCCCACCAGACAGTTTAGGCAGTATAAGAGTTTTTTATAGCAATTTTCGGTCTAGAGCCTCCCCAAACATATCTGATCAAGACCTGGTTAAATTTATTATAGAAGAGTCTGGGAAGGGGCCTTGGTATGGCGCGAAACAGGTACATTAATTTCGGCAATAGGACCATCTTGGCAGCAGCAATCCTACCCAACCAAGACACCTCCTGTAGCATCCACTCCCCAGTCAGCTCCGTAAACACTTTTAATAACGGGGCATGATTACACTCAATCAAGTTATCTTCTCTGGTTAAGTTAATTCCTAGATATCTCAAGGAGCAGGACTTCCAGGCATATTTGTACAAATCCTTCAACCTAGAGACCACAGTAGGAGGTATATGGAGTGGGAGGGCTTCAGTTTTATTTGTATTTAACTTATAAAAAGAAACATCGGAATAGCTTTGAAGGACGTCATGCAAAACTGGCAAGGAAGCTTCAGGGTCAGATAGACATAGCAGAATATTGTCCGCAAACAAGCTAATCGCGTCCCGGGATCTAATGCAAGCAGCCAAGGGTTCTATCGCCAACGCAAAAATAAGAGGGGATAGCGGGCAGCCCTGACGCGTGCCATTAGAGATATTGAAGGGTGATGAAAGGCATCCATTAACAAAGACCCGTGCACTGGGTGAGGAATAGAGAGCCAGGATAGAGTCTAAGATCCTTCCAGAGAAGCCAAATTTGTCCAGAGTTAATCTCATAAAATCCCAGTTCAAACTATCGAACGCCTTTTCGGCGTCTAGAGACAAAACTAGGAGGGGTTCTCTTCTACAGGCAGAATGCTCAATCACATTAATCACCCTACGGGTATTATCCGGGGCCTGTCGGTTTAAAACGAAACCCACTTGGTCAGGGTTGATAAGAGAGGGGAGCAGGGGACTGATACGGTTGGCAATTAATTTGGCATACATTTTTAGATCCGTATTCAATAAAGCAATTGATCTAAAATTTTGAACGTAGGTAGGGTTTTTTCTCGGTTTGGGAATGGTGATGATTTGAGCTTCCAGCATCTCTTTGGGGAAGTGACCAGCCTCTGAGGCTTCATTAAACACAGACAAGAGCACCGGGGCTAAACTCTCCTTGAAGGATTTATAGAAACCAGAAGGATAACCGTCGGGTCCCGGGGCCTTATCCACTGGGAGGGAGTCAATAGCCTTTTCGACTTCGGCTAAAGTCCAAGGCACACTTAGAGAGCTACAAGACTCCGACGACAGCGAGGGGAGAAGAAAGTTGCTCTGAAAATTCTGAACATCTACGCCTGTAGGTTGAAAAGTAGAAGAATCCCCCTTCAGGTTGTATAATTTAGAGTAATAGGATGCAAAGACATTTGTAATTTCATCAGGATCGTAGACTCTTTTACCCCTATCCGAATGGACAATATGAATTTTTTCTTTAGCCTTCTTACCCCTCAGCTTCCTCGCCAGTAGTCTACCAGCCCTATTATCATAAACATAAAATTTTTGGTTCAGTCTATGTAGGTTGCGTTGGACCTCTGCTAGATAGAAAACATTCACCGCCTCCCTTGCTTCTCTCAATGACTTAAGGAGGGCTTTATCGTGTGGATGTGCCTTGTGAGAACTCTCCAGGGAAGCGACTGTAAGCTCAGCTTGTTCAAATTTTTTGCGATATGCCCTTTTAAGTTTAGCCGCTGTTTGGATCGCCGTCCCTCGTGTCACTGCTTTGAGGGCGCACCAGAATGTGAAGATAGACGTCTCCTGAGGAGAGTTCTCAGAAAGATAATAATCCAAGGTGGATTGGATAGCCTGCGTGGTCTCTGGCTGAAGAAGACTGAGTTTACCTAAACACCAGGGGGCCGGGGTAACCTTTCTACTATTTATATCCCATTCGATGAATAGTGGGGAGTGATCCGACCAGGACATGGGGAGAATGGAGATTTTATGGATGGACTGTAGAGTCCACTTATATGCTAATGCTAGATCTATTCTAGAATAGGATGCATGCACCGGGGAGTAAAATGTGTAATCTCTGTCCATTGGATGGTTAACGCGCCAGAGGTCTAATAGATCATATTCCACCAGTAGCTGGCTAAATCCCTTTGCATTCCTATGGAGCTGACTGGAGAGCGAGGGCCGCTTGCCAGAGTTATCAACTAAAGGGTCCAGAGTCAAATTAAAGTCCCCCATTTAGAGTAAAGCGCCCTTAGCCAATTGTTGCACCTTAGCGCAGAGTTTCCTGCAAAATGCTAGTTGCTTGGTGTTAGGAGCATAGCAAGAAACTAATGTCACCTCTTTATTTTCAAGAGGACCAACCAGAATTAGCATTCTCCCCTCAGGGTCGCAATATTGCGAAGTGAGGGAAAACGCGCAGTGCTGAGATATTAAGATTGCCACCCCCGCCTTCTTTGCTGGCCCGTTAGCCAAATAGCAATGAGGGAATCTCCCATTAGTAAACTGTGGAGGGGCAGATTTAATAAAATGAGTATCTTGGACTGCTATGATTTGAGCTTTAAGTTTATGAAAATAAATAAGCGCTAATCTCCTCTTATGTGGGGAATTAAGACCTTTTGCATTTATAGAGACAATGTTAACCATATTGTAAAACTGTCGGGGATTGCGTAGCTATCAACAACCAACTGGCAGGTAGAAAGTGTGTGTAACATACCCGGACTAAAGGAGAGGAAAAGGGAAAGAAAGGACAAAAAAGAAAAAAGATAACAGGAAGAAAAAACAGGACATTAACCCCTCAAGGGGGTACATTTGGACGCCTAACCATGGCGACTCAGAATTAAATGGTGGGGGGTAGTGGTCAATCCGCCCGTACCCGAACCAAAATTAAACTAAATGTAGTCCCTCGGCCCCTCATCTCTGGGCCCCCGACAGCCACCGGGATTAAAGGAAACTCAGGTAGAATTCCCAGCCAACAAAGAAATGTGGGTGGCAGTCGGGGCAGCAGAGACAGACAGTAAACAGTGAAACGGCAGTGAGGAGGCAACACTGAAAAACATTCTTATAGCACTCAAATATCACATAAACACCCTCCTCAGATAATCGCCAAGGAGCTGGTGCAACGTAGGAAATATGACATGACAAACCGATTAGAAAAACATGAAATCAATGCAAGTGTAGTAAATCAAGCAATACTCAAAGTTCTACAGCCGATGAGGCCCAGTCCTGCTGAAGGCCCCGTTCGGGAGAGGTGTGTGTAGGAGAACTTGCAGAGTTCCATGATGCTAGGATCTTTTTACCCTCCTCGACGTTCGTTATAACAACTGTGGAACCTTCTCGAGAGATGAGCAACTTAGTAGGGAATCCCCATCTGTATAGAATGTTCTCTTTACGTAGCACTGATGTGATGGGGTAAAGAGAGCGCCGTTTCGCTAAAGTAGCAGGGGACAAGTCTCCGAATATCTGAAGTGAGCCCAAAGCCTCCGACGCAGCGTCCGAGGGTCTAGCAGCTTTCAAGATTGCCTCCTTCACATGGAAATAGTGTAACCTCATAAGGACATCCCGGGGACACCATCAGGAGTGTTCCTGGCCTTAGGAAGCCTATGGATACGATCGATTAGGAAGTCCACGGAGCGGTACAAAGGAAGGAGTCTGCTGAAGAGGTCAACTGCAAAATCGTTTAAAGCGCTATTAGCGACAGCTTCCGGAATACCACGTAGCTTTATGTTATTACGTCTCGATCTGTCTTCTATGTCCGAGAGTTTGTCCCTGAGTGCCGTGACCTCATTTTGGAGCAGTTCATGTGAAGAGATCAGGTCGTTGTGCGACGACACCACTTCCCCCATTTTTGTTTCTAGGTGATCGGTGCGGCCACCAATCTCGTCAATAGATCTCTGGCATTCCTTCATAGTCGCTCTAAATTCTGCCGCGACTTCATCCTTAAATTGTGTTAGGAGATGCTTCATAGCGCCCACCGTAAGCGCGTCGCTGTCATCAATGGAGTTGGTGTGTGCAGTGGCAGGGGCGGACGCATTTCTAAGTGGTGAGGGCACGAGAACAGCAGGCTTAGAGGCGCCACCCCGTGGATCCTTTGCTTTAGCGGCCTGGGGAGAAGGTTTAAAGAACACCACCTGGGAAACAGTTTTAGCAGCCTTATATTTCTTGGGAGACATTACAACGCTGAATGACAAAGGTAGAGGAACTGGAGGCAAGAGGCGTCTGGAGTATCAATCGAGGAAGGATCCACAAAAAAGTCGAGTCGTCATATCATGTCATAGGAGCATTCGGGTGTAGGCGGAGTTATTTCAGAGCGGTCACATCATAATATCGCAGTCATTCAACCATGGGGACATCACGGCCGATCGTCTCAGCGGGTGCCGGGAAATCTGCGGTCCTGTGAAGTCTGCAGAGCAATATGTATTATATATCCAACACACTGTGAGAAATGTATGCTATTACATCCAGAGGCCACTAGATGGGGCAGTTACAGTAGAAGATAATAGTGCCAAGTATAAGGCTATTTCTCCACACACAAGTAAATGCACAAATCCCTCCACAGGGGCCCCAGAGTTTGAGCAGGGGGAGAACAGTGCCAGAGGGCCACCAGTCCTGGTGTAGCCCTAAGCCAGAGACCCCCACAGTTCTACAGACACACTGCTACCTCAGTTTCAGCTCCTCCAGTATCAATAAAGATGGCCGCCGCGTCTCCCTGGGTTTCAGTTCCACCTCTGTCCCCTGCTGCCAGGCGTCTCCCCCGACCTGCTGCCTCAGGGGGTGTCCACTCTGGGGGTCAGGGGAAGGCTTCTGGGTGATCTGGAGCTCGTGTGTGGGGTCCATGCCGCTTCCCGGCACCGCGTTCCCGCCGTGGAGCTCAAATCGCGGGCGCCGGGAGTACGCGAGTCCCCGGCTTCCAGGGGTGTATAGGCCGCAACCTGCGAGAGCGGTGAAAACTGCTCCCCGGCTCCGCAGCAGTCACATCAGGGCTTAGGAGGCCCACAGGGAGGGAAGGGGAGCCCCCAGAGAGGGAATACAGGAGGTGAGCACACAAAATAGAGTGTTGAAGAACTCTGGAGAGAGGAGGCCAGCAGAGACACGTCTGCTCTCTTCTCCAGCCAAGCCACGCCCTCCATTTTGATTTGTTTTAAGGACATTACATCAAAGTTGGATCAGCCTGTAGTGTGTTTTTCCACTTTAATTTTGAGGGTAACTCCAAATCCAGACCTCCATGGGTTAATAAATTTGATTTCCATTGATAATTTTTGTGTGATTTTGTTGTCAGCACATTCAACTATGTAAAGAACAAAGTATTTAATAAGAATATTTCATTCATTCAGATCTAGGATGTGTTATTTTAGTGTTACCTTTATTTTTTTGAGCAGTGTATATTATATATATACACATACACCGCATCTACCACAAAGTGGAGGGTGCACTCTCACAAGGATCAGTCTTTTAAGTCAGTTGATATGTCAATCTATTTAATCATGGATCTTTATCAAGATAGGCAGTTCATGACATCTAAACAATCAGAATAAACATCACATTTAATTAAAATTGGTTACATAAAAATCGGATTACAAACACCATCACCACCAATGCTTCCCAGGCCCTTATAGTAGAAAGACTGTGGCAGCATTTAAACACATGGAGCTATTAATATATCACACAATCAAATAGAAAACCTCCACCATAAAAACAGGCTATTAGAAACTATCATATTATAGGAAGATCCAATATTATTAACTGAGACAATAGTAAATAACAATCAAGTGACAAGTAGTTCCCTCTATAATGAAGGGAAATTCACAGCATGTCAGTTAAGCACTCAGTGTAATGGGTATACATCAGATGGGGGGAACCACACAGAAAAAGGTACATACCTGAATACTTCCATACTAGATAACATAATGCAGCTATAATTTATTCTGCTGGTGTCAGCTAATTATGACACGCAATCTACAATTAAAGAATATAGAACTTACTTACTAACCAAAAACCAAAGTGCCATCCAACAGGGGCAATCCAAGAGAGACAACATACTCACAAGTCTGAGGCCACAGAACTGCTGATAGCTGCTACTGCACAAATGCAGCTGTCAGCTATTTAAGGGATGAAACAGGAAGTATCAATCAACACACTAAACCCTGTAAAAAAATACTCTGTAGGCAATATTTCAATAAACTAAACAGAGCTTCCACACTCCCCAAAGCAGAGTGACACACAAACTAGAAATGATGGGTGTTACAACTTACAACCTACATACTACAAATTAGCGTTATATTGACAGTATGTAGGTTGTAACAGGACTTGTTTTGCTGTGTCCTGAAGAAGGGAGCACGTCTCCCGAAACGTTGACCTACATTAAAGCACGTTTTGTACTTGTGAAATTTTCTGAGTGCCGCCTCCATTGCCTATACAGTAAGCCATTGTTGCTTAAGGAGGGCACCCGAGCAGATACCCAGGAGGGACGAGGAGTGCCAGACCAAGCATTGGAGTATATATATATATATATATATATATATATATTTATATATATCTATATAGTGCGACATAAACAAGGCGGCACTCGGAGTCTTGAAATCCACAAAAGGTGTATTGAAATAGATTATTTCACACTATTTGTCTGGGATTGTATGCCAAGGGAAGGCACAGGAGCAAGTCAGTTAGTCGACAGGAGAGCCAGTGTTTTTATATATACTGTATAGAGAGAGAGAGATAAGAAGAAGTCCACAGGTCCGGCACTCCCAGGCACCAAAATAGCATCATAGGTGTAGTCACAACAAAAGAGTGTCAATCCACAAATAACGAATATTGTTACAACATTTCAGTGCTTTATTGCACTATCATGTAGCCTGATAATACTGCAATAAAGCATTGAAATGTAATAATCTTTGTTGTTCTGTTATAATATTCGTGGAGTATTGCACCTTTGTTCTCTCTCAATGTCTCTCTCTCTCCTTTATACTGTATATATATATATATATATATATATATACATACAACACAATGTAACTCCAAGTCAATCACACTTCTGTGAAATCAAACTGTCCACTTAGGAAGCAACACGGATTGACAATCAATTTCACATGCTGTTGTGCAAATGGAATAGACAACAGGTGGAAATTATAGGCAATTAGCAAGACACCCCCCATAAAGTAGTTGTTCGGCAGGTGGTGACCACAAACCACTTCTTAGCTCCTTTGCTTTCTGACTGATGTTTTGGTCACTTTTGAAAGCTGGCGGTGCTTTCACTCTAGTGGTAGCATGAGACGGAGTCTACAACCCACACAAGTGGCTCAGGTAGTGCAGCTCATCTAGGATGGCACATCAATGCGAGCTGTGGCAAGAAGGTTTGCTGTGTCTGTCAGAGTAGTGCCCAGAGCATGGAGGTGCTAAAAGGAGACAGGCCAGTACATCAGGAGACATGGAGGAGGCTGTAGGAGGGCAACAACTCAGCAGCAGGACCGCTACCTCCGCCTTTGTGCAAGGAGGAACAAGAGGAGCACTGCCAGAGCCCTGCAAAATGACCTCCAGAAAGCCACAAATGTGCATGTGTCTACTCAAATGATCAGAAACAGACTCCATGAGGGTGGTATGAGGGTCCGATGTCCACAGGTGGGGGTTGTGCTTACAGCCCAACACCGTGCAGGACGTTTGGCATTTGCCAGAGAACACCAATATTGACAAATTTGCCACTGGCGCCCTGTGCTCTTCACAGATGAAAGCGGGTTCTCACTGAGCACATGTGACAGATGTGACAGAGTCTGGAGACGCAAAGGAGAACGTTCTGCTGCCTGCAACATTCTCCAGCATGACCGGTTTGGCAGTGTGTCAGTAATGGTGTGGGGTGGCATTTCTTTGGGGGGCTGCACAGCCCTCCATGTGCTCACCAGAGGTAGCCTGACTGCCATTAGGTACCGAGATGAGATCCTCAGACCCCTTGTGAGACCATATGCTGGTGCGGTTGGCCCTGGGTTCCTCCTAATGCAAGACAATGCTAGACCTCAAGTGGCTGGAGTGTGTCAGCAGTTCCTGCAAGACAAAGGCATTGATGCTATGGACTAGCCCGCCCGCTCCATCCACCAGCGCCACGTTGCACCACAGACTGTCCAGTAGTTGGCGGATGCTTTAGTCCAAGTCTGGGAGGAGATACCTCAGGAGACCATCCGCCACCTCATCAGGAGCATGACCAGGCGTTGTAGGGAGGTCATACAGGCACGTGGAGGCCACACCAGGGCCGGAACTAGGGGGGGGGGCTAGGGGGGCATACGCCCTGGGCGCCGGATTTGTATGGGCGCGAGATTCCCATTCAGCACCCTCAGACAGCTGCAGTAAGTCCCCGCTGTCTGAAATCTCTGCTTTCTCCTTTGCCGGCATCAGAGATTTACGGATCCATTATGCTGTCTGTTGCAGTCTAGATCAATCGACTGCAGAGCAGCGTATAGTGAGCGTGCCAGATCCCGGCCAGCAGCAGCAGCATATATCACACTGACAGCGTGCAGGATGTCCTATGAAGCTCTCTGTAGCAGCACAGCCCACATCCCAGGCAGCAGTCTCCTATCCTACAGACGTAAACCATGTATGTACAGTGCTATTATATGGGTCCTCTATCAGTATCTGCATACTGTCTATACCTGTAGCTGCAAACATCTCTAGTGCTTATTAGGGTCATTAGATGGCTCTATGCAGTGGGATTTTTTTTTTAAATTCACTAACTTTCTTTTTTAAAGCTAATTTAATATATTCTGTATGATGCAGTCTCTCTCTCTCTCTGTTATACCGGCACTCACATGCTCACACATAGAATACTTCGCCAAGTGTTCTCCAGTTGTGCTGCCTCAGGCAGTGCGTCTAATAGCGCCGCCTTTTAACAGATATATAGATATATATATATATACACACACACAAACACACACACACACACACACACACACACACACACACACATATTTCTTAAACCACCACTGCTCCATTAGTTGCTGCGCTGATCGCACTGTCAGGATTAACTGTTCAACCCCCCTAAAACAATAATCTAGATCCGCCCCTGCCTGCACGCATTACTGCTGTGTAGCACAATATGTATATGGGATACTAATGTGCAGTATATTGTGAATAAGGGGCTCTATTGTGTAATATAATGTGTGGCGTAATTTGGATTTATTGCTTTTTGTATGGGGGGGGGGGGGGGGGGCGGCAAACTACTGCCTCGCCCCGGGTGCCGAAAATCCTAGTTTCGGCCCTGGCCACACACACTACTGAACCTCATTTTAACTTGTTTTAAGGACATTACATCAAAGTTGGATTAGCCTGTAGTGTGTTTTTCCACTTAATTTTGAGTGTGACTCCAAATCCAGACCTCCATGGGTTAATAAATTTGATTTCCAATGATAATTTTTGTGTGATTTTGTTGTCAGCACATTCAACTATGTAAACTTTCGGTTTTACTCGGTTTTACTCGGTTCTCAAAACGGCATCTTATTGGCTATCCAAAACATGTGACATCCGTGAGCCAATAAGATGCCGTTTTGAGAACCGAGTAAAACCGAATCCGCTCATCACTAGAACAAAGTATTTAATAAGAATATTTCATTCATTCATGGAGTCTGTTTCTGATCGTTTGAGTAGACACATGCACATTTGTGGCTTGCTGGAGGTCATTTTGCAGGGCTCTGGCAGTGCGCCTCCTGTTCCTCCTTGCACAAAGGCGGAGGTAACGGTCCTGCTGCTGGGTCGTTGCCCTCCTACGGCCTCCTCCATGTCTCTTGATGTACTGGCCTGTGTATCCTGGTAGCGCCTCCATGCTCTGGACACTGCGCTGACAGACACAGCAAACCTTCTTGCCACAGCTCGCATTGATGTGCCATCCTGGATGAGCTGCACTACCTGAGCCACTTGTGTGGGTTGTAGACTCTGTCTCATGCTACCACTAGAGTGAAAGCACCGCCAGCTTTCAAAAGAGCCCAAAACATCAGTCAGAAAGCATAGGAGCTGAGAAGTGGTCTGTGGTCACCACCTGCAGAACAACTCCTTTATTGGGGGTGTCTTGCTAATTGCCTATAATTTCCACCTGTTGTCTATTCCATTTGCACAACAGCATGTGAAATTGATTGTCAATCAGTGTCGCTTCCTAAGTGGACAGTTTGACTTCACAGAAGTGTGATTGACTTGGAGTTACATTGTGTTGTTTAAGTGTTCCCTTTATTTTGCAGTGTATATATATATATTAGAGATGAGCGGGTTCAGTTCACCGAGAACCGAACCCTACCCAACTCCACATGTCAAACACGGTTTCGAGCCCGGCTCGGTTATTCCCGCCTGACTCAGAAAACCCGAACGAGGCAAAACGTCATCATCCCGCCGTCGGATTCTCGCGGGATTCGGATTCCATATAAAGAGCCGCGCGTCACCGCCATTTTCACTCGGGCATTGTAGAGAGTACAGAGAGGACGTGGCTATGTTCTCTCAGTGTCAGTTCTCAGTATCAGTGCTCAGTATCAGTGCTCATTGTCTTGTGCTGCATCGCGCTGCTCAGTAATACTAGTACAGTGTCTTGTGCTGCATCTTGCTGCTGTAGGGTGCTGTGGTGGTAGTGTCCTGTGACTGTGCATCGGTCATCATCATTCCAGTCACAGTGGTATCTGGGGGGTGACAATTCCAGAGTGCTTTTGTGCTGCTCACTAATACTAATACTAGTACAGTGTCTTGTGCTGCATCGTGCTGCCCAGTGTCAGTTCTCAGTAGTATCATCTCATCAGTGGTCAGTATCACTGCTCAGTAGTATCATCAGTGCTCAGTATCACTGCTCAGTGTCTTGTGCTGCACAGTGTCAGTTCTCAGTAGTATCAGTGCTCAGTATCATTGCCCAGTAGTATCATCAGTGCTCAGTATCACTGGTCAGTGCTCAGTGTCTTATGCTGCATCGTGCTGCTCGGTGTCAGTTCTCAGTATCACTGCTCAGTAGTATCATCAGTGCTCAGTATCACTTCTCAGTAGTATTATCAGTGCTCAATATCACTGCTCAGTAGTATCGTCAGTGCTCAGTATCACTGGTCAGTGCTCAGTGTCTTGTGCTGCATTGTGCTGCTCAGTGTCAGTTCTCAGTATCACTGCTCAGTAGTATCATCAGTGCTCAGTATCACTGCTTATTAGTATCATCAGTGCTCAGTATCAATGGTCAGTGCTCAGTGTCTTGTGCTGCTCAGTGTCAGTTCTCAGTATCACTGCTCAGTAGTATCATCAGTGCTCAGTATCACTGCTCAGTAGTATCATCAGTGCTCAGTATCACTGCTCAGTAGTATCATCAGTGCTCAGAATCACTGGTCAGTGCTCAGTGTCTTGTGCTGCTCAGTGTCAGTACTCAGTATCACTGCTCAGTAGTATGATCAGTGCTCAGTATTACTGGTCAGTGTCATGTCAGTAAAAAAAATTTGGAGGTTGTTGAGGTGTCTTCCTCAGAGGAGTCTGTACCAGGTACTCAGGATTGCCTGTTTCCACCAGTCCCAGATATGAATTGCTTCTTTTTTGGAGGGGTGATTAATTTCTTCTTTTTTTGTGGGGGCCCAAACAAACAAATCATTTCAGCCACAGTCGTGTGGAAGACCCTGTCGATGAAATGATTGGTTTGTTAAAGTGTGCATGTCCTGTTTATACAACATAAGGGTGGGTGGGAGGGCCCAAGGACAATTCCATCTTGCACCTCTTTTTATTTATTATTTGCATCATGTGCTGTATGGGGCCTAATTTTTTAAAAGTGCCATCCTATCAGACACTGCAGTGCCACTCCTAGATGGGCCAGGTGTTTGTGCCGCACACTTGTGTCACTTAGCTTAGTCATAGAGCTACCTCATTGCCCTCTTACTTCTTGGTACATATGGGACAGCTACTTCATGGCATGATGTGCTGTTTGGGGACTATTTTTTTTTTTAAAGTGCCATCCTGTCTTACACTTCCGTATATGTCCAGTGGTACTGCCCTTTGATATAATTCCTGTGATACTGGCTTGTAATTCTAGTGATTTTGTCATTTTCTTCCAGTGATTTGGACCAATAAATAATACCATTGATTAGAACGAATAATTCCCGTGATATTGAGGTGTTTGTGTCGCTTAGCTTAGCCATCCAGCGACCACAGTGCACTTCTTTTTCTCTTTTCTTTGCATCATGTGCTGTTTGGGGACTATTTTTTTAAAAGTGCCATCCTGTCTGACACTTCCGTATATGTCCAGTGGTACTGCCATTTGATATAATTCCCGACATAACTGCCATTTAATTCCAGTGATTTCGTCATTTTCAACCAGTGATTTGGACCAATAATACCATTGATTCGAACAAATAATTCCTGTGATACTGGCTTTTAATTCTACTGATTTTGTCATTTTCTTCCAGTGATTTGGACCAATAATTCCATTGATTATAACAAATAATTCCAGTGATATTGCCTTATAATTCACATGATACTGGAGTCTAATTCTAGATGGTCCAGGTGTTTGTGTCGCTTAGCTTAGCCATCTAGCGACCGCAATCCAGCAACCTTGGTGCACCTCTTTTTTTCTTTGCAGCATCTGCTGTTTGGGGACTCATTTTTTTAAGTGCCATCCTGTCTGACACTGCAGTGCCACTCCTAGATGGGCCAGGTGTTTATGCCAGCCACTTGGGTCGCTTAGCTTAGTCATCCAGTGACCTCGGTGCAAATTTTAGGACTAAAAATAATAGTGTGAGGTGTTCAGAATACACTGAAAATGAGTGGAAATTATTGTTATTGAGGTTAATAATACTATAGGATCAAAATTACCCCCAAATTCTATGATTTTAGCTGTTTTTGTGTTTTTTTTTAAATCACTCGAATCCAAAACACATCCGAATCCAAAACCCGAAAAGGGTGGTTTTGCCAAAATGCATCCGAATCCAAAACACGACCGCGAATCCCAAAAAACACGAAATCCTAAACACGAAAAATGCCCGCTGCACATCTCTAATATATATAACCAGAATGAGGCAAAAAGTCATAATCCCGCTGTCGGATTCTCGCTGGTTTTGGATTCCATACAAGGAGCCGCACGTCGCCGCTATTTTCACTCCAGTCCCAGGGAGTGTAACGAGAGGACGTGTCTCCATCCTCAGTGTCTGTGCGGGATGGAAAGTGGGGTGGCGATTCCAGTGCTGTCTTGTGCTGCTCAGTCAAGTGTAGTGTCTTATGCTGCATCAGTCCAGTCGCAGTGGTAGTGTCATCTGCTGCCATATGTCCAGTGTAGCTATATAAGTCCAGCGCAGTAGTGCTGTGTTGTCCTGCATCAGTACAGTGGTAGTGTCTTGTTCTGCATCAGTCGAGTCACAGTGGTGGTGTCCTCTGCTGCCATATATCCAGTGCCGCTGTATAAATCCAGTCCAGTGGTGCTGTGTTGTGCTGCATCAGTGCAGTGGTGGTGTCTTGTGCTGCATCAGTCGAGTCACAGTGGTGGTGTCCTCTGCTGCCATATATCCAGTGCCGCTGTATAAGTCCAGTCCAGTGGTGCTGTGTTGTGCTGCATCAGTGCAGTGGTGGTGTCTTGTGCTGCATCAGTCCAGTCACAGTGGTGGTATCCTCTGCTGCCATATGTCCAGTGCTGCTGTATAAGTCCAGTCCAGTGGTGCTGTGTTGTGCTGCATCAGTCCAGTGGTGGTGTCTTGTGCTGCATCAGTCCAGTCACAGTGGTGGTATCCTCTGCTGCCATATGTCCAGTGCTGCTGTATAAGTCCAGTCCAGTGGTGCTGTGTTGTGCTGCATCAGTCCAGTGGTGGTGTCTTGTGCTGCATCAGTCCAGTCACAGTGGTGATGTCCTCTGCTGCCATATGTCATATGTCCAGTGCTGCTGTATAAGTCCAGTCCATTGCAGTGGTGCTGTGTTGTCCTGCATCAGTCCAGTGGTGGTGTCCCTGTGCTGCTGTGTAAGTCCAGTCTCCTTTGCTGCATTTTGTTATATAACTCCAGAAAAATAATGGAGAACAAAAATTTGGAGGATAAAATAGGGAACGATCAAGAACCAATTCTTCCTGCTGCTGCTTCTGCCACTGCTGTTGTTGCTGCTGGGAGTCGATCATCATCCCAGAGGGGAAGTCGTAAGACCACTTGTACTACTTCAACTAAGCAAATGACTGTCCAACAGTCCTTTGCAGGGAAGATGAAATATGACAGCAGTCATCCTGTATCAAAGCGGATAAGTGAGGCCTTGAAAGCTATGTTGGTGTTAGACATGCATCTGGTATCTTCCATTAGTGCAGTGGGACTGCAGTGCCAACCCTAGATGGGCCAGGTGTTTGTGCCGCACATTTGTGATGCTTAGCTTAGTCATACAGCCACCTCATTGCACCTCTTTTACTTCTTTGCATGATGTGCTGTTTGGGGCCTATTTTTTTTAACTGCCATCATGTCTGCCACTGCAGTGCCACTCCTAGATGGGCCAGGTGATTGTGCCGCACACTTGTGTCGCTTAGCTTGTGTGACCATAGAAACAGGGTAAAAGTCGATTATTCGTATTGGCGTGATATACAGGCCACCAGGTCAAGAAGAGGAACTCGACAAGAACCTATTGCAGGACATAACTAAAATGGCATTAAAAGGAGAGGTAATAATCATGGGAGACTTTAATCTTCCTGATGTAAACTGGGAGGTGTCTGTTGCTAGTTCCACTAAAAGTAGGGACATTTTAAATTCCCTTCAGGGAGCATCCCTCCACCAATTGGTGAGGGAGCCCACTCGGAAAGACGCAATATTAGACTTAATACTTACAAATGGAGACAGAATATCGGACGTAAAAGTGGGTGAAAACCTGGGATCCAGTGATCATCAAGCAGTATGGTTCAGCATAAAGACAGAGACTGACTCATCCCATACAAAACAAAGGTGTTGGATTTTAGGAAGGCTGATTTTGTAGGGATGGGAAAATGTGTAAGCGATTCTTTGGCAGAGTGGACGAACTTGGAAGCAATGCAGGAGAGGTGGGAAACATTAAAATGTGCAATATTAAAGGCAACAGACCTTTGTATCAAAAGCGTTAGGAAAAACACAAGGAAAAGGAAGCCATTATGGTTTGCAAAAGAAGTAGCAAATATTGTGAAAGCAAAAAAGATGGCTTTTAGGAAATATAAGCTGACAAAAAATAATGAAGACAAAGAGATATATCTTGTTAGACCGAAGGAGTCTAAGAAGGTAATCAGATGTGCAAAGGCACAAGCTGAGGAGAAAATGTCAGTGGGTAAAGGAGGCAAAACTTTTTTTAGGCATATAAGCGAAGGGAGAAAAACAAAAGGCGGAATAATAAAACTAAAGACAGACACTGGGAGTCTTGTTGAGGGAGACAATTTAATAGCAGATCATCTTAATAATTATTTTTGCTCAGTATTTACTACTGAAAGAGAGGGGAAGGGGCCACAGTTAAGTTGCAGGGATATTCAGGAAAATGAAACAAGTACATTTACAGAGGAGAAGGTCCTAACAGAACACTCAAAGCTGAAAGTGGACAAATCTATGGGGCCAGATGGGATACATCCAAGGATACTAAAAGAACTTAAAGAGGTGCTGGTAGCACCATTGACAGAATTATTCAACCAGTCATTAATTCCAGTAAATCCAGAGGACTGGAAAAAAGCAAACGTAGTCCCACTGCACAAAAGTGGAAGCAAGGAAGATGCAAACAACTACAGACCAGTGAGTCTTACATCAGTAGTAGGGAAATTGATGGAAACACTCTTAAAAGAAAGAGTTGTAGATTATCTCAAATCCAGCAATTTACAGGATCCCAAGCAGCATGGATTCACTGGGGGGGAGATCATGTCAAACAAATCTTATTGTCTTTTTTGACTGTGTGACTAAAGTGATGGATAAAGGTGGAGCCATGGATATAGCTTATCTAGACTTTAGTAAGGCTTTTGACACTGTTCCACATCAAAGACTGCTAAATAAACTTGAAAGTTTGGGATTGGATATTAGGATTATTGAATGGATAAGATCTTGGTTGAAGGATAGAAAACAGAGAGTTGTGGTAAATGGAGTGCATTCACAGGAGGGAAATGTTACCAGTAGAGTACCCCAGGATCTGTACTTGGACCAGTGATTTTTAATATCTTTATTGGTGACATTGCAAATGGCATTAAAGGGAAAGTATGCACTTTTGCAGATGACACAAAGGTATGCAACAGGGTAGACACACCAGGTGGGGTAAAACAAATGATTGAGGATCTAGGTAGACTACGGGAATGGTCAAGAGTGTGGCAATTACAGTTTAATGCCAAAAAATTCAAAATCATGCACTTGGGTCTCAAAAATCCAAAGGCTAAATATAGTACTAATGGCACTATACTGGAAACTACTAAGGAGGAAAGGGATCTAGGAATCACTATTTCAGATGACTTAAAGGCAGGTAAGCAATGTAACAAAGCAATGAGGAAGGCTAGTCAGATGCTTGGCTGCATTGGGAGAGGAATCAGCAGCAGAAAGAAAGAAGTAATAATGCCACTGTATAGGTCATTGGTACGGCCTCATCTAGAATACTGTGTTCAATTCTGGAGGCCATATCTTCAAAAGGATATTAATACATTAGAAACTGTACAAAGAAGGGCAACTAAAATGGTGCATGGCCTACATCACAAAACATACCCAGAAAGACTAAGAAATCTCAATATGTATAGTTTGGAGCAGAGAAGGGAAAGGGGGGACATGATAGAAACTTTCAAATATATCAAGGGTTTTAACAAAGTCCAGGAGGGAAACATTCTCCAAATGAAGAGAAGCAATAGGACATGAGGACATGCACTGAGACTGGAGGGGGGAGGTTCAGGGGAAATTTGCGGAAAAATTACTTCACAGAAAGGGTAGTGGACAAGTGGAGTAGCCTCCCATCAGAGGTGGTAGAGGCTAAGACAGTAGAGCAATGTAAACATGCATGGGATAGACATAAGGATATCCTTACAAATAAATAAGGATTAAATAAGGTTAGAGATAAAAAATATGGTTAAAAAAAGGGGCAGACTAGATGGGCCAAGTGGTTCTTATCTGCCAACAAATTCTATGTTTCTATGTTTCATACAGCTACCTCATTGCACCTCTTTTACTTCTTTCCATGATGTGCTGTTTGTGGACAATTTTTTTTTTAGTGCCATCTTGTCTGCCACTGTAGTGCCACTCCTAGATGGGCCAGGGGTTTGTGCCGCACATTTGAGTCGCTTAGCTTAGTCATACAGCTGCCTCATTGCACCTCTTTTACTTCTTTGCATGATGTGCTGTTTGGGGACTAGTTTTTTTAAGTGCCATCCAGTCTGACACTGCAGTGCCACTCCTAGATGGGCCAGGTGTTTGTGCCGCACACTTGTGTCGCTTAGCTTAGTCATACAGCTACCTCATTGCACCTCTTTTACTTCTTTGCATGATGTGCTGTTTGGGGACTAGTTTTTTTAAGTGCCATCCAGTCTGACACTGCAGTGCCACTCCTAGATGGGCCAGGTGTTTGTGCCGCGCACTTTTGATGCTTAGCTTAATCATACAGCTACCTCATTGTACCTCTTTTACTTCTTTGCATGATGTGCTGTTTGAGTCCTATTTTTTTTTAAGTGCCATCCTGTCTGACACTGCAGTGCCACTCCTAGCTTGGCCAGGGGTTTGTGCCGCACACTTGTGTTGCTTAGCTTAGTCATACAGCTACCTCATTGCATCTGTTTTACTTCTTTGCATGATGTGCTGTTTGGGGCCTATTTTTTTTTAAGTGCCATCCTGTCTGCCACTGCAGTGCCACTCCTAGATGGGCCAGGTGTTTGTGCCGCACACTTGTGTCGCTTAGCTTAGTCATACAGCTACCTCCTTGCACCTCTTTTTCTTCTTTGCATCATGTGCTGTTTGGGGACTAGTTTTTTTTTAAGTGCCATCCAGTCTGACACTGCAGTGCCACTCCTAGATGGGCCAGGTGTTTGTGTCGCAAACTTGTGTCACTTAGCTTAGTCATACAGCTACCTTGGTGCAACATTTTGGCCTAAAAACAATATTGTGATGTGTGAAGGGTTCAGAATAGACTGGAAATGAGTGGAAATGAATGTTATTGAGGTTAATAATACCGTAGGATCAAATTACCCCCAAAATCTGTGATTTTAGCTGTTTTTATATTTGTTTTTTTACCAAAAATCATCCAGATCCAAAACCAAAACACGAAAGGGTGGTTTTGGCAAAACTAATCCAGATCCAAAACACGACCATGGAACCAGAACCAAAACCAAAACACAAAACATGAAAAGTGCCCGCCGCACATCTCTAATATCACCAGGGGCTAGCAAACACATCAAACTGAGCCTAGATAAGCCCTGTAACAGTCAACTAACGACCAAACAGCCTAATTAATCACTCCCCTGTAAACACCTGTACGCAGGGCCGTCTTTTCGTATGGGCTCAATGTGCAGTTGGCCAAGGGCCTCAGGAGTAAAAGGGCACCGGGCTGATAGTTGATGGTCCCCTTTTTTCAGGGGTGCCAGTTTTTTTAAACTCAGCCCTGGGGAACCGGAGATATCCGACTTCAAAGCAGTGGTCCCCATCTGAACCTGTTAATTGCTCTTCCCAAACAGATATCTCTGGTTCCGTCTGACTTAGAGTTTTTCTGGGGGTATAATACAAAAGCTGTTACTCTTCCCTTTCCGTGGACACTGGCATATTGTTTTTACTATGCCCAGAACCAGAGATATCAGACTTCCAGCAGCTGGTCCCTGCTATTACCAGGAACTGGAGATATCTTCAGTCAAGCAAGCTACCCTCCCACCAGTTAATTATGAATATTAAGTCCACTCTATCAACTCCTCCCTGTGTATTAAATACCCCCTACCACCCTGGAAGTCATGTACCGAAGCCCCTTCATTCAACCCAATGCCCCCTTTTACAGTATTCTCCCTCATGCCCCATCTCCCACCATCTGTGCAGTAAAGGAGTAATTAGCAGAAATTACTACTCCAGGACCTACATGCTGAGCAGAAGATAGAACCACCCCTACCACCCGTGGGACATCAAAGCTGCTGCTTTTAGCACCCCTGGCCTCTACTGCTGGAGTATGGGTAGAGGCCCCAGTGCATTGCTTTGCCCAAGGGCCTACACTGCTATTAAGATGGCCCTGCCTGTACGGTGGTCTGGAAGCAGGCTAACCAAAAACCTCAATGGGGTTGAGTAGGCAGGGTCCCAAATGGGGGTCCTGGCTTGTGATGTCTGTCTCAGTGCTGTCCACCACTCATCGGGAGCCATGGAAACCAGGGATGCCCAGGTACTGTCAGCCGCTGTGTAACCAAAGTAGACCTCTCTCAAATATGTAAAGCGCTGTGCGCTCAGTGAGGACACCAGTGAGATAATGCTGAAAATAGCAAACAGAAGAACCAAGGCCCAGATTTATCAAGCCTTGGAGAGTGATAAGTTGCACAGTGATAAAGTACCAACCAATCAGCTCCTAAGTGTAATTTTTTAAACACAGCCTGTAACATGGCAGTTAGGAGCTGGTTGGCTGGTACTTTATCACTGTCCAATTTATCACTCTCCAAGGCTTGATAATTCTGGGCACAAGTGAGACCACCCGATGTACCTATGCCAATGTAAAGTGAACAGCTGCACTTCAAAGACACAGCATAAGGGAGCCACATAAGCAAGAAATAACGATCACCACATGACAATGAGTGCCAGCGTGTATGGCAAAAAGAAAAAGCAGAATGTACATATGCAGAAAATCTGTTAGCAATAATCATATGACAATGCCAGTGACGCCCAATTGAGAGGAAATAAATACAATCTGCTGCCACACGCAGCTCAAACCATGCTTGCCTACCCTTTTGGAAGCTGCGGGAGGGTCACGATTTTTGGGGTAGTCCTCCAAAGCCCTGGAAGAGTATGCGGTTCTGCCGTAACCTGCCACTTCCTAGTGAAGCAGCCAGGATGTTGTGTTAAATGTCGGCAATAGTGGGATCTTAACGATTGAATAATAATAATAATAATAATAATAATAATAATAATTTTATTTATATAGCGCTCTTTCTCCAATAGGACCCAAGGCGCTTAACAGATACATATCATAATATAGTACAGAAAGTATAGAATCATGATGTTTAGCTCCACCCCCACACTGCGAACCTGTGAATCTTGGGTGTTTCCCTGTGGTGGGACGGGGCCTAGTGATAAGACAGATCGGACCCACCCCCTGAAGTGTCTCCTCTCCGGGCTTCTCCTTGAGAGGAAACTTAAAAGTAGGTAAGTATGGATCAAACCGACTGTTGGGCATCTTTTATGGTCTGTACTGTTTATGCCAAAATAAAACAACTTTCCTTTTGCTGGTGCTGGGATCTTCTCTATCAAAGAGGGATGAGTATGCTGTGTTAAGACTTTTATGGACCCTGCATCAGTTTACTTTATATGGTTGTCTTTATAGATATAATAATAATAATAATAATAATAATAATAATATTTTATTTATTATTATTATTAATTTATTTATTTATTACATTTCGCAATAAGAAACTTTTGGCCTAGGGATGCTGTGAAAGAAAATTCTGATATTCTAGGGCGTCGTGATCAGGGGTTAAAGTGTCCCGGAACGGGATGGAACTGCGTTCCGTCAGTTGTATTGGGAGGCGGAACCAGTTCCGCCACCTCCAGCCCACTTTGTCCAGCCATGGGATTATGTACAAGTGCTGCTGCCAGAACCTAATTAGACTGTCCCCGCCCGCTGCCACTGTACATCACACCTCCAACATTAATAGATTGGGTGGGTGGTCACGGGCAATGATAGACAGCGTTTCCCTTAGCCCGCCTCTAAAAATCCCCTTCTGATGTTATGGGCCGCGGCTGCTGGAATGAGACGATGCAGTGCCATCACTGCGCATCCATCTCTCACCGTATAAAGAGGAGGCGCTGCCAGCGGCCAGCCAGAGCCCAGAAACAGGAGGACCCACAATGACGCTGTTAGTGGCAGGGGAGCGGTGAGAATACTGGAGTACTGGAGAAAGAGGTAGGAAGGAGCTGCACAGGGGGGATGATGTTCGCTGTGTCAGTGATTATACTGTATGTGCTCGGGTAAAGGAGCTGTGTGTGGGATTATATGTGCTGGGGGAGGGAACTGTCATGGATAAAATGTGCTGGGGGGAGAGCTGTGTACTGAATGAAATGCTCTGGTGGGAGAGCTGTGTATGGAATGAAATGCTCTGGGGGGAGAGCTGTGTATGGAATGAAATTCTCTGGGGGGGAGAGCTGTGTATGGAATGAAATGCTCTGGGGGGGAGCTGTGTATGGAATGAAATGCTCTGGGGGGGAGCTGTGTATGGAATGAAATGCTCTGGGGGGGGGAGCTGTGTATGGAATGAAATATTCTTGAGGGGGAGAGCTATGGATGGAATGAAATGCTCTTGGGGGGAGAGCTGTGTATGGAATTAAATGCTCTGGGGGGGAGAGTTGTGTATGGAATGAAATGTTCTTGGGGCGGGAGAGCTGTGCATGGAATTAAATGTTCTTGGGGGGAGAGAGCTGTGTATGCAATTAAATGTTCTGAGCGAGGCTGTGTCGGGGATAAAATGTTTTGGGGGGATGCTTTGTGAAGGATAAGGTGTGTCAGAGAGCTGTATGAGGGGGGAGAGCTGTAGCGGGGATAAAATTTGCTGGTGGGGGAGGACTGCAGCAGGGATAAAATGTGCTGGAGGGAGAGCAGTATTGGGGATAAAATTTGTTGGAGCTTTGTGAAGGATAATATACAGTATGTCAGGGAGAGAGCTGTGTGAGGGGTGGAAACTGGCAGGGATAAAATGTGTGGGGGGTGGGGGATAGCTGTGTCTTGGATAAAATGTGCTGGGGGAGAGCAGTGTTGGGGATAAAATGTGTCGGGGGAACTTTGTGAAGGTAATGATGTGTCAGGGAGAGAGCTGTGTGATGGATAAACTGTCTGGGGGAAGAGTTGAATAAGGGATAAACTATGCTAGGAGGGAGAGTTGCATGAGATAGAAACAGCTGGGTCTTTTTTAGCGCATGCGCTTCAATTTTGGGGTTGAGATTTTTATCAATCCCAGGATTAGAAAACAGGGGTGGGACTGGCTTCCCTAGTACAGCCTCTATAGTTTTAGTAGTAGTGGTTAAAGTGGGTTGGAATGGGGCGGAACTGCGTTCCGTCACTTCAAATTGAAGGCGGAACCAGTTCTGCCTCCGTCCGGCAACTAGCATCTGATCCCGGCTTCACTGCACTTTAAAGCTTGCAGCAGCCTCCAGCCAATCCTGGCTCATGGGCGGACCGGCTGCCAATTAAAAGAAGGCAAGGTTTTATTTTTTTTAATTGGGTGAGCCAATCAGTGGCAGCTTCTCATTGGCTGGCAGTCCGCCAGCCGTGATTGTTGCACAAGATCACAGATCAAAGAGCGACCTGTTCTTTTGATCAGCAGCCAGTCCGCAGGAATGGCTGGTGGCCGCTGACAACTTCAAACTGCACTACAGCTGGGACCCAGCCAATGCTACCTGCTCCTCCTCTGTCCGACTCTCAGCGGAGACAGAGGTGTGCTCCCTCCTCTCTCCCGCATCTAGCTGTGCCCCGGGATAGCCGCCTCCACGCCGCCTGCACCCAGTGCAGTGCCTCTGGTTGTCCCCATCCCTCTGATACCGGTGGAGGATGAGGGTGCTGCTACAGGAGCTTGAAGTCCATACCCTGCTGTTCGGAGTCTTTGTTTGAGTACCGGGGCTGAGACCCCCTCGCTGTGTATATAGTGATTCTTCTCTGTATGTATCCCTCCTATATCTATGTATCCAGCTGGGGTCCCCTATCCCCCATATTGACTGTGCATTGGGTCACATGTCTCCCAGGTTGCAGGTGTACAGTAGTTTTCGGCTGGATCAGTTCTTTCATTAACTTCACAGTAACAGTGATGTAATTAGGTACGATGGAGCTGATTTGGAATTGGGGGTACTATTGTGCTGTCACGCCCTTTCTTAGTGAGACCACACCCCTTTTGTGGTGCACGCCTGCAGCGTGGGTGATGTAGGAGATGAGTTCCCCCACCTCTCCAGGACCACTTTAAGTCCTGGTCATGATTCAATAAAGTTTGGGAACAAGTGCTCTAAGGCTTAGTACATGTGACCCGATATGAGATATGGGAAACTAACAATCTACAAACAGATCATCAATAGATCTAGCATGTGGCCAATGTGGCCAAGAATGGACATAGGGGGTAATTCCAAGTTGATCGCAGCAGGAATTTTGTTAGCAGTTGGGCAAAACCGTGTGCACTGCAGGTGTAGCAGATTTAACATGTGCAGAGAGAGTTAGATTTGGGTGTGGTGTGTTCAATCTGCAATCTAATTTGCAGTGTAAAAATAAAGCAGACAGTATTTACCCTGCACAGAAACAAAATAACCCACCCAAATCTAACTCTTTCTGCACATGTTATATCTGCCTCCCCTGCAGTGCACATGGTTTTGCCCAACTGCTAACAAAATTCCTGCTGCGATCAACTTGGAAGTACCCCCATTAAGTGAACACTTTTTAGCTTTAGGAACCACTGAAAGTGCATATAAGACTGGATATATCAAGAATTCCACTCAGACTAGTCCTATATAAATCAGCAGCCACACTAATTTGTTGCAACAGTGAATTGTTATAAATCACCTACATAATATAAGAGCCTCAATTAGAAAATAGAAATGAGTGTGAGCTATATCTTGTGTGATATATGAGTTTATGCAATAGACCAGGGGTTCTCAAACTCGGTCCTCAAGGGCACACACAGTGCATGTTTTGCAGGTCTCCTCACAGAATCACAAGTGAAATAATTAGCTCCACCTGTGGACCTTTTACAATGTGTCAGTGAGTAATTAATACACCTGTGCACCTGCTGGGTTACCTGCAAAACATGCACTGTGTGGGGTCCTGAGGACCGAGTTTGAGAACCCCTGCAATAGACAGTGTAACAGATAATCAGTTACAGTAACTGAGTACAGTGCTCCATTTTTCTGATCCCATTACTTCACAATATATTTAAGTGGGTTCACTACGGCTGGCCGGCGGTCGGGCTCCCGGCGACCAGCATCCCGGCGCCGGGAGCCCGACCGCCGGCTTACCGACAGCTTGGCGAGCGCAAATGAGCCCCTTGCGGGCTCGCTGCGCTCGCCACGCTACGGGCACGGTGGCGCGCTACGCGCGCCACACTATTTTATTCTCCCTCTATGGGGGTCGTGGACCCCCACGAGGGAAAATAAGTGTCGGTATGCCGGCTGTCGGGCTCCCGGCGCCGGTATACTGAGCGCCGGGAGCCCGACCGCCGGCAAACAGAAGACCACCCTATTTAAGTATATAAGAAAGTCATTTTTCCTATAGCTGTACTTGGTGACGAAGTTAAAGATGTATAAAGTTTGGATTTATTTTTTTTCTAGCCACTATTTTGCTGATTTAAAAGTGAACCCTCAAGGTTCAAAGGTTGCACAATAATACTTTAGAAAACCGCATAATGGGCCTAATTTAGAGCTGTGTGCAATGCATACTTGCCTACCTGACCCTCTCCATGAGGGAGAAAATGCTCTGTTCCTGGACTTTCCTGGTCATGTATGATTGCCATCACCTGTGGTGAAACACCTTTCTTATCAATTAACTAGCTCACCACAGATGATGGCAATCATACATTACCAGGAAAGTCCAGGAACAGAGCATTTTCTCCCTCATGGAGAGGGTCAGGTAGGCAAGTATGGTGCAATGCTGATATTTTCGCAATTGAGCGATAATCGGCAGACTGCACACGTGCTGCGCATGCACTAAGGTACCTTTGCGATTGCATTAGTAATGAGGATTCAGTCACAAAGTGATTGACAGGAAGTGTCTGTTTGGGGGTTGTAACATGGTGTTAGGTGTTAGCGGGGAGTAGTTGTAAATCATGGCATTTACGGGGCATGTATGTGATGTCAGCTGCGACCTCCTGTGTACAGAAACATGGCGCCTGCATGACTCCCGCTGCGTCTAGCCTGCGTAGCTATAGACCTATTCGAGTAGTCAATGTTTAATGTTCTTGTGTATAGGTTGCGTTTGTCTATGCAAATTGTGAATGAGTTGTGTTCGCTCCGGTGGGTGTCTATTTTAATTTCTGGGTAGCAGCTTCATTTGCTAATATTGGCAGTTGTGTAACCTATAAAAATGCAATTGCAATCACGTAGAATTCTGAATTAGGCCAAATAAACCCTAGTTGTGTCTTTGGACTAGGAACTGTTTTATGGGCATTTCTAGAGGAAATAAATGACCTACCATAGAGACTTATAGTAGCTCCTGATGCAGGGTAAGAACTGCAATTTGTGTTCATTAAAAAAAGAAAAAGACTTAATTGTGTTCACATGCAAAGCAACAACCCAGAGGTGCATTCATGGATAGGGGACCTAAGCGCAGTGACACACACACACACACACACACACACACACACACACACACACACACACACACACACACTCCATGAAGTGAGGGGGCAAGTAGGGGAAACTTTTTTATATTCCAATTCATTTTTTAAAACAGTAGCCCAGATTTATCAAGCCTTGAAGAATGATAAATAGCACGGTGATAAAGGACCAACCAACCAGCTCCTAACTGTCATGTTACAGGCTGTGTTTGAAAAATGACAGTTAAAAGCTGATTGGTTGGTACTTCATCACCATGCAATTTATAACTCTCCGAGACTTGATAAATCTGGGCCAGTAAGTGCTAATAGTGCTACAGTATATTGGTCACATACATTAATACATTTTATAAATCATCCTATACTATCTTACAGAAAATTAAATGCTTTGCCACTACAGGTTGAGTCTCACATATTCATAATGCTTGGGACCAGAAATTTATTGGATATCGGATTTCGGATTTTTCCGTATTTTGGAATACTTGCATACCATAATGTGATTTATTGAGAATGGGACCGAAGTCTAAATATTTATGTTTCATATAGACCTTATACACATAGGGCCCGATTCAGACCTGGACGCAGCCATGTAGTCATTCGCAGCGGCCGCATCCAGGTGGTCTGCATACGTGCACCGGCCATTGTGCACATGTGCGACCTTACACATTACGGCCGCGTTCCTGAAGGATGCGGACGCAATGTGATTTACAGGCGTGGGCATTATGGGGGCAGGGGTGGGCCGGGACCGTTTTTGTGGCGGCTGCGTGATGTCACATGTAGCCGCTACCCCCAAAAAAATATGCCTGCTGACCGCCTGACGGTGTAGCCAGGCTGCGCTGCCAGTGGTCAAAATTAGATCCGATGTCTCCGCAACCTAATTGCGGACGCATCGGGGGGTAGCCTCACACATGCTGAGCAGCCTTGCCCTGTGCTGGGTGGCCCCCAGCATTTGCGGAGGTGAATGCAGATCTGGCTGCGTAAGCAGCGATTTGCGTTCATCTCTGGATAACCCCCATAGTCTGAAGGTAATTTTATACAATATTTTTAATAATATGGTGCATGAAACAAAGTTTGTGTACAGTAAGCCATCAGAAAGCAAACGTGTCACTATCTCAGTAGCTCTCCGAAAAAAAATTATTTTGGAATATTCCCAATTTCAGAAATTCCACAAAAAAAGGTTTGTTCTCCCCATTATCTCAGGCGCTATCAATTAAATTGTCCAATAGATGTTCAATCTCTATGGTTACAGGGATGATTGCCCTTCAAAAGATAGAATATGACACGGACATAGCGTAATACTGTGACATTACTGTGATATACAATATGTAGAAAGAAAGTAGAGATGAGCGGGTTCGGTTTCTCTGAATCCGAACCCGCCAGAACTTCATGTTTTTTTTCACGGGTCCGAGCGACTCGGATCTTCCCGCCTTGCTCGGTTAACCCGAGCGCGCCCGAACGTCATCATGACGCTGTCGGATTCTCGCGAGGCTCGGATTCTATCGCGAGACTCGGATTCTATATAAGGAGCCGCGCGTCGCCGCCATTTTCACACGTGCATTGAGATTGATAGGGAGAGGACGTGGCTGGCGTCCTCTCCATTTAGATTATAAGAGACTGAGAGAGATTTACTGGAGCTGACTAGGAGGAGTACTGTTACTGTAGAAGTGTAGAGACTGAGTGGAGAGAGTTTACTAGTGAGGACAGTGCAGTTTACTTTATAATCCGTTCTCTGCCTGAAAAAAGCGATACACAGCACACAGTGACTCAGTCACATACCATATCTGTGTGCACTGCTCAGGCTCAGGCCAGTGTGCTGCATCATCTATTATCTATATATAATATTATATATATCTGTCTGACTGCTCAGCTCACACAGCTTATAATTGTGGGGGAGACTGGGGAGCACTACTGCAGTGCCAGTTATAGGTTATAGCAGGAGCCAGGAGTACATAATATATTATATAGTGAGTGACCACCAGACACACAGTGCAGTTTATTTAATATATCCGTTCTCTGCCTGAAAAAAGCGATACACACAGTGACTCAGTCAGTCACATACCATATCTGTGTGCACTGCTCAGGCTCAGGCCAGTGTGCTGCATCATCTATTATCTATATATAATATTATATATATCTGTCTGACTGCTCAGCTCACACAGCTTATAATTGTGGGGGAGACTGGGGAGCACTACTGCAGTGCCAGTTATAGGTTATAGCAGGAGCCAGGAGTACATAATATATTATATAGTGAGTGACCACCAGACACACAGTGCAGTTTATTTAATATATCCGTTCTCTGCCTGAAAAAAGCGATACACACAGTGACTCAGTCAGTCACATACCATATCTGTGTGCACTGCTCAGGCTCAGGCCAGTGTGCTGCATCATCTATTATCTATATATAATATTATATATATCTGTCTGACTGCTCAGCTCACACAGCTTATAATTGTGGGGGAGACTGGGGAGCACTACTGCAGTGCCAGTTATAGGTTATAGCAGGAGCCAGGAGTACATAATATATTATATAGTGAGTGACCACCAGACACACAGTGCAGTTTATTTAATATATCCGTTCTCTGCCTGAAAAAAGCGATACACACAGTGACTCAGTCAGTCACATACCATATCTGTGTGCACTGCTCAGGCTCAGGCCAGTGTGCTGCATCATCTATTATCTATATATAATATTATATATATATCTGTCTGACTGCTCAGCTCACACAGCTTATAATTGTGGGGGAGACTGGGGAGCACTACTGCAGGGCCAGTTATAGGTTATAGCAGGAGCCAGGAGTACATAATATATTATATAGTGAGTGACCACCAGACACACAGTGCAGTTTATTTAATATATCCGTTCTCTGCCTGAAAAAAGCGATACACACAGTGACTCAGTCAGTCACATACCATATCTGTGTGCACTGCTCAGGCTCAGGCCAGTGTGCTGCATCATCTATTATCTATATATAATATTATATATATCTGTCTGACTGCTCAGCTCACACAGCTTATAATTGTGGGGGAGACTGGGGAGCACTACTGCAGTGCCAGTTATAGGTTATAGCAGGAGCCAGGAGTACATAATATATTATATAGTGAGTGACCACCAGACACACAGTGCAGTTTATTTAATATATCCGTTCTCTGCCTGAAAAAAGCGATACACACAGTGACTCAGTCAGTCACATACCATATCTGTGTGCACTGCTCAGGCTCAGGCCAGTGTGCTGCATCATCTATATATATTATATATCTGTCTGACTGCTCAGCTCACACAGCTTATAATTGTGGGGGAGACTGGGGAGCACTACTGCAGTGCCAGTTATAGGTTATAGCAGGAGCCAGGAGTACATATTATATTAAAATAAAACAGTGCACACTTTTGCTGCAGGAGTGCCACTGCCAGTGTGACTGACCAGTGACCTGACCACACTGACCACCAGTATAGTTAGTAGTATACTTATATTGTGATTGCCTGAAAAAGTTAAACACTCGTCGTGTGACTTCACTTGTGTGTTTTTTTTTTTTTTATTCTATAAAAATAAAACTCATTCTGCTGACAGACAGTGTCCAGCAGGTCCGTCATTATATAATATATAATATATACCTGTCCGGCTGCAGTAGTGATATATATATATTTTTTATATCATTTATCATCCAGTCGCAGCAGACACAGTACGGTAGTTCACGGCTGTGGCTACCTCTGTGTCTCTGCACTCGGCAGGCAGTCCGTCCATAATTGTAATACCACCTAACCGTGGATTTTTTTCATTCTTCTTTATACATACATAGTTACATAGACATCTTCTCTTTATCAACCAGTCTATATTAGCTGCAGACACAGTACAGTACGGTAGTTCACGGCTGTGGCTACCTCTGTGTCTGCACTCGGCAGGCAGTCCGTCCATAATTGTATACCACCTAACCGTGGTTTTTTTTCATTCTTCTTTATACATACATAGTTACATAGACATCTTCTCTTTATCAACCAGTCTATATTAGCTGCAGACACAGTACAGTACGGTAGTTCACGGCTGTGGCTACCTCTGTGTCTGCACTCGGCAGGCAGTCCGTCCATAATTGTATACCACCTAACCGTGGATTTTTTTTCATTCTTCTTTATACATACATAGTTACATAGACATCTTCTCTTTATCAACCAGTCTATATTAGCTGCAGACACAGTACAGTACGGTAGTTCACGGCTGTGGCTACCTCTGTGTCTGCACTCGGCAGGCAGTCCGTCCATAATTGTATACCACCTAACCGTGGATTTTTTTCAGTCTTCTTTATACATACATAGTTACATAGACATCTTCTCTTTATCAACCAGTCTATATTAGCTGCAGACACAGTACAGTACGGTAGTTCACGGCTGTGGCTACCTCTGTGTCTGCAGTCGGCAGGCAGTCCATAATTGTATACTAGTATCCATCTCCATTGGTTACCTGAGGTGCCTTTTAGTTGTGCCTATTAAAATATGGAGAACAAAAATGTTGAGGTTCCAAAATTAGGGAAAGATCAAGATCCACTTCCACCTCGTGCTGAAGCTGCTGCCACTAGTCATGGCCGAGACGATGAAATGCCAGCAACGTCGTCTGCCAAGGCCGATGCCCAATGTCATAGTACAGAGCATGTCAAATCCAAAACACCAAATATCAGAAAAAAAAGGACTCCAAAACCTAAAATAAAATTGTCGGAGGAGAAGCGTAAACTTGCCAATATGCCATTTACCACACGGAGTGGCAAGGAACGGCTGAGGCCCTGGCCTATGTTCATGGCTAGTGGTTCAGCTTCACATGAGGATGGAAGCACTCAGCCTCTCGCTAGAAAAATGAAAAGACTCAAGCTGGCAAAAGCAGCACAGCAAAGAACTGTGCATTCTTCGAAATCCCAAATCCACAAGGAGAGTCCAATTGTGTCGGTTGCGATGCCTGACCTTCCCAACACTGGACGTGAAGAGCATGCGCCTTCCACCATTTGCACGCCCCCTGCAAGTGCTGGAAGGAGCACCCGCAGTCCAGTTCCTGATAGTCAGATTGAAGATGTCAGTGTTGAAGTACACCAGGATGAGGAGGATATGGGTGTTGCTGGCGCTGGGGAGGAAATTGACCAGGAGGATTCTGATGGTGAGGTGGTTTGTTTAAGTCAGGCACCCGGGGAGACACCTGTTGTCCGTGGGAGGAATATGGCCGTTGACATGCCAGGTGAAAATACCAAAAAAATCAGCTCTTCGGTGTGGAGGTATTTCACCAGAAATGCGGACAACAGGTGTCAAGCCGTGTGTTCCCTTTGTCAAGCTGTAATAAGTAGGGGTAAGGACGTTAACCACCTCGGAACATCCTCCCTTATACGTCACCTGCAGCGCATTCATAATAAGTCAGTGACAAGTTCAAAAACTTTGGGTGACAGCGGAAGCAGTCCACTGACCAGTAAATCCCTTCCTCTTGTAACCAAGCTCACGCAAACCACCCCACCAACTCCCTCAGTGTCAATTTCCTCCTTCCCCAGGAATGCCAATAGTCCTGCAGGCCATGTCACTGGCAATTCTGACGAGTCCTCTCCTGCCTGGGATTCCTCCGATGCATCCTTGCGTGTAACGCCTACTGCTGCTGGCGCTGCTGTTGTTGCCGCTGGGAGTCGATGGTCATCCCAGAGGGGAAGTCGTAAGCCCACTTGTACTACTTCCAGTAAGCAATTGACTGTTCAACAGTCCTTTGCGAGGAAGATGAAATATCACAGCAGTCATCCTACTGCAAAGCGGATAACTGAGGCCTTGACAACTATGTTGGTGTTAGACGTGCGTCCGGTATCCGCCGTTAGTTCACAGGGAACTAGACAATTTATTGAGGCAGTGTGCCCCCGTTACCAAATACCATCTAGGTTCCACTTCTCTAGGCAGGCGATACCGAGAATGTACACGGACGTCAGAAAAAGACTCACCAGTGTCCTAAAAAATGCAGTTGTACCCAATGTCCACTTAACCACGGACATGTGGACAAGTGGAGCAGGGCATGGTCAGGACTATATGACTGTGACAGCCCACTTGGTAGATGTATGGACTCCCGCCGCAAGAACAGCAGCGGCGGCACCAGTAGCAGCATCTCGCAAACGCCAACTCTTTCCTAGGCAGGCTACGCTTTGTATCACCGCTTTCCAGAATACGCACACAGCTGAAAACCTCTTACGGCAACTGAGGAAGATCATCGCGGAATGGCTTACCCCAATTGGACTCTCCTGTGGATTTGTGGCATCGGACAACGCCAGCAATATTGTGTGTGCATTAAATATGGGCAAATTCCAGCACGTCCCATGTTTTGCACATACCTTGAATTTGGTGGTGCAGAATTTTTTAAAAAACGACAGGGGCGTGCAAGAGATGCTGTCGGTGGCCAGAAAAATTGCGGGACACTTTCGGCGTACAGGCACCACGTACAGAAGACTGGAGCACCACCAAAAACTACTGAACCTGCCCTGCCATCATCTGAAGCAAGAAGTGGTAACGAGGTGGAATTCATCCCTCTATATGCTTCAGAGGTTGGAGGAGCAGCAAAAGGCCATTCAAGCCTATACAATTGAGCACGATATAGGTGGAATGCACCTGTCTCAAGTGCAGTGGAGAATGATTTCAACGTTGTGCAAGGTTCTGATGCCCTTTGAACTTGCCACACGTGAAGTCAGTTCAGACACTGCCAGCCTGAGTCAGGTCATTCCCCTCATCAGGCTTTTGCAGAAGAAGCTGGAGGCATTGAAGAAGGAGCTAAAAGGGAGCGATTCCGCTAGGTATATGGGACTTGTGGATGCAGCCCTTAATTCGCTTAACAAGGATTCACGGGTGGTCAATCTGTTGAAATCAGAGCACTACATTTTGGCCACCGTGCTCGATCCTAGATTTAAAGCCTACCTTGGATCTCTCTTTCCGGCAGACACAAGTCTGCTGGGGTTGAAAGACCTGCTGGTGACAAAATTGTCAAGTCAAGCGGAACGCGACCTGTCAACATCTCCTCCTTCACATTCTCCCGCAACTGGGGGTGCGAGGAAAAGGCTCAGAATTCCGAGCCCACCCGCTGGCGGTGATGCAGGGCAGTCTGGAGCGACTGCTGATGCTGACATCTGGTCCGGACTGAAGGACCTGACAACGATTACGGACATGTCGTCTACTGTCACTGCATATGATTCTCTCAACATTGATAGAATGGTGGAGGATTATATGAGTGACCGCATCCAAGTAGGCACGTCACACAGTCCGTACTTATACTGGCAGGAAAAAGAGGCAATTTGGAGGCCCTTGCACAAACTGGCTTTATTCTACCTAAGTTGCCCTCCCACAAGTGTGTACTCCGAAAGAGTGTTTAGTGCCGCCGCTCACCTTGTCAGCAATCGGCGTACGAGGTTACATCCAGAAAATGTGGAGAAGATGATGTTCATTAAAATGAATTATAATCAATTCCTCCGCGGAGACATTGACCAGCAGCAATTGCCTCCACAAAGTACACAGGGAGCTGAGATGGTGGATTCCAGTGGGGACGAATTGATAATCTGTGAGGAGGGGGATGTACACGGTGATATATCGGAGGGTGAAGATGAGGTGGACATCTTGCCTCTGTAGAGCCAGTTTGTGCAAGGAGAGATTAATTGCTTCTTTTTTGGGGGGGGTCCAAACCAACCCGTCATATCAGTCACAGTCGTGTGGCAGACCCTGTCACTGAAATGATGGGTTGGTTAAAGTGTGCATGTCCTGTTTTGTTTATACAACATAAGGGTGGGTGGGAGGGCCCAAGGACAATTCCATCTTGCACCTCTTTTTTCTTTTCTTTTTCTTTGCATCATGTGCTGATTGGGGAGGGTTTTTTGGAAGGGACATCCTGCGTGACACTGCAGTGCCACTCCTAGATGGGCCCGGTGTTTGTGTCGGCCACTAGGGTCGCTAATCTTACTCACACAGTCAGCTACCTCATTGCGCCTCTTTTTTTCTTTGCGTCATGTGCTGTTTGGGGAGGGTTTTTTGGAAGGGACATCCTGCGTGACACTGCAGTGCCACTCCTAGATGGGCCCGGTGTTTGTGTCGGCCACTAGGGTCGCTAATCTTACTCACACAGCTACCTCATTGCGCCTCTTTTTTTCTTTGCGTCATGTGCTGTTTGGGGAGGGTTTTTTGGAAGGGACATCCTGCGTGACACTGCAGTGCCACTCCTAGATGGGCCCGGTGTTTGTGTCGGCCACTAGGGTCGCTAATCTTACTCACACAGCTACCTCATTGCGCCTCTTTTTTTCTTTGCGTCATGTGCTGTTTGGGGAGGGTTTTTTGGAAGGGCCATCCTGCGTGACACTGCAGTGCCACTCCTAGATGGGCCCGGTGTTTGTGTCGGCCACTAGGGTCGCTAATCTTACTCACACAGCTACCTCATTGCGCCTCTTTTTTTCTTTGCGTCATGTGCTGTTTGGGGAGGGTTTTTTGGAAGGGACATCCTGCGTGACACTGCAGTGCCACTCCTAGATGGGCCCGGTGTTTGTGTCGGCCACTAGGGTCGCTTATCTTACTCACACAGCGACCTCGGTGCAAATTTTAGGACTAAAAATAATATTGTGAGGTGTGAGGTATTCAGAATAGACTGAAAATGAGTGTAAATTATGGTTTTTGAGGTTAATAATACTTTGGGATCAAAATGACCCCCAAATTCTATGATTTAAGCTGTTTTTTAGTGTTTTTTGAAAAAAACACCCGAATCCAAAACACACCCGAATCCGACAAAAAAAATTCGGTGAGGTTTTGCCAAAACGCGTTCGAACCCAAAACACGGCCGCGGAACCGAACCCAAAACCAAAACACAAAACCCGAAAAATTTCAGGCGCTCATCTCTAAAAGAAAGTCCTGACTCGTACCCCAAAAAATGGTCTACTGGATAGAGATTGAACATCTATTGGATGATTTAATTGATAGTGCCTGAGATAAAGAGGTGGTAAATTTCTTGTTCCATTGTATGTTTCTTAAAGTATTGGTGATACTTTTGTCCATCTCTTGTTTCGGCTGCTGGGGCGCACTGATTGTGATCAGCTAAACATTTTCAAGTGTTCTCCCCATTAATTTATATTTGTGGTGTCCTACTGTAGCTATGGCTGCATTGAGTTTATTTATTTTAAATGAAGACAATAACTAGTGATTCGTATGGTGACACACTATATAGCAGCTCTTGTTTTGGCCCCCAAAAATCTTTTTTTTTTTGCACATTTAGATCCACTATAAATATGATATAATGACAATCATTTAACACATGAATAGTTTAGAATGAAGGACATACTGCATTATCATTCTTCGATAAGAATTAGGGTACTATTACACAAGCATTTTACTGTGTCTTGTGTTGCAAAAGTGGTGCGATTTTTTTATTTTTTTTTAGTGATCTTACACAGCTGGAACTTCAATTTTCATTAGTTTACATACAGCCATGTACACCTATTAACAGCTGACAGCTATTTCAGTACTGTAAGATAGTGTTTCACGTTACTATTTGCTAGCAGTACTGTGTAGCACAAGCAAAAGAAAACAGAGAAAAAGGCATGGTAGAGAACCTCAGACCTGAGACAATTTCCGGATTGGTCTGATATTGCAAACCTTGAAATGAGGCCATGGCTGAGGTAAGGATTTGAAAGGTAATTAAGAAAACAATGGGGCCTATTAACTAATTTCCTGGCTTTCCTCAGCTTAAGGAAACAGCTGCAGAGACAGTTAGAGAACTCTGCTGCCTTAAATGGCAAATATGTCATATTCTCACTTAGACTTTCCAAAGAATTTAAACCCAAGGAATATACTTTCAGTTTACACAACAATGCTTCTTGTATGGCACAAGGGGCCTGATTCAGATGCGGTCGCAACGCCGACAGAGCATTAGTGATGGAACTGCGAGGCAACGCAAGTGAAGCAGCCACAAGTGGACAGACATGCCCACTGAAGCCATTGCAACGTGCTAAGCAACGGTGTACTCCGGCACAACCATAATGCAAATGCAAGGAACGTTGACTGCCTGCGTGCCTCCACGGCCGCATAGGAATGGCAGCAGGAGCTGCGATGCTGGCGCCATGTTTTATGTGCACGAGATTGCAGTCACACGCCAAGACACGACCTGAAAATGGTTATGACACTCCTGCATTTTTGCAGACACTCCCTCTTACCTCCCCAATACGGCCTGTTCCTGTTAAGCACTCTGCAACTGATTCCTCGCTGTGATCAGCAATCCATAGGTACCTTGGCACTATGCAGGGCCTAGCCATTTGGCTCCCAGTGCGAGATTTAATAATGCGCCCTATCCCACCCATTGTCATTTAAAAAAATGCGCGCCCCCATAGATATAAAAAAATACAAATTTGCACACGTCATCATTATGCAAAACTCCACCCCCCCCCCCACCCCCCGAGCGGAGTAGTAATGACGGGGAGGAGGGGGAGCACCAGGAGCCACCAAAGAGCTGCGATGGGTGCCCCGTACGACGACACGCCTCGCCCGGCGCAAGAAACGGCTCTGCGGCTATGACACGTGCAATCTACTGATAACCGCTCAGCTGCAACACAATCGAAGTTGCAACTGCATCTGAATGAGGTCCAGAATGCTTATACTGAACCCCCCATTGCAAAGCTTTACACAGGAGCGCCGGATGGCCTTTGCCAAGTATAGGAGAGAGAGTGTCACATCATTGGGTCCATTTACTAAAGGGAGAAAGCCCATTCTCCCTCTCTGCTTATGCCAAGCAAAGGTAAACCTATTATTGGAAGGATTGTATTGGTACATCTATATCACAATCCTCTCATTGCTATTGCCACTGCAGCATTGCAGCAGCTGAGGAATGTTAAAGGTAAAAAATGCTTTATTATTTAAATAATGCATTTTTTCCCCAAATACAGATACTACATTTTATTTAATGTTTTGCTAATTTTCATATAGTTTAATCCGAGTTTATTTTCTTATTTATTTATTCATTTATTATTATTATTATTATTATTATTATTATTATTATTATTATTATTATTATTATTATTTTATGGAAAGTTAAAATGGAAACACAATGGAAACTCAATGGTTCACACAAAATCAGAAAAGAGTTAACACCAGGCGCAATAATTAGTAATAAAACAATTCTTAAGTGCTAATGAACTAGTAATGTTTTGCAGCACCTTAGTTTGCAAACTGCCTTGTAAAATTAGCGACAACAGAGAGAATGTTTGATGGATTAACCAACAGTAAGGTGCGCAAGAAAGCTATTATCTATACATCCATATAAATGATTTATTAAGATGATTAACTATCACATGAAAAACATTTAATAGCAACAACACATCTACAATGTATTAAAAAATGCTCAAAAAAATAGGATGTTTTGAATGAAGTGTATTTATAGCCCTTATTTGACAATCAGTCAGTTTTACCAAACAGTCTGTGATAAGCAATCCACAGTTTTAAAATGCTTTTAAGCAATCATCACGGCAGTGTATTCACACGGGAGAGAAAAATTAATTCTAATTTAATGCGCTATGCTCGACCCTGATACCCTCAGCACAATTTTATGTGGCCCTCTTATGGACACATCCAGAAAGAAAGGGAAGGCGATGCGGGTATAGTACTTTCAATAGTGCTGCATTCAAACTCCCATCACAGGGTACATTCATCCGGTGTGCATTTTTAGAGGGATATAGTATTCAACCTCTCTTACAGTACCTCACCATGCTCATGTAGCGGCATGTCTACTGAATGCCCATTGCTTGAGTATGCTGGCATCCAAGACAGGTTTCACTCATAAGATCAGTCAGGGCTGTAAGAATCACACCTCCAGAGCTCACGTAAAAGATGCTTACGCGTTTCTCCGTCTTAGTACATTGACCATTTCCTCTGATGAAACCGTAAATGTGCTAAGACGGAGAAACGTGTAAGAACTTTTACCTGAGCTCTGGAGGAGTGATTCCTACAGCCTTGACTGATCTACTCAAGCAACACTCAGAAGACTGCGCTGCGTGAGCAAAGAACTTATTTTGCCTAATGGTATAAATGCTTTGCTTTAGTGTAAAGCCCAATCATGTACTAAAATAAATAAATACATTTAGGTAGATACAAGGTTAGAGCAACATTTTCAAGGCATTGCAGATCATTTCACTGTATTCATTAGTTTCTCTGACGTCCTAGTGGATGCTGGGAACTCCGTAAGGACCATGGGGAATAGCGGCTCCGCAGGAGACTGGGCACAAAAAGAAAGCTTTAGGACTACCTGGTGTGCACTGGCTCCTCCCCCTATGACCCTCCTCCAAGCCTCAGTTAGATTTTTGTGCCCGACCGAGCTGGGTGCAATCTAGGGGGCTCTCCTGAGCTTCTTAGAAAAAGTTAGTTTTAGGTTTTTTATTTTCAGTGAGACCTGCTGGCAACAGGCTCACTGCATCGAGGGACTAAGGGGAGAAGAAGCGAACCTGCCTGCTTGCAGCCAGCTTGGGCTTCTTAGGCTACTGGACACCATTAGCTCCAGAGGGACCGAACACAGGCCCAGCCTCGGAGTCCGGTCCCAGAGCCGCGCCGCCGGCCCCCTTACAGAGCCAGAAGCAAGAAGAGGTCCGGAAAATCGGCGGCAGAAGACATCAGTCTTCACCAAGGTAGCGCACAGCACTGCAGCTGTGCGCCATTGCTCCTCATGCACACCACACACTCCGGTCACTGATGGGTGCAGGGCGCTGGGGGGGGGCGCCCTGAGCAGCAATATAAACACCTTGGCTGGCAAAAATACATCACATATAACCCCCAGGGCTATATGGATGTATATTAACCCCTGCCAGATTCCAGAAAAAAACGGGAGAAAAGTCAGCCGAGAAGGGGGCGGAGCCTATCTCCTCAGCACACTGGCGCCATTTTCCCTCACAGCTCCGTTGGAGGGAAGCTCCCTGGCTCTCCCCTGCAGTTAATACACTACAGAAAGGGTTAAAAAGAGAGGGGGGGCACAATTTAGGCGCAGTATACAAATATATGCAGCTATAAGGGAAAACACTTTTTTATAGGTGCTATCCCTGTGATATATAGCGCCCTGGTGTGTGCTGGCATACTCTCCCTCTGTCTCCCCAAAGGGCTTTGTGGGGTCCTGTCCTCTATCAGAGCATTCCCTGTGTGTGTGCTGTGTGTCAGTACGGCTGTGTCGACAGGTATGTGGAGGATAATGAGGTGGAGGCGGAGCGAATGCCTGTAAATATGTTGTCACCCCCTGCGGGGTCGACACCGGGGTGGTTGAACTTATGGAAGGATTACGTGAAAGTGTCAACTCCTTACATAAAAGGTCGACGACACGGAACAGCCGGCTACTCAGCTTGTGCTTGTTCCAGCGTCTCAAACGCCCGCTACCTCAGATAACATACACAGATGTCGACACGGATACTGACTCCAGTGTCGACATCGATGAGACTGGTGTACCCTCCAAATAGGTCCACCCGTTACAGGATTGAGGCAATGAAAAATGTATTACACATTTATGATTATACCCCAGGTACCACATAAAAGGGTATTGTGTTTGGTGAGAGAAAACTATTAGTAGTTTTTCCTGCATCTGAGAAATTAAATGAGGTGTGTGAGGAAGAGTGGTCTTCCCCCGGTAAGAAATTGATAATTTCTACAACGGTTATTGGCAGCGTACCCTTTCCCGCCAGAGGATAGGTCACGGGGGGAAACACCCCATAGGGTAGATACAGCGCTTACACGCTTATCAGAAAAGGTTGCACTACCGTCTCCGGATACGGCCGCCCTGAAGGAACCTGCTGATAGAAAGCAGGAGGTTACCCTATAAGATATGGTCACACACTAGGGCATTATATTGCGACCAGCCGTTGCTTCGGCATGGATGTGCAGTGCTCCCGCTGCGTGGTCAGATTCCCTGTCGGAAAATAACTATGGATAGGGACAATATTTTGCTGAAAATAGAGCATATAAAAGACGTGGTCTTATACATGCGTGATGCACAGAGGGATATTTGCCGGCTGGCATCAAAAATAAGCGCTAGGTCCATTGCCGCCAGACGGGGGTTATGGACTTGACAATGGTCAGGCGATGCCGACTCGAATCGGCACATGGAAGTTGCCCTATAAGGGGGTAAAACTGTTTGGGGATAGTTTTTCAGACCTCGTTTCCACAGCTACTGCTGGGAAATCGATTTTTTTGCCACAGGCTACCCCACAACAAAAGAAAGCACCGTATCATCAAGTACAGTCCTTTCGGCCCCAGAAAAGCAAGAGGGCTAGAGGCTCATCCTTTCTGCCGAGAGGCAAAGGTAGAGGAAAAAGCTGCAACACACAGCTAGTTCCCAAGAGCAGAAGTCCTCCCTGCGTCCGGTAGGTCCACAGCATGGTGCTGGGGCTGCTCAGGCGGACCTGGGTACGGGGGGGGCCCGTCTCAGATATTTCAGCGGACAGTGGGCTCTCTCACATGGATCCCTGGGCCCTTCAAGCAGGATCTCAGGGGTACAGGCTGGAGTTCGAGACGTTCTTCCCCCCCGCCGTTTCCTAAAATCTGCCTTACCGGCACCTCCCTCTGCCAGGGAGACGGTGTTGGTGGATATTCAACACTATAATCACAACAAGTGATTGTCAAGGTACCCCTCCTTCAGCAAGGAAAGGGTTACTATTCCACAGTGGTTGTGGTACCGAAACGGTTCGGTGAGACCCATCTTGAAATTAAAATACTTGAACTTTTATATCAGAAGATTCAAGTTCAAGATGGAATCGCTCAGGGCGGTTATTACGAGCCTGGACAAGGGGGATTACAGGGTCTCCCTGGACATCAAGGATGCGTACCTGCATGTTCCCATTTACCCCCCTCACCAGGAGTACCTCAGATATGTGGTACAGGACTGTCACTATCAGTTCCAGATGCGGCTGTTGGAGTTGTCCACGGCACCGAAGGTCTTTACCTAGGTAATGGCCGAAGTGACGATACTCCTTCGCAAGAAGGAAGTTTTCATTATCCCGTACTTGGACGATCTCCTGATAAAGGTGAGGTCCAAAGAACAGTTGGTAGTGGGGGTAGCAGAAGTGCTACAACAGCACGACTGGATTCTCAATATTCCAAAGTCACAGCTGGTCCCGACGACACATCTTCTGTTCCTGGGAATGTTTCTGAACGCAGACCAGAAAAGAGTGTTTCTTCCAGTGGAAAAAGCCGAGGAATTGTCATCTCTAGTCAGAGATATCCTAAAACCAGGACAGGTGTCGGTACATCAATGCACACGAGTCCTGGGAAAAATGGTAGCTTTGTACGAAGCATAATTCCATTCGGAAGACTCCACGCAAGGACGTTCCAGTGGGACCTGTGGGACTAATGGTCCGGGTCCCATCTACAGATACAACAGCGGATAACCCTGTCAGCAAGAAACAGGGTGTCGCTGCTGTGGTGGCTGCAGAGGGCTCATCTACTAGAGGGCCGCAGATTCGGAATACAGGACTGGGTCCTGGTGACCACGGATGCCAGCCTTCGGGGCTGGGGTGCAGTCACACAGGGAAGAAATTTCCAAGGAGATTTCGCTTCCCATAAATATTCTGCAGCTAAGGGCCATTTACAATACCCTAAGCCAAGCAAGGCCCCTGCTTCAGAACCAGCCGGTACTGATCCAATCAGACGATATCACGGCGGTCGCCCATGTAAACAGACAGGGCGGCACAAGAAGCAGGATGGCGATGGCAGAAGCCACAAGGATTCTCCGATGGGCGACCTACACCCAGGAGAATGGGGACTTCTTCCAGAAGTTTTCCAAATGCGGGTAAACCGTTGGGAATGACCACGGGTGGACATGATGGCGTCCCGCCTCAACAAGAAGTTGAAAAGATATGGCGCCAGGTCAAGGGACCCTCAGGCGATCGCTGGGGACGCTCTAGTGACACCATGGGTGTACCAGTCGGTTTATGTGTCTCCTCCTCTACCTCTCATACCCAAGGTACTGAGAATAATAAGAAGGCGAGGAGTGAAAACCATACTCGGGGTTCCGGATTGGCCATGAAGAGCTTGGTACCTGGAACTTCAAGAGATGCTGGCAGAGGACCCTTGGCCTCTGCCGCTCAGACAAGACCTGCTGCAGCAGGGACCCTGTCTGTTCCAAGACTTACCGCGGCTGCGTTTGACGGCATGGCGGTAGAACACCGGATCCTAAAGGAAAAGGGTATTCCGAAGGAAGTCATCCCTACCCTGATCATAGCCAGGAAGGATGTCACCGCAAGACATTATCGCCGCGTTTGGCGAAAATTTGTTGCTTGGTGGGAGGCCATGAAGGCGGAGGAATTTCAACTATGTCGATTCCTGCACTTCCTGCAAGCAGGGGTGACGTTTGGGCCTCAAATTGGGGTCCATCAAGGTCCAGATTTCGGCTCTGTCGAATTTCTTCCAGAAAGAACTGGCTTCACTGCCTGAAGTTCAGACTTTGGTTAAAGGAGTACTACATATTCAGCCTCCTTTTTTGTGCCTCCTGTGGCACTTTTTGGATCTCAACGTGGTGTTGGATTTCCTAAAGTCTCATGGGTAGAGCCACTTAAAACCATGGAGCTAAAGTATCTCGCGTGGTAAGTGGTCATGCTGTTGGCCTTGGCCTTGGCCAGGCGTGTGTCAGAATTGGCGGCTTTGTCATGTAAAAGGCCTTATCTGATTTTCTATATGGATAGGGCAGAGTTGAGGACTCGTCCTCAGTTTCTCCCGAAGGTGGTCTCAGGTTTTCACTTGAACCAACCTATTGTGGTCCCTGCGGCTACTGGGGACTTGGAGGATTCCAAGTTGCTGGACGTAGTCAGGGCCCTGAAAATTTTATTTTTCCAGGACGGCTGGAGTCAGGAAAACTGACTCGCTGTTTATCCTGATGGCACCCAACAAGCTGGGTGCTCCTGCTTCTAAGCAGTCTATTGCGCGCTGGATTTGTAGCACTATTCAGCTGGCGCATTCTGCGGTAGGATTACCGCAGCCTAAATCAATAAAAGCCCATTCCACAAGGACGGTGGGCTCCTCTTGGGCGGCTGCCCGAGGGGTCTCGGCTTTACAACTTTGCCGAGCAGCTACTTGGTCAGGGGCAAACACGTTTGCAAAATTCTATGAATTTGATACCCTGGCTGAGAAGGACCTGGAGTTCTCTCATTCGGTGCTGCAGAGTCATCCGCACTCTCCCGCCCGTTTGGGAGCTTTGGTATAATCCCCATGGTCCTTACGGAGTTCCCAGCATCCACTAGGACGTCAGAGAAAATAAGAATTTACTTACCGATAATTCTATTTCTCGTAGTCCGTAGTGGATGCTGGGCGCCCATCCCAAGTGCGGATTGTCTGCAATACTTGTACATAGTTATTATTAACTAATCGGGTTCTTGTTGTGAGCCATCTATTCAGAGGCTCCTCTGTTATCATGCTGTTAACTGGGTTTCATATCACAAGTTGTACGGTGTGATTGGTGTGGCTGGTATGAGTCTTACCCGGGATTCAAAATCCTTCCTTATTGTGTACGCTCGTCCGGGTACAGTATCCTAACTGAGGCTTGGAGGAGGGTCATAGGGGGAGGAGCCAGTGCACACCAGGTAGTCCTAAAGCTTTCTTTTTGTGCCCAGTCTCCTGCGGAGCCGCTATTCCCCATGGTCCTTACGGAGTTCCCAGCATCCACTACGGACTACGAGAAATAGAATTATCGGTAAGTAAATTCTTATTTTTTTCTCATTATTCCTATCAGTGCCCCATAGCACCTGCATGTGGCTTGTAGGCTGTCTTGAACAGCACTCTGCAGACAGTAGCGCTACTGCAGATCCATGGACAGACACCCTGACACCCAGAGCTGATGGCCCCACCCCCTAGGTGTGACATCATAACATCACAGGTTTAGGTGGTACAATAGTGGCAAAGTAATGGAATATTACATTGGAGCATGTTGCAAGTAAAATAATGTGTACTACAAATAATGATGTAGCCATAAGACAAGTTACTAGACAAAAAATATGTTATAGGCATAAAAAAAATACTGAATGACTTAAGAGCTGTCCTATACTTCATGTTTTAGTAAAGGCATAATTTGTAATTAACGTACCAGAGAGAAGCAGTGTCTACAATATTGAATTGATATATTGAATTACGTAGCAGGTGGTGGCATAGTGAAAGAGAGTAACATCCCCCTGCTCCCACTTTTCTCAACATTTTACACTATTTTATACTATAGGGAAACATTTGTTCATTGTGAGGGAAATTTTTGCTGGCGGAGGAAATTGTTTTATCTGCAAGACTCCCTGGTGATCAAGCTGACTTAGAACTGCTGTTAATCAGCCTGTGTGACAGGGCAACTTGAATAATACTTCCCATGATGCTTTGTGCATTTGTCTTAATTCTTTCCTTTTGAACTCACCATGACTTATAAGTGTCTTTTCTTCCCCTTTGTGTGTCTGAAGTTATCCCTGTATTCGTTTTAATTATAGAGGCACCTTTCATTCTTCCAGTGTAGTCATTATCTCGTTTCAGAACTCTGTAGGCTTAAATCTCTGAGGTAGAAGTCAAGAGTTACTTTTTTTTCCGCCATCCTGCTTCCATCCCATTTTCCAGTGCCTTCCCCTTTCCAGTTGTCCTCATTACTTTTAATCTCAAGACCATTGAGTAGTTTCTGATCTGCAATGATAAGAGAAAATATATATATAATAATGTCCCTTTTGACAAAATCTTTTACCATGAGATTAAACAAGCGGTCCACTGAAATCCGAGAGGCAACACATTTTCTTCATGAAGAAAGGTGAATTTGAACTAATTCACAGAAGAAAATATGAACTGCAATATACAGTATTTAGGGCTTCAAAACATTTATCTAATGCCAAGCATGCCTATACATATATATAAAGTACAGTATTCGGAGGGCGCACAACAGTAGCTGATATTATAAAATGACAATCAAACCAGTGTGACCCGAAGGACAATAGTTTTAATAAAACGACATTAAAAATATTGTGCAATAATAAAATATTTCATAAGTACAATGCTCATTTGTACCAAAACATAGTACTAATACAATGTCAAGACATTCAGGAGAGGAGGCAGTCACATATATCCAGATTCCTTTATTTTGGGTACTTTCTACCCCTCTGCGCATTTTGTCTGGTGTCACTATTCTGACCTTGCTTTTAAAATACCTATGGTTATTCATCTATCTTGGAGGATACTGCATAATTGGTTATATCCATCGCTAGAATTAAATACACGTCCACTATATAATATCATCTTCCACAGTGAGACTATTCGTGTGTTCCTTACTTAAAGTGTCCCTCACTTAAAGTATCTTCGCACAACGACCTGTACCCCTGATGAAGTCCATAGCGGACGAAACGCGTTGGATTTTATACATACATGTGTATTAGTACTATGTTTTGGTACAAATGAGCATTGTACTTATGAAATATTTTATTATTGTACAATATTTTTAATGTCGTTTTATTAAAACTATTGTCCTTCGGGTCACGCTGGTTTGATTGTCATTTTATAATATCAGCTACTGTTGTGCGCCCTCCGAATACTGTACTTTATTCTATTTTTATCTCCCACTAGCAGGGAGATTGTTATTGAGGTGCTGCCCGATTTATTACAGCGCGAGTAAAGGGTATTGTTGTTGTTTCTATACATATATGTATATATATATATATATATATATATATATATATATAGGCATGCTTGGCACTAGATAAGTGTTTTGAGACCCTAAATAATGTTTATTGCAGATCATGTTTCCTTCATGTGAATTAGTTCAAATTCACCTTTCTTCATGAAGAAAATGTATTTTGCAAATTGATTGCATCCCATATATATGTATATATATATATATATATATATATATATATACTGTGCAGTGGGGTCCGGCACTCCTCGTCCCTGCTGGGTACCTGCTCCGGTGCCCTCCTTAAGCTGTGTGAGCTCAGTATACGTACAATGGAAGGCGGCACTCAGAGACTGCTATCAGGTGAAAAAATTGGTGCGTTTCGGGAGACGTACTCCCTTCCTCAAGACACAGCAAACAAAAGTGCAAGTGCAATACAACATTTAAAAAGACTTACCAACCCCTTGGCTCGCCCATTCCCGCTGCAGCCAGCGGCGTCCCGCTCCACGGCGCCCGCACTTCCGGGTGCAGATGGCTCCGCCCCCCGGTTGTGACGTCCTCCCGAAGACGTGGGACGTCGCCGCTGCAGGGGGGAGGCGCAGAGAGTGACAGCGCGTTGCCTGGGGTTATATGTAAACAAACAAACCACCTATGAACAATCAAAGCATAACAGTAAAATTCCGACCACATCTAGTGGAAATACATAATAAAAACATGATAAAAACATGTAAACTGTGAACATGTGAAAATAAAGATATGTACTAACCCCCCTGCACCAATAAGACACACCCTACGTATTAACCGGGTGTGATGTAAAACTAAATAAACATGCCTAAAATCCAAAATGTTGCTTAACAAATTCAATTATTAATGATAATAATACAATGTGCAAACTTGCAGCTTCACTAAACATAGAGGTCACTTCGCTTATAACACTTGGGACTGTCAGCGCCTAATTTATGGCTGATATTTACTAGACTAATTAGCCATGCACCTAACATCTATTCCGGATTCTTAAGCCGCTAGTTTTCTGTAGTTTAAGTATGAACAATGCGTATTACTTGTTCCCATGAAAACATTGCTGATCTTAAGTCTACATGGGAGCCTATACATGGGATGATGGCTCCAGCCTGCTGGAATGAAAGGGGGCATTAGAGGAAACAATTAAGGCTGAGGTATTCATTTAAACCCCGTGGGTGAATAGTATCTAGCTTGTGGATCCACCGTGCCTCTAAACGTAGCAGTTTGTTGGCTCGGCTGCCTCCCCGTAATGAGTCAGGGACCTGATCCACGATTTTGTAGCGTACCGATGCCAAGCTGTGGCGCATCTGTGCAAAGTGACGCGCCACAGGTTGGTCACTCTTTCCCGTTATCAAGGCTACCCTGATGGCCGAGCGATGCTGGGCCATCCTTTCCTTAAACGTGCATTGAGTTTTGCCCACGTAGTATAAGCTGCATGGGCAGATAAGCACATAGATGACAAACATTGAGCTGCAAGAGAGTACGTGTGGAATTCTGATCTTTTTACCTGTATGGGGATGATAAATAAAATCACCTGTCAGCATATAGCTGCAGGTTGTGCAGCCCAAACATTTGTAACAGCCCGCCTTGCGTGACACAAAATGGGTATTGGGCTGTGTAACTTTAAACCCAGTCACATCATTTTTAACTAAAAGATCTTTTAAATTGGCGCTACGAGTGTAGCACGGCATGATGCGACTGTCTTTAAGCATTTGTAGGCTGGGGTCGGTGGTTACAATGGGCCACATTTGTTTCACTTTTTTACAGGTTGCCTTGCTGGCGGTATTAAATTGATTAACCCACACAACCTTCGTGGCTTGCTCTTTGCGTGTTTTAACCTGCAGTAACTCCTGTCTGTTTTTTGATCTGGCCCTGACACAAGCTTGCTTCAATAATGTAAGGGGATACCCCCTTTGTAAAAATTTTTGGGTCATGGCTTCTAATTGGATTTCCAGGTCCTCAGTGGCGCTAGTAATTCTGCACACACGGAGGTACTGGGAATAGGGTAAACCTTGGATCAGTGCAGGCGGATGGAAGCTGTCATGTCTGAGCAACGTGTTACGGTCTGTGGGTTTGGTGTATAATGTGGTCTCTATCTTCCCCTCCCGTATCTTGATTTTAATGTCCAGAAAACAGATTTCGGACAAATGGATGCTGAGAGTGAATTTGACCGGACTATCAGATTGGTTATGAGTGTCTACCAATCTCGTCAGAGCCTCCTCGTGGCCACCCCACAACAACAGGAGGTCATCTATGTAACGGGTGTATAGCTTAATCTGTCCGGCTATCTCAGAATCTACAAAAAACACCTGCCGCTCGACTTCCCACATATAAGCATTGGCTAGCGATGGTGCCACCGCCGACCCCATGGCACAGCCACTGGTCTGTATGTAGAACCTGCCATTAAAAAGAAAATAATTGTGCGATAAAGTGAATTCTAAAAGATTGATAAACAAATCAATGTCAGGACCCTCATAAAGGGGGTTATTGGTAATAAGGTGTCGCACGGCTACCAGCCCAGCTTGGTGCGGTATACAAGTGTAAAGACTTGTTACGTCAAGCGTGGCTAGCACCGTGGCTGTCTGAACTGGGCCAAATGTTGACAATTGTCTCAACAGCGTGCTTGAATCTTTAAGATGAGAAAAGGTGGCTTGAATGCAGGGTTGCAGGAAAAAATCTAAATAAACAGCGATGGATTCACACAGCGACCCCCTGGCCGAGATGATGGGCCGGCCGGGGGGTGCTGTGGATTCTTGTGAATCTTAGGGATTGAATAAAAGACAGGGACTACTGGATGCGAACACAGCAATCTATTATATACTTCATTAGTGATTAGGCCTTCTGTCTTAGCACAACGCTTCTATTAAGACCTTTACACGGATGCTGGAACATTTGCAAAATCATCCGCCATCCCAGGTCCATAGAAATATGTCCTGTGAGGAATACAGTGCCCTCAAGGACTTAAGTTCCAGACAGGACATCATTATAAGGGGCGCGGACAAAGGGGGAGCCATTGTCATTTTGGACACTTGTGATTATATTGCAGAATGTGATCGGTTGTTAGCAGATAGCCTGACCTATAGGTCACTGGCAGGTGATCCCACGGCCTTATACAAGGCAGAGTTGGATGACATGCTAACGCAAGCTAAGACAGAAGGCCTAATCACTAATGAAGTATATAATAGATTGCTGTGTTCGCATCCAGCAGTCCCTGTCTTTTATTCAATCCCTAAGATTCACAAGAATCCACAGCACCCCCCCCCCCCCGGCTGGCCCATCATCTCGGCCAGGGGGTCGCTGTGTGAATCCATCGCTGTTTATTTAGATTTTTTCCTGCAACCCTGCATTCAAGCCACCTTTTCTCATCTTAAAGATTCAAGCACGCTGTTGAGACAATTGTCAACATTTGGCCCAGTTCAGACAGGCACGGTGCTAGCCACGCTTGACGTAACAAGTCTTTACACTTGTATACCGCACCAAGCTGGGCTGGTAGCCGTGCGACACCTTATTACCAATAACCCCCTTTATGAGGGTTCTGACATTGATTTGTTTATCAATCTTTTAGAATTCACTTTATCGCACAATTATTTTCTTTTTAATGGCAGGTTCTACATACAGACCAGTGGCTGTGCCATGGGGTCGGCGGTGGCACCATCGCTAGCCAATGCTTATATGTGGGAAGTCGAGCGGCAGGTGTTTTTTGTAGATTCTGAGATAGCCGGACAGATTAAGCTATACACCCGTTACATAGATGACCTCCTGTTGTTGTGGGGTGGCCACGAGGAGGCTCTGACGAGATTGGTAGACACTCATAACCAATCTGATAGTCCGGTCAAATTCACTCTCAGCATCCATTTGTCCGAAATCTGTTTTCTGGACATTAAAATCAAGATACGGGAGGGGAAGATAGAGACCACATTATACACCAAACCCACAGACCGTAACACGTTGCTGAGACATGACAGCTTCCATCCGCCTGCACTGATCCAAGGTTTACCCTATTCCCAGTACCTCAGTGTGTGCAGAATTACTAGCGCCACTGAGGACCTGGAAATCCAATTAGAAGCCATGACCCAAAAATTTTTACAAAGGGGGTATCCCCTTACATTATTGAAGCAAGCTTGTGCCAGGGCCAGATCAAAAAACAGACAGGAGTTACTGCAGGTTAAAACACGCAAAGAGCAAGCCACGAAGGTTGTGTGGGTTAATCAATTTAATACCGCCAGCAAGGCAACCTGTAAAAAAGTGAAACAAATGTGGCCCATTGTAACCACCGACCCCAGCCTACAAATGCTTAAAGACAGTCGCATCATGCCGTGCTACACTCGTAGCGCCAATTTAAAAGATCTTTTAGTTAAAAATTATGTGGCTGGGTTTAAAGTTACACAGCCCAATACCCATTTTTTGTCACGCAAGGCGGGCTGTTACAAATGTTTGGGCTGCACAACCTGCAGCTATATGCTGACAGGTGATTTTATTTCTCATCCCCATACAGGTAAAAAGATCAGAATTCCACACGTACTCTCTTGCAGCTCAATGTTTGTCATCTATGTGCTTATCTGCCCATGCAGCTTATACTACGTGGGCAAAACTCAATGCACGTTTAAGGAAATGATGGCCCAGCATCGCTCGGCCATCAGGGCAGCCTTGATAACGGGCAAGAGTGACCAACCTGTGGCGCGTCACTTTGCACAGATGCGCCACAGCTTGGCATCGGTACGCTACAAAATCGTGGATCAGGTCCCTGACTCATTACGGGGAGGCAACCGAGCCAACAAACTGCTACGTTTAGAGGCATGGTGGATCCACAAGCTAGATACTATTCACCCACGGGGTTTAAATGAATACCTTAGCCTTAATTGTTTCCTCTAATGCCCCCTTTCATTCCAGCAGGCTGGAGCCATCATCCCATGTATAGGCTCCCATGTAGACTTAAGATCAGCAATGTTTTCATGGGAACAAGTAATACGCATTGTTCATACTTAAACTACAGAAAACTAGCGGCTTAAGAATCCGGAATAGATGTTAGGTGCATGGCTAATTAGTCTAGTAAATATCAGCCATAAATTAGGCGCTGACAGTCCCAAGTGTTATAAGGGAAGTGACCTCTATGTTTAGTGAAGCTGCAAGTTTGCACATTGTATTATTATCATTAATAATTGAATTTGTTAAGCAACATTTTGGATTTTAGGCATGTTTATTTAGTTTTACATCACACCCGGTTAATACGTAGGGTGTGTCTTATTGGTGCAGGGGGGTTAGTACATATCTTTATTTTCACATGTTCACAGTTTACATGTTTTTATCATGTTTTTATTATGTATTTCCACTAGATGTGGTCGGAATTTTACTGTTATGCTTTGATTGTTCATAGGTGGTTTGTTTGTTTACATATAACCCCAGGCAACGCGCTGTCACTCTCTGCGCCTCCCCCCTGCAGCGGCGACGTCCCACATCTGCGGGAGGATGTTACAACCGGGGGGGCGGAGCCATCTGCACCCGGAAGTGCGGGCGCCGTGGAGCGGGACGCCGCTGGCTGCAGCGGGAATGGGCGAGCCAAGGGGTTGGTAAGTCTTTTTAAATGTTGTATTGCACTTGCACTTTTGTTTGCTGTGTCTTGAGGAAGGGAGTACGTCTCCCGAAACGTCGATTAAAGCACCAATTTTTTCACCTGATAACAATCTCTGAGTGCCGCCTTCCATTGTATATATATATATATATATATATATATATATATACAGTATATATATATATATATATATATATATGTTGCAATCAATTTGCCCACTGTCAGGATCCAGACGGTCAGGACACCGACGCCAGAATCCCGACAGACGACTATACCGACAGCCAGAAGGGACTATTCTCACTCATGGGTGTCCACGACACTAATAGAGTCTGAATAGAACCTGTGGCGAGTGTAGCGAGCCATCAAGCTTGCAGTGTTGCGAGTGCAGCGAGCCCACAAGGGGACTCGTCCCGCTCGCCCCACTGCCAGCATTCTGGTGGGTAGGATGCCGCTGTCGGATCTTGGCCGCCTGCATCTTGCCCACCGGGAAATAGTATGTATTCCATATTTATATACTGTATACTATAGATTGTAAGCTTGCGAGCAGGGCCTTCCTACCTCTATGACTGTTATCACCCAGTTTGTTATTGTTATTTCAAATTGTAAAGCGCAACGGAATTTGCTGCGCTATATAAGAAACTGTTAATAAATAAATAAATAAATAAATATATAAAAATTAGAAAAACATTGCACTGTATATACAGCTAAATTGCAAACTTTATATTTTACCATTGCAGGAAAGCTGAAGCATAATGCTTTTAATTAACACTGAAAAGCAGCAACTGTAAGAGAGAAGTAAAAACCATAAAATATTTTATTTGAAAAATAAAACAAACAGTAAATTTTTGAATATAGTGAAACACAAAACATTTTCATCATAGCCTCTCAGACTTTACGTAGTGCAAATCAAGGAGGAAGCAGGCAACATTGTACATGTTTAAGTAATTTGGCATCAAATTGGAAACACTTGGGAACTTGGTACAACAAACAACTAAACAATAGCAGATGTCCAGTGTGCAAGCGAAGGTTTGCAGAGCGTGACCAGGAAAAACACAGTAGCAGACACTTAGGGCAAAAGGGTTTCTCATAAAGAAGGTGAACAGAATATATCTAAATCCACCAGAGCAGATAATGATCTACCATAAAAGACATGAGATAGAAGAAAAAGAGGTCAGTAAGCAGAAAGGAGGAGAGAAAACTGCTCAGACATGATAAGTGAGACTCTAAAAGCGCGAAGTTCTATCATTTTTAAGCACTGATTCATGTTCAATATTTTTTACTCACCCCTAAAAATGAACATGTTGTACTAAAAAGACCGGGAAAAAAGTCTTCTATTATATACCTCATATTATATTCTTTGAAGTCGGTGACACTGTTGCCCTTAAAGCTAAATGAGGTCCAAAGATTCCCAAATTTTCTAAAGCCAAAATTTCTACAGAAGTCCTTTGTCTACACCTGGTAAAGAAATTTTTGTAATGTGATATGAATGGCAAAAATAAAAAAAGATAAAAAAAACTTGCCGTTAAAGTAATGTTTTCTAATAAAGAACTATTAAAAAACACTTTTATTTCCTCAGGTCAGGTTCCATATAAATCATAGGCAAGTGCTGAGGGGCATTATAGGTGCCCAAAGTCCCCACTCTAAATATGAGCTATGCTATAAATTATAAAGAAAATTGTAGCAAAGTGCCAGCCTGTGCACTGCCTCTTTCAGTGTGATTTGTAGGCTTTTCTAGAGCAGAAAATATTTATATCATACTTGATATATAGAATATACAGTATGTAACATTGGTACAATGGTGGTCATTTCGAGTTGTTCGCTCGGTAATTTTCTTTGCATCGCAGCGATTTTCCGCTAACTGCGCATGCGCAATGTTCGCACTGCGACTGCGCCAAGTAAATTTGCTATGCAGTTAGGAATTTTACTCACGGCATTACAAAGTTTTTTCTTCGTTCTGGTGATCGTAATGTGATTGACAGGAAGTGGGTGTTTCTGGGCGGAAACTGGCCGTTTTATGGGTGTGTGCGAAAAAACGCTACCGTTTCTGGGAAAAACGCAGGAGTGGCTAGAGGAACGGGGGAGTGTCTGAGCGAACGCTGGGTGTGTTTGTGACGTCAAACCAGGAACGACAAGCACTGAACTGATCGCACTGGAAGAGTAAGTCTCAAGCTACTCAGAAACTGCACAGAGAAGTCTTTTCGCAATATTGCAAATCTTTCGTTCGCAATTTTGATAAGCTAAGATTCACACCCTGTAGGCGGCGGCTTAGCGTGTGCAATGCTGCTAAAAGCAGCTTGCGAGCAAACAACTCGGAATGAGGGCCAATAAGTACATACAATGCATTACATATAACATGAATATTTTAGCGAAGACAAATTCAGAATGTCACCTTCAAAAATCTTATTGCACCTTGTTTATAGTAACAACAACACTATTTCTGCACTGGAGAAATTTAGAACATAACCGTATTTACTAGAGATGTGCACTTGAAATTTTTCGGGTTTTGTGTTTTGGTTTTGGGTTCGGTTCCGCGGCCGTGTTTTGGGTTCGACCGCGTTTTGGCAAAACCTCACCGAATTTTTTTTGTCGGATTCGGGTGTGTTTTGGATTCGGGTGTTTTTTTCAAAAAACACTAAAAAACAGCTTAAATCATAGAATTTGGGGGTCATTTTGATCCCAAAGTATTATTAACCTCAAAAACCATAATTTCCACTCATTTTCAGTCTATTCTGAATACCTCACACCTCACAATATTATTTTTAGTCCTAAAATTTGCACCGAGGTCGCTGGATGACTAAGCTAAGCGACCCTAGTGGCCGACACAAACACCGGGCCCATCTAGGAGTGGCACTGCAGTGTCACGCAGGATGGCCCTTCCAAAAAACACTCCCCAAACAGCACATGACGCAAAGAAAAAAAGAGGCGCAATGAGGTAGCTGTGTGAGTAAGATAAGCGACCCTAGTGGCCGACACAAACACCGGGCCCATCTAGGAGTGGCACTGCAGTGTCACGCAGGATGGCCCTTCCAAAAAACACTCCCCAAACAGCACATGACGCAAAGATAAAAAGAGGCGCAATGAGGTAGCTGTGTGAGTAAGATAAGCGACCCTAGTGGCCGACACAAACACCGGGCCCATCTAGGAGTGGCACTGCAGTGTCACGCAGGATGGCCCTTCCAAAAAACACTCCCCAAACAGCACATGACGCAAAGAAAAAAAGAGGCGCAATGAGGTAGCTGTGTGAGTAAGATAAGCGACCCTAGTGGCCGACACAAACACCTGGCCCATCTAGGAGTGGCACTGCAGTGTCACGCAGGATGGCCCTTCCAAAAAACACTCCCCAAACAGCACATGACGCAAAGAAAAATTAAAGAAAAAAGAGGTGCAAGATGGAATTGTCCTTGGGCCCTCCCACCCACCCTTATGTTGTATAAACAGGACATGCACACTTTAACCAACCCATCATTTCAGTGACAGGGTCTGCCACACGACTGTGACTGAAATGACGGGTTGGTTTGGACCCCCACCAAAAAAGAAGCAATTAATCTCTCCTTGCACAAACTGGCTCTACAGAGGCAAGATGTCCACCTCATCATCATCCTCCGATATATCACCGTGTACATCCCCCTCCTCACAGATTATCAATTCGTCCCCACTGGAATCCACCATCTCAGCTCCCTGTGTACTTTGTGGAGGCAATTGCTGCTGGTCAATGTCTCCACGGAGGAATTGATTATAATTCATTTTAATGAACATCATCTTCTCCACATTTTCTGGAAGTAACCTCGTACGCCGATTGCTGACAAGGTGAGCGGCGGCACTAAACACTCTTTCGGAGTACACACTTGTGGGAGGGCAACTTAGGTAGAATAAAGCCAGTTTGTGCAAGGGCCTCCAAATTGCCTCTTTTTCCTGCCAGTATAAGTACGGACTGTGTGACGTGCCTACTTGGATGCGGTCACTCATATAATCCTCCACCATTCTTTCAATGGGGAGAGAATCGTATGCAGTGACAGTAGACGACATGTCCATAATCGTTGACAGGTCCTTCAGTCCGGACCAGATGTCAGCATCAGCAGTCGCTCCAGACTGCCCTGCATCACCGCCAGCGGGTGGGCTCGGAATTCTGAGCCTTTTCCTCGCACCCCCAGTTGCGGGAGAATGTGAAGGAGGAGATGTTGACAGGTCGCGTTCCGCTTGACTTGACAATTTTCTCACCAGCAGGTCTTTGAACCCCAGCAGACTTGTGTCTGCCGGAAAGAGAGATCCAAGGTAGGTTTTAAATCTAGGATCGAGCACGGTGGCCAAAATGTAGTGCTCTGATTTCAACAGATTGACCACCCGTGAATCCTTGTTAAGCGAATTAAGGGCTCCATCCACAAGTCCCACATGCCTAGCGGAATCGCTCCGTGTTAGCTCCTCCTTCAATGTCTCCAGCTTCTTCTGCAAAAGCCTGATGAGGGGAATGACCTGACTCAGGCTGGCAGTGTCTGAACTGACTTCACGTGTGGCAAGTTCAAAGGGCAGCAGAACCTTGCACAACGTTGAAATCATTCTCCACTGCGCTTGAGACAGGTGCATTCCACCTCCTATATCGTGCTGAATTGTATAGGCTTGAATGGCCTTTTGCTGCCCCTCCAACCTCTGAAGCATATATAGGGTTGAATTCCACCTCGTTACCACTTCTTGCTTCAGATGATGGCAGGGCAGGTTCAGGCGTTTTTGGTGTTGCTCCAGTCTTCTGTACGTGGTGCCTGTACGCCGAAAGTGTCCCGCAATTCTTCTGGCCACCGACAGCATCTCTTGCACGCCCCTGTCGTTTTTTAAAAAATTCTGCACCACCAAATTCAAGGTATGTGCAAAACATGGGACGTGCTGGAATTTGCCCAGATTTAATGCACACACAATATTGCTGGCGTTGTCCGATGCCACAAATCCACAGGAGAGTCCAATTGGGGTAAGCCATTCCGCGATGATCTTCCTCAGTTGCCGTAAGAGGTTTTCAGCTGTGTGCGTATTCTGGAAAGCGGTGATACAAAGCGTAGCCTGCCTAGGAAAGAGTTGGCGTTTGCGAGATGCTGCTACTGGTGCCGCCGCTGCTGTTCTTGCGGCGGGAGTCCATACATCTACCCAGTGGGCTGTCACAGTCATATAGTCCTGAGTCTGCCCTGCTCCACTTGTCCACATGTCCGTGGTTAAGTGGACATTGGGTACAGCTGCATTTTTTAGGACACTGGTGACTCTTTTTCTGAGGTCTGTGTACATTTTCGGTATCGCCTGCCTAGAGAAATGGAACCTAGATGGTATTTGGTACCGGGGACACAGTACCTCCAACAAGTCTCTAGTTGGCTCTGCAGTAATGATGGATACCGGAACCACGTTTCTCACCACCCAGGATGCCAAGGCCTCAGTTATCCGCTTTGCAGCAGGATGACTGCTGTGATATTTCATCTTCCTCGCAAAGGACTGTTGGACAGTCAATTGCTTGGTGGAAGTAGTAAAAGTGGTCTTACGATTTCCCCTCTGGGATGACCATCGACTCCCAGCAGAAACAACAGCAGCGCCAGCAGCAGTAGGCGTTACACGCAAGGATGCATCGGAGGAATCCCAGGCAGGAGAGGAATCGTCAGAATTGCCAGTGACATGGCCTGCAGGACTATTGGCATTCCTGGGGAAGGAGGAAATTGACACTGAGGGAGTTGGTGGGGTGGTTTGCGTGAGCTTGGTTACAAGAGGAAGGGATTTACTGGTCAGTGGACTGCTTCCGCTGTCGCCCAAAGTTTTTGAACTTGTCACTGACTTATTATGAATGCGCTGCAGGTGACGTATAAGGGAGGATGTTCCGAGGTGGTTAACGTCCTTACCCCTACTTATTACAGCTTGACAAAGGCAACACACGGCTTGACAAATGTTGTCCGCATTTCTGTTGAAATACTTCCACACCGAAGAGCTGATTTTTTTGGTATTTTCACCAGGCATGTCAACGGCCATATTCCTCCCACGGACAACAGGTGTCTCCCCGGGTGCCTGACTTAAACAAACCACCTCACCATCAGAATCCTCCTTGTCAATTTCCTCCCCAGCGCCAGCAACACCCATATCCTCCTCATCCTGGTGTACTTCAACACTGACATCTTCAATCTGACTATCAGGAACTGGACTGCGGGTGCTCCTTCCAGCACTTGCAGGGGGCGTGCAAATGGTGGAAGGCGCATGCTCTTCACGTCCAGTGTTGGGAAGGTCAGGCATCGCAACCGACACAATTGGACTCTCCTTGTGGATTTGGGATTTCGAAGAACGCACAGTTCTTTGCGGTGCTTTTGCCAGCTTGAGTCTTTTCATTTTTCTAGCGAGAGGCTGAGTGCTTCCATCCTCATGTGAAGCTGAACCACTAGCCATGAACATAGGCCAGGGCCTCAGCCGTTCCTTGCCACTCCGTGTGGTAAATGGCATATTGGCAAGTTTACGCTTCTCCTCCGACAATTTTATTTTAGATTTTGGAGTCCTTTTTTTACTGATATTTGGTGTTTTGGATTTTACATGCTCTGTACTATGACATTGGGCATCGGCATTGGCAGACGACGTTGCTGGCATTTCATCGTCTCGGCCATGACTAGTGGCAGCAGCTTCAGCACGAGATGGAAGTGGATCTTGATCTTTCCCTAATTTTGGAACCTCAACATTTTTGTTCTCCATATTTTAATAGGCACAACTAAAAGGCACCTCAGGTAAACAATGGAGATGGATGGATACTAGTATACTTATGGATGGACGAGCGACTGCCGACACAGAGGTAGCTACAGCCGTGGACTACCGTACTGTGTCTGCTGCTAATATAGACTGGATGATAATGAGATGAAATCAATATATATATATATATAATATCACTAGTACTGCAGCCGGACAGGTATATATATTTATTATGTAATGACTGATGACGGACCTGCTGGACACTGTCAGCTCAGCAGCACCGCAGACTGCTACAGTAAGCTACTATAGTAGTATGTATAAAGAAGAAAGAAAAAAAGAAAAAACACGGGTAGGTGGTATACAATTATGGATGGACGAGCGACTGCCGACACAGAGGTAGCTACAGCCGTGGACTACCGTACTGTGTCTGCTGCTAATATAGACTGGATGATAATGAGATGAAATCAATATATATATATATAATATCACACTAGTACTGCAGCCGGACAGGTAGATATATTTATTATGTAATGACTGATGACGGACCTGCTGGACACTGTCAGCTCAGCAGCACCGCAGACTGCTACAGTAAGCTACTATAGTAGTATGTATAAAGAAGAAAGAAAAGAAAAAAACCACGGGTAGGTGGTATACAATTATGGATGGACGAGCGACTGCCGACACAGAGGTAGCTACAGCCGTGGACTACCGTACTGTGTCTGCTGCTAATATAGACTGGATGATAATGAGATGAAATCAATATATATATATATATAATATCACTAGTACTGCAGCCGGACAGGTATATATATTTATTATGTAATGACTGATGACGGACCTGCTGGACACTGTCAGCTCAGCAGCACCGCAGACTGCTACAGTAAGCTACTATAGTAGTATGTATAAAGAAGAAGAAAGGAAAAAAAAAACGGGTAGGTGGTATACAATATTATATATATATTATATACAATTATATATATATATATATTAAACTGGTGGTGATTATTAAACTGGTGGTCAGGTCACTGGTCACACTATCAGCAACTTGCAAGTAGTACTCCTAAGCAGACAATCACAATATATATTATACTGGTGGTCAGTGTGGTCACAATGGCAGTGTGGCACTCTGGCAGCAAAAGTGTGCACTGTACGTTATATGTACTCCTGAGTCCTGCTCTCAGACTCTAACTGCTCCCCACTGTCAGTGTCTCCCCCACAAGTCAGATATACATTATACAGTCACACTATCTATCTATCACTTCAGCAAGTAGTAGTACTCCTCCTAATGCTCCCCAAAATTACTACTGTGTCTCTCTCTACTCTAGTCTCACTCTCTTCTCTATAAACGGAGAGGACGCCAGCCACGTCCTCTCCCTATGAATCTCAATGCACGTGTGAAAATGGCGGCGACGCGCGGCTCCTTATATAGAATCCGAGTCTCGCGATAGAATCCGAGCCTCGCGAGAATCCGACAGCGGGATGATGACGTTCGGGCGCGCTCGGGTTAACCGAGCAAGGCGGGAAGATCCGAGTCGCTCGGCCCCGTGTAAAAAAAAATGAAGTTCGGGCGGGTTCGGATTCCGAGGAACCGAACCCGCTCATCTCTAGTATTTACTAGGAAGAAATGATAAGTGGCAAAACAATAAAAAAAGCAATACTATATATATGTATATATATATATAAATATATATATATATATATATATATACATATATACATATATACATATATATATAAATATTCGATAAATCAATCAGCGGCACTCAGAGACTGGAAACAGCTGTAAATAAAGTGCTAGTGCTTTTAATCCATGTAGGCAAAAATGAGTGGTCTAACGTTTCGGGGCGCGGACGCCCCTTTGTCAAGGTGAACAAATACAGAGTGAGAAGAAAATCAAAATGTGTTACCTTTATGGTGCAAACAAACCCAGGAGGCGGGAGAAACAGCAGTGTCCGGGGGAGCGTGGCGCTTCCGTCCCGGTGAGTGTGACGTATGGGCGCCTCAGTCACGTGGTTCCAGGGCGTCATTGGATTCCGACGGTACCAAGGCAGCCAGGCACGCCGCTGCCATGGTTACCAGGCGCTCAGTGGCTTCCTGATCGCGGAGGTCGTGTGACTGGTCTGTGAATGAAAACAAGTGTATAAAATAAGTGAAACATAGTATGCACATAGCCAAACATATATGGAAATGACCTCTATGTCATGTAACATATGTTGTTATTTCTTAAGAGACAAAAATATGTTTGTCTATGTGCATACTATGCTTCACTTATTTTATACACTTGTTTTTATTCACAGCCCAGTCACACGACCTCCGCGATCAGGAAGCCACTGAGCACCTGGTAACCATGGCAGTGGCGTGCCTGGTTGCCTTGGTACCGTCGGAATCCAATGACGTGCTGGAACCACGTGACTGAGGCGCCCATACGTCACACTCACCGAGACGGAAGCGCCACGCTCCCCCGGACACTGCTGTTTCTCCCGCCTCCTGGGTTTGTTTGCACCATAAAAGGTAACACATTTTGATTTTCTTCTCACTCTGTATTTGTTCACCTTGACAAAGGGGCGTCCGCGCCCCGAAACGTTGGACCACTCATTTTTGCCTACATGGATTAAAAGCACTAGCACTTTATTTACCGCTGTTTCCAGTCTCTGAGTGCCGCTGATTGATTTATCGAATATTTATGGATACTTGTTTCCAGAAGGTACCGGAGCAATATTAAAGATCTCATGGAGAGTGCCGATCCGAGTCACACTCATACATATATATATATTAGTGATGTGCACCTGAAATTTTTTGGGTTTTGTGTTTTGGTTTTGTGTTCGGTTCCGTGGCCGTGTTTTGGGTTCGAACGCGTTTTGGCAAAACCTCACCGAATTTTTTTTGTCGGATTCGGGTGTGTTTTGGATTCGGGTGTTTTTTTCAAAAAACCCTAAAAAACTGCTTAAATCATAGAATTTGGGGGTCATTTTGATCCCATAGTATTATTAACCTCAATAACCATAATTTCCACTCATTTTCAGTCTATTCTGAACACCTCACAATATTATTTTTAGTCCTAAAATTTGCACCGAGGTCGCTGGATGGCTAAGCTAAGCGACAAAAGTGGCCGACACAAACACCTGGCCCATCTAGGAGTGGCACTGCAGTGTCAGGCAGGATGGCACTTCAAAAAAATAGTCCCCAAACAGCACATGATGCAAAGAAAAAAGAGGCGCACCAAGGTCGCTGTGTGACTAAGCTAAGCGACCCTAGTGGCCGACACAAACACCTGGCCCATCTAGGAGTGGCACTGCAGTGTCAGATAGGATGGCACTTAAAAAAATAGTCCCCAAACAGCACATGATGCAAAGAAAAAAAGAGCTGCACCAAAGTCGTTGTGTGACTAAGCTAAGCGACCCAAGTGGCCGACACAAACACCTGGCCCATCTAGGAGTGGCACTGCAGTGTCACGCAGGATGGCCCTTCCAAAAAATACTCCCCAAACAGCACATGACGCAAAGAAAAAAAGAGGCGCAATGAGGTAGCTGTGTGACGACTAAGCTAAGCGACCCTAGTGGCCGACACAAACACCTGGCCCATCTAGGAGTGGCACTGCAGTGTCACGCAGGATGGCCCTTCCAAAAAATACTCCCCAAATAGCACATGACGCAAAGAAAAAAAGAGGCGCAATGAGGTAGCTGTGTGACGACTAAGCTAAGCGACCCTAGTGGCCGACACAAACACCTGGCCCATCTAGGAGTGGCACTGCAGTGTCACGCAGGATGGCCCTTCCAAAAAATACTCCCCAAACAGCACATGACGCAAAGAAAAAAAGAGGCGCAAGCTCTTCCCGTCCAGTGTTGGGAAGGTCAGGCATCGCAACCGACACAATTGGACTCTCCTTTGGGATTTGGGATTTCGAAGAGTTCTTTGCTGTGCTTTTGCCTCAAGTCTTTTCTTTTTTCTAGCGAGAGGATGAGTGCTTCCATCCTCATGTGAAGCTGAACCACTAGCCATGAACATAGGCCAGGGCCTCAGCCGTTCCTTGCCACTCCGTGTCGTAAATGGCATATTGGTAAGTTTACGCTTCTCCTCAGACGCTTTTAATTTTGATTTTTGGGTCATTTTTTTACTGATCTTTTGTGTTTTGGATTTTACATGCTCTGTACTATGACATTGGGCATCGGCCTTGGCAGACGACGTTGATGGCATTTCATCGTCTCGGCCATGACTAGTGGCAGCAGCTTCAGCACGAGGTGGAAGTGGATCTTGATCTTTCCCTATTTTTTTAACCTCCACATTTTTGTTCTCCATATTTTAATGCGCACAACTAAAAGCCACCACAGGTATACAATGTAGATGGATGGATAGTAAGTATAGTATTATATTACTTATGGAGGACGAGTGCACTGACGACACAGAGGTAGGTACAGCCGTGGCCTACCGTACTGCTTATATATATAATATACTGTATAAAACGGACCTGGTGGACACTGTCAGCAGACTGCTAAACTAGTATGAAGAAAAAAAAAACACCACAGGTAGGTATACAATAATGTAGATGGATGGATAGTAAGTATAGTATTATATTACTTATGGAGGACGAGTGCACTGACGACACAGAGGTAGGTACAGCCATGGCCTACCGTACTGCTTATATATATAATATACTGTATATAACGGACCTGGTGGACACTGTCAGCAGACTGCTAAACTAGTATGAAGAAAGAAAAAAAACACCACAGATAGGTATACAATACAATGTAGATGGATGGATAGTAAGTATAGTATTATATTACTTATGGAGGACGAGTGCACTGACGACACAGAGGTAGGTACAGCCGTGGCCTACCGTACTGCTTATATATATAATATACTGTATATAACGGACCTGGTGGACACTGTCAGCAGACTGCTAAACTAGTATGAAAAAAAAAAAAAACACCACAGGTAGGTATACAATACAATGTAGATGGATGGATAGTAAGTATAGTATTAGATTACTTATGGAGAACGAGTGCACTGACGACACAGAGGTAGGTACAGCCGTGGCCTACCGTACTGCTTATATATATAATATACTGTATATAACGGACCTAGTGGACACTGTCAGCTGACTGCTAAACTAGTATGAAGAAAAAAAAAACCACCACAGGTAGGTATACAATACAATGTAGATGGATGGATGGATAGTAAGTATAGTGTTATATTACTTATGGAGGACGAGTGCACTGACGACACAGAGGTAGGTACAGCCGTGGCCTACCGTACTGCTTATATACCGTATATACTCGAGTATAAGTCGACCCGAATATAAGCCGAGGCACCTAATTTTACCACAAAAAACTGGGAAAAATTACTGACTCTAGTATAAGCCTAGGGTGGGAAATGCACGGTGCCAGGGGTTTTCATGCTCAGGGTGTCATGCTCGTTGCCAGGGATTTTATGCGGTAGGTGTTATGCTTGTTGCCAGGGGGTAATGTTTGTTTCTAGGGTTGTGCCCCCAGTGCCACATATACCCCCAGTGACAGATAAAAACATGCCCCCGTTGCTTTGCCCCCAGTAGTTATGCCCCTTCTTTGCCCCCAGTATTTGTGCCCCCCTCTTTCATTGCCCACAGTAGTTATGACCCCTCTTTCTTTGCCCCAGTAGTTGTGGTGCCCCCTTTCTTTGCCCCCAGTAGTTGTTGTGCCCCCTTTCTTTGCCCCCAGTAGTTGTTGTGCCCCCTTTCTTTGCCCCCAGTAGTTGTTGTGCCCCCTTTGTTTGCCCCCTGTTACTGTGCCCCCTTTGCAGCTTACAAACATAAACACACACTAAAACAATACTTACCACTGCCCCGCTCCTGCTTCCCGACCGCTTCTTCTGCTGCTGCGCTGCTCCGCTCCGTCTGGCCGCCGCTCCATCTGTTCATCCGCTCCGTCTGGCCGCCGCTCCATCTGGATCCCCGCTCCGTCTGGCCGCCGCTCCATCTGGTCGCCGCTCCGTCTGGCCGCCCGCGCCGGCGCCCGCTTCCCGGCACCCGATCATCTCTATGGGAGAGACGTCATGACGTCTCTCCCATAGCAACGCCGCACAGACACTAGAGGTCAATAATGACCTCTAGTGTCTGTCCCTGGAGCCGGCTGCAGCGGACGCCCACACAGCCCACGGCGTCTGCTGCAGCCGTTGACTCGAGTATAAGCCGAGGGGGGCTTTTTCAGCATAGAAAACTGTGCTGAAAAAGTCGGCTTATACTCGAGTATATACGGTATATAATATACTGTATATAACGGACCTGGTGGACACTGTCAGCAGACTGCTAAACTAGTATGAAGGGGAAAAAAACCACCACAGGTAGGTATACAATACAATGTAGATGGATGGATAGTAAGCATAGTATTATATTACTTATGGAGGACGAGTGCACTGACGACACAGAGGTAGGTACAGCCGTGGCCTACTGTACTGCTTATATATATAATATACTGTATATAACGGACCTGGTGGACACTGTCAGCAGACTGCTAAACTAGGATGAAGAAAAAAAAAACACCACAGGTAGGTATACAATACAATGTAGATGGATGGATAGTAAGTATAGTATTATATTACTTATGGACGACGAGTGCACTGACGACACAGAGGTAGGTACAGCCGTGGCCTACCGTACTGCTTATATATATAATATACTGTATATAACGGACCTGGTGGACACTGTCAGCAGACTGCTAAACTAGTATGAAGAAAAAAAAACCCACCACAGGTAGGTATACAATACAATGTAGATGGATGGATAGTAAGTATAGTATTATATTACTTATGGACGACGAGTGCACTGACGACACAGAGGTAGGTACAGCCGTGGCCTACCGTACTGCTTATATATATAATATACTGTATATAACGGACCTGGTGGACACTGTCAGCAGACTGCTAAACTAGTATGAAGGGAAAAAAAAACACCACAGGTAGGTATACAATAATGTAGATGGATGGATAGTAAGTATAGTATTATATTACTTATGGACGACGAGTGCACTGACGACACAGAGGTAGGTACAGCCGTGGCCTACCGTACTGCTTATATATATAATATACTGTATATAACGGACCTGGTGGACACTGTCAGCAGACTGCTAAACTAGTATGAAGAAGAAAAAAAAGCCGCCACAGGAGTGTTTTTCAGGCAGACAAACGTATACTTGACTGGTGGTCACTGTCAGCAAAACTGTGCACTGTACTCCTGCTATAACTGCTCCCCAGTCCCCACAATTAGGCAGTGTGAGCAGTGCACTCAGCACAGATATATCATGCAGCAGTGCAGCACACTGAGTGAGCACAGATATGGTGGAGCGTTTTTTTTAAGGCAGAGAAACAAAGGATTAAACTAACTCACTGGTGGTAAACCCTGCACTGTACTCCCTAACAGCTGCTCCCCGTCCCCAATCCTCCCCACATAACTAAGTCACTCAGTTTACTCTGTTCTTTTCTAATATAACGGAGAGGACGCCAGCCACGTCCTCTCCCTATCAATCTCAATGCACGTGTGAAAATGGCGGCGACGCGCGGCTCCTTATATAGAATCTGAATCTCGCGAGAATCCGACAGCGGGATGATGACGTTCGGGCGCGCTCGGGTTAACCGAGCAAGGCGGGAGGATCCGAATCGCTCGGACCCGTGTAAAAAAAAGGTGAAGTTCGGCCCTCATTCCGAGTTGTTCGCTCGCTAGCTGCCTTTAGCAGCATTGCAAACGCTAGGCCGCCGCCCTCTGGGAGTGTATCTTAGCTTAGCAGAATAGCGAACGAAAGATTAGCAGAATTGCTACTAAATAATTCCTTGCAGTTTCTGAGTAGCTCCATACCTACTCCTAGATTGCGATCACCTCAGTCCGTTTAGTTCCTGCTTTGACGTCACAAACACGCCCTGCGTTCGGCCAGCCACTCCCCCGTTTCTCCAGCCACTCCTGCGTTTTTACCTGGCATGCCTGCGTTTTTTAGCACACTCCCTGAAAACTGCCAGTTTCCACCCAGAAACACCCACTTCCTGTCAATCACACTACGATCACTCGAGCGATGAAAAAACGTCACTTGACCTTGTGTAAATCTACAAAGTTTTGTGTTAAATTACTGAACGCATGCGCGCTGCGTACCATGCGCATGCGCATTTTCCACCTAATCACTCCGTTGCGAAAAACGGCAACGAGCGAACAACTCGGAATGACCACCATTGTTCCCTATAGAGAAACACTGGAGCAGTGCATCAAAGCTTCTCAGGTTCATTGTAGATATACTTGTGAGAGGAAAGAACATTTTGTATGCCCTGTCCCTGTTTCATCATCCACTTCAGATTAATAACACTAGTAAGAGTTGTTTGTCCTCGCCAGAGTAGTAACAAGATAGGTCTGAGCCCCATTGCATGACTTTGAGGGGGCCCCTATGTACAATCCTAAATATAGCTTCACTTGGATATTTATTATGGGTGCAGTGTGTGTGATGCACATGGGCCCCCAGGATCCAGGAGGCCCACACCACACACCCTGCACCCATTTTTGCAATACTTACCCTCTGGAGTCCCGCGTCAGAAGCAGCACTTCCTTAATCACCAGGATTGGCAGTCATTTTCCCAGTGGCTTGCGCATACGCAGTAAGGGAATCACTGGGAAAATGTCCGCCGCACTATTTTCCCCGGGACCTGTGCATGCTCACTAAACTCTAGGATAGTGCTAGGGACCCCTAGTGACCCTAATGCCGAGTCTACAACGCTGCTGGCTAGAGAGGAGGGGGCCCAAACGGAGTCTACACACATGCCTCCTCCTCTCTAGATGCGCCCCTGTATAGCCTATACCCACCAAAATATCTGCTCTGACCCAGTTAGTAATAGGAATACACAGAGGCTTGTGTGCAGTTAGATGCATTATACATACAAAATAATAATAAAACACTCATAAATTTAACTCACAAAGGCACAAAGATAAGTGGCAGGCATCTCAAGATACTAAAACCTATGGATGGATTATCTACTATGGGCAGGGGCACCAGAATGCTTTAAATTTGAGGAGGCGTAGAAAAATATACGTTATGGTAAGAACTTACCGTTGATAACGGTATTTCTCCTAAGTACACAGGATCCACAGAATAACATTGGGATATGATGAAACAACAGCGGATTTGCACCAATCGGTCAAAGCTTTTCAGCCTCCCAGCATGCAACGGGCCCGTCCATATATCCCCGCCTCCTGGCTCAGACAAATCAGTTCTTTTCCCAAAGCTTAAGGCAGGAGCATCATAGACAGAGCCTGCCCTAACCAATATGATGCCCTAGGCAAGATTTTGGCTGGTGCCCCCTAGCACCACTGCTAGTTCTGCAGGAGATGCCTGGCATGAGTCATCTGGCAGCTCTGCTAATGTCTGGCGCCTTTTGTTTCTGAAAAAGCATCTTATTTGCATTACTATGTGGCTAGGATGCACAAGCAGCTTCTGCTGATTAAAATAATATGCAGCATGCCTATATTCTGTGTGCGACTGTGGCTGTATCTGCATGCGAAATACTACATTACAGTGATTTCCAGGAATACACTGCAATGTAGTATTTCGTATGCAGATACAGCCGCAGTCACACACAGAATATAGGCATGCCGCATATAATTTTAATCAGCAGAAGCTGCTGCTGCCCCTAAGCATACCAAATGCCCTAGGCATTTGCCTAGTTTGCCTATGCCTAAGGCCGGCTCTGATCATAGATAACCCTAATCAGGAGAGAAGAACACACAAGCACACCCTTCCGTACAAGAAGGAAGAGGTTAGTGAGTAAAAGGATCCACAAATCAGGTGCGTCAGGGTTGGATCCCCGTGGAACCTGTGGACGTAGAAGAAATACCGTTATCAAGTACTTACCATAACGTATACATTTCTCCGGCAGGGTCCACAGGTTATCCACAGGATAACATTGGGATTTCCTAAAGCAATTTAGTGGTGGGGACGCTCCTGATTGGACAGGAGAATCCTTTGCACGAATTCAGCGTTGTGAGAGGCAAAGGTATCCACGGCATAATGTCTAATAAATGTGTTAATGGAAGACCATGTGGCTGCCTTACATATCTGTTCTGCTGAAGCACCACATTGTGCTGCCCATGATGGACCTACCTTACCAGTAGAGTGAGCAGAGACATTATCCGGAACAGGGAGATCAGCGTGAGAATATGTTTCTGAAATAGTCATCCGAAGCCACCTCGCCAGTGTCTGCTTATCAGCAGGCCACACTCTCTTGTGAATTCCGTAGAAAATGAAGAGAGAATCTGTCTTTCTGATGGCACTGGTACGATCCACATAGATCCTTAAGGCAAGGACCACGTCCAGCGATGCATCTCCCGTAGAAAGGCCCGGTTCGTTAAGGTGAAATTTAGATACCACCTTGGGAAGATACCCAGATTTTAGTTCTGAGAACTGCTCTATCTGGATTAAAGATCAGAAATGGAGGACGACATAACAATGCCCCTAAATCTGATACTTTTCTAGATGACGTCATGGCCAGTAGAAAGAGAACTTTAGCTGTCAACCATTTAAGATCCACTTTATTAAGTGGTTCAAATGGGGCAACTTGAAGGGCCTTTAGGACTAAACTTAAGTCCCAAGGCACTGTAGGAGGAACAAAAGGAGGTTGAATGTGCAGCATTCCCTGGAAAAAAGTACGCACATCCTGTAAGTTGGCAATTTTCTTTTGGAACCATACAGTCAATGCTGACACTTGTACTCTCAAGGAAGCCACCTTCATACCTTTATCCATTACTGCCTGAAGCAATGCTAAGACCCTGGAAACTCTGAAAGACCTAGGGTCCATTTTCTGTTCACTGCACCAATGAATATAGGTTTGCAATATTCGGTGATAAATTCGAGCTGAGGAAGGTTTCCTTGCTCTGAGCATTGTTTGAATTACCTGTTGTGAGAAACCTCTTGACTTTAGGATAGAGGTCTCAAAAGCCACACCATCATATACAGTCGATCCAGATGTCTGAGATAACAGGGACCCTGCATCAGTAGATCTGGACGTTGAGGGAGCAGGAATGGAGCATCCATCGACATTCTCTGCAGATCTGTGTACCAATGTCTTCTGGGCCAAGCCGGAGCTATTAGCATCACGGCACCCTTTCCTTGCTTTATCTTTCTCACTACCCTGGGTAATAAGGTGATTGGAGGAAACACATAGGCCAGATGAAAGTACCATCTCACCAACAGGGCATCCACAAAGATCGCTCTGGGATCCTTTGTTAAGACCCGTATGCGAGAACTTTGTTTTTCCTATGGGACGCCATGAGATCTATCTCTGGCAAACTCCACTTGTCGACTAGAGTCTGGAAGACCTCCGGCGTAGAGAAAAATTCTTATCCCCGGCTGGCGGAGATAAGCTGCCATTACCACCATATTTTGGTAAATACTCTGGGAGGCTGTGGCTAACCCAAAAGGTAGGGCCTGGAACTGAAAATGCTGTTGGAAGATAGCAAACCTGAGATAGCACTTATGGGATAGTGCTATAGGAACATGTAGGTAAGCATCCTGGATATCCAGGGATAACATATAATCCCCTGGCTCCATGGCCAAAATTATGGAATGTAAAGTATCCATATGAAACCGAGGTACCCAAATGTACTTGTTAAGCACTTTGAGATTGAGTATGGGCCGAAATTACCCATTTGGCTTCTGAACTAAAAACAGGTTGCACTAAAACCCCTGTCCTCGTGCAGGATGAACTGGAATGATTACCCCTGACTGAAGCAATTTCTGAACTGCCTCTTGCAAAGCCCTGGCCTTTGTCTCTACCCGAGATGGGCTGGTACAAAAAAACCTTCAAGGAGGGTGTTTGTTGAAGGCAAATGCATAACCGAGAGATACCGCTTCCTGCACCCAGGCATCTGGTGTAGACTGCTGCCAGATCTGAACAAACTGAAGAAGTCGGCCCCCCCACCCCGGAATCCCCCAGGTGGAGGCCCGCACCATCAGGCTGATGGCTTATTTTCTGTTTTACCAACCGGTCCTCTGGTAGCCCAATGCTTTTAGTCTTACCAGACTTGTTGTACTAGGGCTGTTTGCCATCACTTTTTACCTTTAGCTTTTCTTCGAGACCGAAAGGGCTGAAAAGCTGGAACTATAGGTTTGAATTTGTATGTGGAAGGAAACTTTACTTTTTTGTAGTCTGCTTCTGACTCCAAAATATCTGTCAATTCTTTACCAAAAAGTTTATCTCCAGAGAAAGGTAAAGACTTTTTTAGATTCTGACTCAGCTTTCCATTCACGTAGCCAAACTGCTCTGCGATCGGCTACTGTTGAAGCTGATGCCCTGGAGGCAATTGTACCCATATCCAAAGCTGCTTCTTCCAAAAACATTGCAGCCTGTTTTATATGTGCCATATGGTGTTATTGCTCTCTAGATGCCATTGAAAGATCTCCTTCTAATGCATCAACCCAGGCAGCCACTGCTTATGCCATCCAAGCTGAAGCCATGGTTGGTCTAATGACTGCCCCAGACAGGGGGAAAAAAAATTAGTTTTTTAAAAAATCCACTCTCCTATCCGTGACATCATTTAATGATGCTGAAGGCAGAGATAATGTAGATTTTTGCACTAATTGAATAACATGTGTATCTACTTTGGGGGCCACCTCCCTCTTTATACAATCCCCAGCTGGAAGAGAATAATTGGAATTCCATTTCCTAGGAATTCTAAACTTCTTACTGGGTGTAGCCCAAGTCTCTTCCATGATTTCCATTAGCTGATCTGACCAAGGAAACTCAGTCTTAACTGTTTTGGGATGTTTAAACACAGGTGCCTTGGATTTTAACACAGGCTCTGCTGATTCTTCTAAGGACAGAATGGCTTTCATTGCCTTAATTAACTTAGCTATGTCAAATGAGCTAAGGCCTACCTCCTCCTCTTCATATGCAGAACCAGAGCTTAATGAGCCTTCATCCTCTGATGAATCCTCATCTGAAACATGTGTAGACTGTGAATATGTAGATTTACTTACCACTGGCTTTTCAGCCTGTTTATTTTGAGAGTCTGCTGCTGGAAGTGATAAAACACAGGTGGGAAGCTGCATGTAAGGGTTAATCGTGTAACCTATTCCTGGTACAGAAGTTGGAATTATTCGCTCAGCTATACCAGATAATGTTTGTGCAAACATAGCCCAAGGGGGATCAACTTGCACCTGTATCTGCCTTGGTGAAAGCTAAACAATTTGCACACAAACCATCCTGAACCAGATCCTGAGAGGTTAACCCAGTTTTGCAAGACAAACATGATATGAGTGTTGGTGTTGCTGTGAGTGTGTCTTCCTCACCTTTGCCGCTCTTAGACATGATAAATAATCAACACTTACACAGTGTACTATACAATTTGTGACTGTAATCACCTTAAGACTTGTTAAAGTGACATACAATCCTACCCTACCCTGCTATACACCAGCATTGAGGATCGGAATAGATAGAAAAAAACTGACAGAATTATAGTAAAGTCAGCAATCACACTAGCAGTCAGTCACATGTTATACATTCGTATATTGTCACAACTGAGGGCCTGAGCTGACGGGAGGCAGCCTCAGTTGTAGGGGCTGAGATGTAACGGAACCTGGGAGGTTGTATCAGACCCCTAGACATGTAAGTAACATGTAGAATAACTGCCCGAAGGCGTGACCACGACAACCAGGATAAAAGTCAATGATGTTTATTAAGACAAACTCCGTAACACAGCAGCAGTAAAGGAAACATAAAAGTCAACAGATGATAAATACAATTCCTGGGTACTACAGGGTGGCAAGGGCCACAGGCACTGGTAGAGTGAGACAGTTCTTATAATCTTCTAGTTGGAAAGTCCTTACCAGGCCTGACTGTAGCAATGGAGAGAACCCAGGATCGTACCAGCTGGTGTTCCAGGAAAGGCTGGGTTGCTGAAGATAAAACGGCTGCTGTGGATACTGGCTGGAACCAGACTGTTGTTGGTACGGAGTGGATACTGGCTGGAACCAGTTAAATAATAAACGAACTTGAGAGCGATGAAATAATAATGAAGTTTGGAGTTTGAGAGCGGTGAAATAATAATACCGGTGGAGAGTGGTAAACTGCAGAAAGGACACCGGCCCTTTAAGAGAAGCTGTACACTGCTGGAAGCTGAGCTGGAAGCAGGTGATTGATGAAGTTTGGAGTTTGAGAGCGGTGAAATAATAATACCGGTGGAGAGTGGTAAACTGCAGAAAGGACACCGGCCCTTTAAGAGAAGCTGTACACTGCTGGAAGCTGAGCTGGAAGCAGGTGATTGATGTAACTGGAAACAGGTGAGTCCAGAATGGATCGGAGAGTCAGGCTACACCGCAGATGGAATGCTGGTGCGGGTCTCTATAGCAGAAGTCTGGAGACAGGAGCTGGAACCTGGAAGACAACCACAGGAGAGAGACAAACTGGAACTAGGTTAGACAACCAAAGCACTGACGCCTTCCTTGCTCAGGCACAGCTTACTTATACCTGCAGCAAGGAAGGGGTTGGCTAGGCAATTATGCAAATCAACAATACAGACAGCAGATTGGTGGAAATGATCAGATGACAAAATCCAAGATGGCTGCGCCCATGCAGACACTTGGAGGGAAGTTTGGTTTGTAATCCATGTGAGAATTGAAGCAGCAATGGCGGCGCCGGCCACAGGAGACAGGAGACGCCAGACTGATGAATGCACATCCAAACCACGCGGGCACAGCGGAGGCCGCGGCTGACGTAATCGCCACTCTGACACTTTGCATGCAGAAACTCAGGGACGGCGGCGGAGGCTGCGGGAGACGCCATGCCAGATGTAATATGGCGTTTACTGTGACCGCGTCTCAGAGAGACAGGAGAGGATGCAGGAATGTAAACATCAGGATAACAGATGGGATCCGGTCCTGGAGCGCTGAGCCAGCCTTAGGAGGCATCTGAAGGGTAAGTAATGGCGTCCAGATACCCGGATCGTGACAGCACCCCCCCCTTTAGGAGTGGCCCCAGGACACTTCTTAGGCTTTAAAGGAAACTTTGCGTGGAAATTTCGGACCAAGGCAGGAGCATGGACGTCTGAGGCATTGGTCCAAGAGCGTTCTTCAGGACCATAGCCCTTCCAGTCAATGAGGTATTGTAACTGACCGTAACGGAAACGTGAGTCCAAAATCTTGGCCACCTCGTACTCGACTCCCCGTTGAGTCTGAACTTTGGGAGCTGGAGGAAGTGCGGAATGAAACCGATTCAGGATCAGCGGTTTCAACAAAGAAACATGAAATGTCCTGGGTATTTTCAAGAAGGATGGTAACTGTAACCTGTAGGCAACAGGATTGATGACTTGTTCAATCTTGAAGGGTCCGATGTAGCGAGGTGCAAATTTCATGCTGGGAACTCTCAACCTCAAATTCTTCGTGGACAGCCACACACGATCACCCACCTTGAGAGCAGGAACCGCTCTACGCTTCCTATCGGCAAACTTCTTATACCTGAATGAGGCTTTAAGCAGGGCTGCGCGGACGTTCCTCCAGTTATTTGAAAACTGACGCAAGGTGACATCCACTGCTGGAACAGAAGTTGCGGGAAGCGGTTGGAATTCTGGGACTTTAGGGTGGAATCCATAATTAATGAAGAATGGTGTAGAAGAAGATGAGGAATGGTATTGATTGTTGTGGCTGAACTCGGCCCAAGGAAGGAGTTGAACCCAGTCATCTTGAGAGGAAGACACATATATACGGAGGAAGGCCTCCAAGTCCTGATTCACCCTCTCGGTTTGACCATTGGTCTGAGGATGGTAAGCCGTGGAAAACTTTAACTTGACTTGGAGGGCTTGACACAAACTTCGCCAAAATTTGGCTACAAATTGTACTCCACGATCCGAGATGATCTCTTCAGGAAGACCGTGAAGTCGGAAGATCTCTTGTATAAACACTTGAGCCAACTTGGAAGCTGACGGAAGACCGGTGAGAGGGACGAAATGTGCCATCTTGGTGAACCGGTCAACTACCACCCAGATGGTATTAAACTTGTTGCAGATAGGTAGATCGGAAACAAAGTCCATCGACAAATGGGTCCAAGGTCGACGGGGAACAGATAATGGAACCAGTTGCCCCGCAGGCGACTGGCGGGAGACTTTGTGTTGGGCACACTTTGGGCAGGAGGCAATAAATTCCATAACGTCCTTCTTTAGAGTTGGCCACCAGTAGGACCTAGAAATAAATTCAAGGGTTTTCTGAATGCCTGTATGTCCAGCAAAACGGGAAGCATGGGCCCAATGCATGAGCTTCTTCCTTAGAACTGGCTTAACAAAACTTTTCCCTGGTGGAGGCGTAGAGTCCATCCCTACCGTGGAGAATGCCAACGGATTAATAATAGGATGCTTGTCTGCAGACTCGGACTCATTTTCTTGCTCCCATGAGCGGGAAAGGGCATCGGCCTTACGATTCTGAGAACCCGGACAGAACTGGAGTTTAAAGTCAAACCTAGAGAAGAAAAGTGCCCATCTGGCCTGACGAGGATTCAGACATTGTGCGCCTTTGAGATATAAAAGATTTTTGTGGTCGGTAAGTATGGTGATTGAGTGGGAAGCTCCCTCCAATAGGTATCTCCACTCCTCCAGAGCGAGCTTGATGGCTAGCAACTCCTGATCGCCAATGGCATAGTTGCGCTCAGCTGGGGAGAACTTCCGGGAGAAGAAACTGCAAGGATGTAGATGTCCATCTTTGGCCCTCTGGGATAACACTGCTCCTTCTCCAACGGAGGAGGCATCTACCTCTAAGATAAAAGGAGAGTCGGTGTCGGGCTGTTTCAGAACTGGTGCAGAGATGAACCGTTGCTTCAGAAGGTGAAAGGCCTGTGTAGCTTCCTCGGACCACTTGGACGGATTAGCACCTTTCTTGGTTAATGCAGTGATAGGCGCCACAATGGTGGAAAAGTCTCGTATAAATTTTCTATAATAATTGGCGAACCCTAAGAACCTCTGGACCCCTTTGAGGCTTAAGGGTATAGGCCAATTCTGGATTGCTTGGAGTTTCTCAGGATCCATCTCTAGTCCGGAACCGGACACAATGTAACCTAGAAACGGAATGGTTTTAACTTCAAACACACACTTCTCCAATTTACAATAGAGGTGATTGACACGGAGACGGGAAAGAACCTCTTTTACCCAGAAACGATGATCTTCGAGATTATTAGCAAAGATGAGGATGTCGTCTAGATAAACCACGACATGGCGGTACAAGATGTCCCTGAAAATCTCATTCACGAAGTGCTGGAAGACTGCTGGAGCGTTGCTCAATCCGAAGGGCATGACGAGGTACTCATAATGTCCGTCACGGGTGTTAAAGGCGGTCTTCCACTCGTCACCCTCACGGATTCGGATGAGATTGTAGGCACCCCTCAAGTCCAGCTTTGTGAAAATAGTTGCACCACTAACTCTATCAAAGAGCTCGGTAATCAGGGGTAAAGGGTATCGGTTCTTGACGGTAATGTCGTTCAGACCTCTGTAGTCGATGCACGGACGCAGGCCACCGTCTTTCTTCTTAACGAAGAAGAAGCCTGCGCCGGCTGGAGAAGAAGATGGTCGGATGAAACCCTTCGCCAGGTTCTCTTTGATGTACTCTTCCATGGAGTGTGTCTCAGGCAGAGACAACGGATAAGTTCGGCCTCGCGGTGGAACCTTCCCTGGAATGAGGTCGATTGGGCAGTCCCATTCTCTATGAGGAGGAAGGATATCAGCAGAGGCTTTACTGAACACGTCCGTGAAGTCTTGATATGGAGGAGGCGGAACATCAGATGACCTGGGGAAGGAAGAACAAACAGGAAGAACTTTGGCTAAACAAGTCTCAGCACAGGAGGGACCCCATGCCAGTATTTGCGTAGTCGTCCAGTCAATTGATGGGTTGTGGAGACGGAGCCATGGAAGGCCTAAAACCACTGGATGTGTGGCTCTTGGAATCACTAAAAAAGAAATATACTCAGAATGAAGAGCTCCCACTCTCAGACGAACTGGAAGAGTCCTTAAGGTAATGACTGCGTCAAAAATCTTGCTGCCATCCACGGCAGTCAAAGAGATGGACGAGGACAGTCTCTCGGTGGGTAGGGACCACCGTTTAACATAAGCTTCGGTTATGAAATTCCCAGCTGCTCCGGAATCAAGGAGGGCAATGACGTTCCTGTAACGTTGAGCAATTTGGAGCGACACTGGGAGGTTACAGTCATGAGGAGATGGAGAGGAGATCATTACTCCTAGCCGGCCCTCTCCTTGGCGAGCTAGGATCTGGAGTTTCCCGGACGTTTGGGACAGGCATTGATAGTGTGCGACGGAGCTGCACAGTAGAGACAGAGAGACTCAGAGAGACGTCTTCGGCGCTCAGCGGGAGATAGACGGGAACGACTAATTTGCATAGGCTCATCCTTGGATGGAGATGGTTGACGAGGAGGAGGAGCAGAAGATTTAGGAGTAGATGATCTTCCTCGCTCAGTTGCTCTCTCTCTGAAACGTAGATCAACCTTCGTGCAAAGAGAAATTAGCTCATCCAACTTAGAGGGCAAGTCTCTGGTAGCTAACTCATCCTTGATGCGTTCTGATAAGCCATGCCAGAATGCAGCATACAGGGCCTCGTCGTTCCATGCCAGTTCGGATGCCAGGATTTTAAACTGTATAAGATACTGTCCCACAGTACGTGTTCCCTGGCGTAAACGGAGAATCTCAGATGAAGCAGATGTTATCCGGCCTGGCTCGTCGAAGATGCGCCTGAATGTAGCTACAAAGTCAGTATAGGAGGATAGCAGGGGATCAGACTTCTCCCATAAAGGTGATGCCCAGTCAAGGGCTGAGCCACTGAGAAGGGAGATGATATAGGCAATTTTGGTACGGTCACTGAAGAAATTGCCAGGTAGAAGCTCAAAGTGGATTTCACATTGATTGAGAAATCCCCTGCAGAACCTTGGAGATCCATCAAATTTTGCTGGCGTTGGAAGATGAAGATATGGACTGGAAATGGGTAAGGTGGGTGGGGTTACAGCTGGTGTCACTGTAGTGGACGCACCGGACGTGCCAGGTCCACGGAGGGTAGTTTGAATCCCATCCAGCCGTGTAGAGAGATCCTGGAGACAGCGGATGATGTGGCCCTGTGCAGCCTCCTGATGTTCAAGTCGGGCTGCCAGTTCTTGCATTGGCCTGGCCGCTTGATCCTGGTCTCCGGCTGGATTCATTAGGTCAGTGCTTACTGTCACAACTGAGGGCCTGAGCTGACGGGAGGCAGCCTCATTTGTAGGGGCTGAGATGTAACGGAACCTGGGAGGTTGTATCAGACCCCTAGACATGTAAGTAACATGTAGAATAACTGCCCGAAGGCGTGACCACGACAACCAGGATAAAAGTCAATGATGTTTATTAAGACAAACTCGGTAACACAGCAGCAGTAAAGGAAACATAAAAGTCAACAGAGGATAAATACAATTCCTGGGTACTACAGGGTGGCAAGGGCCACAGGCACTGGTAGAGTGAGACAGTTCTTATAATCTTCTAGTTGGAAAGTCCTTACCAGGCCTGACTGTAGCAATGGAGAGAACCCAGGATCGTACCAGCTGGTGTTCCAGGAAAGGCTGGGTTGCTGAAGATAAAACGGCTGCTGTGGATACTGGCTGGAACCAGACTGTTGTTGGTACGGAGTGGATACTGGCTGGAACCAGTTAAATAATAAACGAACTTGAGAGCGATGAAATAATAATGAAGTTTGGAGTTTGAGAGCGGTGAAATAATAATACCGGTGGAGAGTGGTAAACTGCAGAAAGGACACCGGCCCTTTAAGAGAAGCTGTACACTGCTGGAAGCTGAGCTGGAAGCAGGTGATTGATGAAGTTTGGAGTTTGAGAGCGGTGAAATAATAATACCGGTGGAGAGTGGTAAACTGCAGAAAGGACACCGGCCCTTTAAGAGAAGCTGTACACTGCTGGAAGCTGAGCTGGAAGCAGGTGATTGATGTAACTGGAAACAGGTGAGTCCAGAATGGATCGGAGAGTCAGGCTACACCGCAGATGGAATGCTGGTGCGGGTCTCTATAGCAGAAGTCTGGAGACAGGAGCTGGAACCTGGAAGACAACCACAGGAGAGAGACAAACTGGAACTAGGTTAGACAACCAAAGCACTGACGCCTTCCTTGCTCAGGCACAGCTTACTTATACCTGCAGCAAGGAAGGGGTTGGCTAGGCAATTATGCAAATCAACAATACAGACAGCAGATTGGTGGAAATGATCAGATGACAAAATCCAAGATGGCTGCGCCCATGCAGACACTTGGAGGGAAGTTTGGTATGTAATCCATGTGAGAATTGAAGCAGCAATGGCGGCGCCGGCCACAGGAGACAGGAGACGCCAGACTGATGAATGCACATCCAAACCACGCGGGCACAGCGGAGGCCGCGGCTGACGTAATCGCCACTCTGACACTTTGCATGCAGAAACTCAGGGACGGCGGCGGAGGCCGCGGGAGACGCCATGCCAGATGTAATATGGCGTTTACTGTGACCGCGTCTCAGAGAGACAGGAGAGGATGCAGGAATGTAAACATCAGGATAACAGATGGGATCCGGTCCTGGAGCGCTGAGCCAGCCTTAGGAGGCATCTGAAGGGTAAGTAATGGCGTCCAGATACCCGGATCGTGACATATATTAAGCAATATGAGCACTTAATCAACTACAGATACATTTCATGTATGCAGGAAAAACATATTACTGCATAACTTTATAAAAGTTTTAACCGTATTCAGACGCATAGCAAAATAAACCACAGTAATATTATCAGACTCATATGCATTATGCACTTATCCAACTATTCATACTCAAAAGGTAGATAGAGACTTAGTGCTGTATAACCCATACTCAGTAGAGTGGGATACAGGGAGACTTACCCTGATTCCAGGATCGATCAATATGTCCGCGAACGCTGAGTGGATCCAGACGCTATTAGTGTACACCGCCGCTTCGTGAACCTATAGTGAACACAGACGCCCAAGTAAACACTGACGCACCAGTCACACAGCCGCCTATGCTGCGACTGGGTCCCTTAGTACACAGCGTCTAAATTTAGCACATCTACGATCAGTTTCTCTGACATGTGTAGGGACGTCCAGCACAGGGCTAGTCCGCCTTGCATGTCAGGCCCTACGCACAGGTAAAAAAGCATCGCACAGTGGCTATGCTTTTGTACCTGACAAGTAGCTCCCTGCAGCGCTTGCGCATAGTAATTCAGACTGCGATCGATGCTGCTGCAGTGATGCAGTCTGAATTACCCCCTTAATTTGAGAACTCTTTGTTATTCAGTCACACTGTCCTTTATTACATTACATTGCATGTAACCCACAAATATTAGACAGCTTTATTTTTACACTGCAATTTAAATTTCAGTTTCAACACACCCCACCCAAATCTAAATCTGTCTGAACCTATTACATCTGCCCCACCTATAATGCACATGGTTTTGCCAGTTGCTTGCTTTTTTGCTTTACTTACACACGAGTCAGGCCCTTTGTGTAGTCCCACAAAGAGTCTGCACAAAAAGAGGCAGCTGTAATCTTGCCAGTGATGATGCGTGTGTCTCCTCAGGGAAGGTAGAAAGCAGTGACTGCACTGGCGTATCTATAATGGGTGCAGTGCGTGTGGTACACACGGCCCCTGGGTCCAGAGGGGGCCCACACCGCACACACTGCACCCATTTCTTCTATACTCACCTTTCCGGCGTCCATCGGTGACTGTGTGTGGGCCCTCTCCTCTCCAGTAGCTGCCACCGCCTCTGATAGTGCACTGAGCACTAGAGACTCTGGCACAGTGCCAGAGTCTACAGCACATGCGCAGGACTCTGGAAAAAATGGCGCGGCAGCCATTTTTCGGAGTCCTGCACATGTTCTGTAGACTCTGGCACTGTGCCAGAGTCTCAGCGCTGAGAGTGCTAACAGCGGCGGTGACGGCTGCAGGAGAGGAGGGGGCCCACACATGGAGTCTGCACACGGGTCCCCTCCTCTCTAGAAATGCAGCTGAGTGACTGTAATATGGTATAGTATGTTCTATAAGTATAAATTTACAGATTTATTTATAGAAAAATGTATTAATTATGTTCTTATTTGTTATTCAGATATGTTTGAAACTAGATTTTATATAGGGATCAGTATGTAAAACCGGCAGGCGGGATCCCAGCCATAAGTATACCGACAGAGGGACCCTCGCCACTGGTATGCCAGCAGTGGGGGGAATGCTAGCAAGCCCCTTGCGGGCTCGCTGCGCTTGACACACTGCGGGCACGGTGGCTCATTGCGCTTGTCACAGGATTTATTCTCCCTCTATGGGTGCCGTGAACACCCATAGAGGGAGAAAATCCTGTGGCGCCAGGATTCCGTCGGCGGTATTTCAGTGCTAGTCAGGATTCCGGCATCAGCATTATGACCAGTGCTTAAAGTGGTCCTAGAGAGGTGGTGGAATTCACCCCCCCCCCCCTCCCCTCCCGGCACCCGTGTTATAAAGGGATTGCAGCAAGCCCCAGAAAATGGACGTGGTCTCAAAAAAAAATGGACGTGGTCACGCAATAGTATCCTCAATTAAAATGATGCCACACAGTAGCACAATCTTATTCACATTGCACCACGTAGTAGTGTCTCTTATTCATGTTATGACACACATTAGTGGCCCTTATACACAAAGCCCACAGTAGTAGCACCCCTAATATACATAAAGCCCACAGTAGTAGCACACCTATTACACATAATGCCCACAGTAGTAGCACCCCTAATACACATAATGACTACTGCAGTAGCACCCCTCATACAATGCCCACAATAGTAGTGCCCCTTATGCAATGTCTACTGTAGTGGTAGTGCCCACAGTGGTAGTGCCCCTTATGTAAAGCCCATAGTAGTGGTGCCCCTTATGCAATGCCCCCAGTAGTAGTGCTCCTTATCTACCCAGGAGTAATGCCCTTTATGAACTGCCCTCTATACAATGCCCTCATTAGTAGTGCCCCCAGTAGTAATGCCCTTAGTGGTAATGCCCCTGTGTAGTATTGCCCCAGTAGTAATGTCCCTGTAGTAGTGCCACCTGTAGTAATGCCCCCAGTCATTTAGCCCCCTGTAGTTATGCCCCTTGTAGTTTAGCCCTCTGTAGTTATCCTACCAGTTGTAATGCCCGCAGTGGTAATGCCCCCTATAGTTAAGCCCCCAATAGTTATAGCCCTCAGTAGATATAGCCCCCTGTAGTTATAGCCCCCAAGTGGTAATGCCCCCAGTAGTTTAGCCCCTGTAGTTATAGCCCCTGTAGTTATGCCCCCAGTAGTTTAGCCCCTCAGTAGTTTAGCCCCAAGTGGTAATGCGCCCTGTAGTTACAGCCCCTGTAGTTATAGCCCCCTGTAGTTATAGCCCCCCTGTAATTTAGCCCCCCAGTGGTAATGCCCCCAGCAGTTTAGACCCTGTAGTTATGCCGACAGTAGTTTAGCCCCCCTGTAGTTATGCCCTCTGTAGTTATGCCCCCTGTAATTTAGCCTCTGTAGTTATGCCCCCAGTAGTTTAGCCCGCCTGTAGTTTAGCCCCCTGTAGTCATGCCCTCTGTTGGTATAGCCCTTGTAGTTATGCTCCCGGTAGTTTAGCCCCCCTGTAGTTATGCCCCTTGTAATTTAGCCCCTGTAGTTATAGCCATTGTAGTTATGCCCCCAGTAGTTTAGCCCCCTTGCAGTTAGGTGAGCCAGAGGAGGTGGAACTGCATTCCATCTCCAATCACTTTTTCCCCTGATTGCGACATCTTAAAACAAAGATAAAAAAGGATCAAGCTCACCACTATATACTTTTGATGTTTATATTGGGTCCTCTGCTTCTGTTTGGTGCTCTTCAGATAAGGTGGGAAGAAATGTCCAGGTCATAGCACACAGGACAAATGCTGTTCATCTGTAGCCATTGTGTCAGGCAAGGGACATGGAAAGTATGGTTGCAGGATGATACAGCCATTTTCATTTCAACTTCAATGTTAGACATGCGGATGGTGCAGTACTCTACGTCGTCTCTCTTCTGCAACAGTGTGTCTGCTGTAGGTAAGAATACTGGGCAGAATGGGCCTCAGGATGTCCTCCAGTACAACTGCCCGATTTTCACTGGCACTGGGCTCATTTCTTCCTCTTTCTGATGATGGCTCAGCTCTTCCTCTTCATGATGATGGTCCAGCTCTTCTTCTTCCAGATGATGGTCCAGCTGTTCCTCTTCCTGATGATGGTCCACCATTGGATGGTCTATGGCGTCCTGACCTCAGCCATGTCTCGCTGATGTTATGGTTTGTTCCTCCATTTCCAAGCAGCTGGATTAACTCCCATTGGCTCATTGTAGCTGCTGACAGTACCTACACAAATTTTAAAAAAAAGAAAGAAAAGGGAAAGAAAAAACACAGATGTGATTGGGGGTGATTCAGACCTGACTGCTAACTTTGCTGTCCTTTGTCCAGCTAGTCGCTGCCCCCATTGCATGTGTACGTGAACTGCAAAAATCCACTGCGTGCAGTCTCTGCGCAGCCCAGGACTTACTCCTACAGTGCGAAAACAACAGGCTGATCGGGGCCGGAGCTGACGTCACTCACCCTTCCTGAAAACAATTGGGCAGTTTCTGCGCAGCCCAGGACTTACTCCTAAAGTGCGAACACAACTGGCTGATTGAGGCCGGAGCTGACGTCACTCACCCTTCCTGAAAACAATTGGGCAGTTTCTGTGCATCCCAGGACTTACTCCTAAAGTGCGAACACAACAGGCTGATCAGGGCCGGAGCTGACGTCACTCACCCTTCCTGAAAACAATTGGGCACACTTGTGTTGTTCCGAATACTCCCAATAAACGGTCAGTTGCCACCCACAAATGGCTTCTTCCTGTCAATCACCTTGCAAACGCCCGTGCAAATGAAATTTTTGCACCATCCTGTCACTGACCTTTGTTGCTGTCCGATGCGCATGCGCAATGTGGTGCAAAATGCACAGCAGTGATCAGGTCTGAATCAGGCCCACTGTGCACTGAGATCCAGTCACTGGTGAGTTGCTGGCAGCAATTACTAGTGAACAAATGTGATCTTTCTAGGGAGGCTCTTTTTCATGCATCAGCAACAGCTTCAACTCAAGAAATGCCAGTGATATTGCTGTGCACTGTGAGAGGGGTGCGGGTGCAGTGCCTGCTGCCATGCAGGTGTAATCTCACTGCTTACCTCACACCGCATTTTCACCTTCAGGTCACGGAAACCTCAACAGACCTGGAATCTTCACTGGAAGCTGGACACGGCGATCCCCTTCCAGAAACAGACAATGGATGAGCTAGGAAGGAATGGAAATCAATTAAGGAGTATAAACTCTTTTCCAAAGGAAAAGAGGATACTCCAGGGGTGGCGGCAACCTTCACCAGTTAAAATCATCATCGGCATAAAGCCTCAGCCACCCAATTTTCACCTAACAGCACTCTCACACTGAGGAGTACCCTGGACCTTGTACGGCCGAGCAAGGTCGACTGAACCGGCGCTCACGGGACAGACGGACACAGGGTCAGACAGACACAGATGATGCTCACTGTTGCCAAACTTGTACTCTGATCTTCTCCACTTACAGGTCCCTGTAAGGAGGCAAAAAGAAACAACCACAGTGCAGGGCCAAAATCTAACCTAGTCTGCGTCCGCTACAGTAGCTTCATTAACAGAGCCCTCAAACTAGCTCAGGTTTATATGGTGCAACACAAATTATGCACAACCTGTAAACAAACTCTGCCCTGCACGGAAAACAGCACACATCACAATATCACAGTACAAGCATCAACAACGTCCTGACCCTTTAAATTCCTAACTCCTAGAGCTGTTGTGACTATGTGTGTGGAGCTGAACCGCTCCTCCACACAGGGGAAAAACTTACATTAGATTACTGGGGAGTGAGCGCCGCACAACCTGCCCACTTCCCCTAGCTGCTTAATTGGGCCTACTGCCCAGAAAGTTACGGGGCTCACAAATGATCTGGGTCTGATACCCAGATTACCTTGTTTAAATATATGGCTCAGGCTCCATTTTGGCCTGCCTAGTTGGGACCAGTAAGAGTGACTGGGGCCTAGTGCCCAGTCACCTTATTCACCTGAGGGGCTCTCTTTTTATACTGGGCCTAGTGCCCCCATAGCTGTCATCCCAGGCCTGAGGCCTGCAATTGCCCATGGGCAATGTGCCCGCCTAACGTGGAGCAGATGGGTGACCTGGGCCTAATGCCCAGGGTCACCTTATTCCCCTAATAGGCCACACTTAAACTTGGGCCCAATGCCCTCTAATACCACACATGCCTAATGCCTGAAATGATGCCCATGCGCCTCGTGCCCGCCTACTGTGCCCACAGACATGTGGCCTGACTGTCCCCCCACGAGCCTAATGCCTGATCCCCGGTGGTCTAGGGAGGGGGAGTGACAGGTACCCTCACCAAGGGCCTACCTGTCCCAGTGAGAGAGGCACCGGGGGGAGCTTCATCAGATCTATTCCTTTCCACTCCTGGTGGCCTCTCCGGTCTGCGACTTTAGTCGTCTGCCACTGGCCTGTCCTGGCCAGCAGCGCCACTGCCTCTTCTGTGCGTCCAGCCACTGCTGGACATCTTCTTTCATGTCCCCGGCGTCTCCAGGGGTCTTCCGCGGCCTCTGGAGCTCTTCGCCGCAGTTCCGCGTGGCTTCCTTCTTTATCTCCATCCCGGCGGCATCTGACATCACTCGCCAGGGGTGGGGCCTATGACGCAGCGAGCGCCGATTGGCTCTCTATGGCCGCTTGTGATTGGCCAGCGCTCCACGAGCCATGATTGGCTCGCGGAGGGTGCCGGATTTGAAATGCCGTGGCCGGCGCTTCTCATTGGCTGCCAAATTGGTGCCAAGTTTAAAGCACCGCTGCCATGGTGCTGTCCGTCGCCGCTTCTGCTCCGGTGCCGGGAACCAATACACAGTCCCTGCACCAGACAACTGCCCAAGCGCAGTCTACAGCCTGTAGCTGCAGGAGACACAGATCCACTGCACTCTGCTGGAAGCCTGGTGCTGGAAGTGGACACACCACACTGGGGATTTATATCAGGGAGAACTCAAATGTGCCAAGCGGGCGGCAGTTGGTGATGGCAGTTGCTGATGGTCGTGTTTCACATCAGCATCATCTTCCCACTGATATTACACAGTGATAAATGTAGGAAATCAGTAGAAAATAAGTGGGAAATTACATGTTAGTGCTAAGGAGTCATTACACCAAGAATGGGGTGGTTTGGGGTATCAACCGCAATCATCTCAGTTCTGCTGCTGGACCCAGTGAGATCAACTGTTATTGCTGCTGCCATCCCTACTCCTCCATTGGCTTCAGATCATACGTATAATACGGATATCAAAAGGTACAAGTAGAGTGTATATCAGGTACATAGAATAAAAAGGTGGACAACAGAAAATTTATTCTGTTGTCCACCTCTATGATTTGTTCTTTGAATCAATCCTGAACCCCTAACCAAGTACTTTATTCTATGTACCTGATATACACTCTACTTGTACCTTTTGATATCAGTATTATACGTATGATCTGAAGTCACTATGTATTTGCTGTTAACTAACACACGTTATGCCTGACCCGAATTGATCTCACAGGCTTCTATATATACCCTATTAGGAGAACGTAATACAATGGGCAAAACTTATTAGATTTAACTTATCTACACTAATATACACTAATATGCATATATATACATATGTCCATGTTTATCTAATTATTATTAATTGATGAGCCCTGTATTATAAGATGCTCCCACACCTGTGCATAGACCTATAAGTGATTAACGATGTGTCCTACACACACCGCACTGTCCAGTAACAACCGCGACTCACTTCCGGTAATACCGGAAGTCGGAAGTTGCGTTCCACTATGCGCTCCACGGGGTCCGATGCTTGACCCCAGCAAGCGGCAGCACGCCTCAGTGGCGCCCTCCGTCAGTGTACAGTCCCGGGGATGCTGGTTTCATTAACACATTACATATATTCAACTTAGTGTAAATTATATTTGATCTATATAAACACGCGCGATCACTTCCGGTTTTACAGGAAGTGACCCCGTGCGTGTCACCATGCGTTCCACCATGCCCTGAATCACCAGGGAGGCGGGATTGGCGCTTTTATGGGTATATATTAGGGGCCTGTGAGGCCCATCTGCTGCTCCAGTTTCCCTACTCAACATTGTCTCCCGCTGCACTGCTGTATGGATGTTCTTTTGCTGTATCACCTTGATAAAGGTCCCGGTGTGGACCGAAACGTTGGACATTACCAGGAAAACTGTGAAATAAAACTTTGAAATAAATATTCACTTTTTTGATTTTCAATTTGGAGAGTGCTGTCTTTCCACATAGTGGAGATACTGTATGTTGTACTATGGGCCCCATCCCCTACGGGATTGGACTCTGACTGGCACCCCACCACTTATCTATGTTAAGTGAGAGTGCAGGGACCCCCCAATATATATATATATATATATATATATATATATATATACAGGTTGAGTATCCCATATCCAAATATTCCGAAATACTGAATTTTTTGAGTTAGACTGAGATAGTGAAACCTTTGTTTTCTGATGGCTCAATGTACACAAGCTTTGTTTAATACACAAAGTTATTAAAAATATTGTATTAGATGACCTTCAGGCTGTGTGTATAAGGTGTATATGAAACATAAATGAATTGTGTGAATGTATACACACTTTGTTTAATGCACAAAGTTATTAAAAATATTGGCTAAAATTACCTTCCGGCTGTGTGTATAAGGTGTATATGAAACATAAATGCATTTTGTGCTTAGACTTAGGTCCCATTACCATGATATCTCATTATGGTATGCAATTATTCCAAAATACGTAAAAATCCGATATCCAAAATACTTCTGGTCCCAAGCATTTTGGATAAAGGATACTCAACCTGTATATATATTTATGTACGTGTGTATGTTCCCCATATTATATATTAGCAATGAAAAGTTATATTTCCATGTGCAGAGTTAATCCAATATGCATGTTAGTAGAAAAATCTTTCACGCATCATCCCTCCATTATCCATTCCTCAATGTAACAACAGTATCTTTATAAGAGTATAAAAAAGGGGACGCATGGTAGTGAAGTACGATTACATTAAATTTAATGAATTACAGAAATGAACATACTTTGAATTAACAACAAGTCACTTACCAAAAAAACAAAGACACAAGCAGAAAATCAGACAGATACAGGAATAACAAAACCCACTATATTCAATCTGAGTAAAACAGAACTGACAATACACCATGAACAAGTACTGAGAAAAGGACTTAAATTTGCTCTGACCAGACCTCCCAATAAATTTTAGATTTATTGTGACCGTCAAGCATTTATTAGGAAACTCACCCCATCATGAGGAATTACGAAAACAAAACAGACAAGGAAGACCATAAATACAAACACACAACTCTCAAACCAAAATCTACCTTCTTCCCTAGTCACCTCAAGAGTCACCACATTAAAACTTTCAAATCACTGATCATGGAAGAAATAGACCATCTAGATACAAGCAGTAAGACATCCAGACCACAACACAAAAACATCATCACCAACAAAGAACAACAGGCACTAAGGGAATTAGGACAGAACCAGGACATCACAATAAAACCGGCAGATAAAGGGGGAGGTATTCTCATCATAAACAAAACTGACTACATGAAAGAATAGTTGAGAATCTTAGAGGACACCAACACCTACCAAGTATTGAAAGGGTCTCCCACTTCACAGTAGAAAACTGAATTAGACACAATCCTCATACAAGGTAGGGACATGGACATATTGAACAAACAAGAACACACATACCTACAAAATGAACAACCCATTATCCCGGTATTCTACTCTCTCCCCAAGATTCACAAACATCAGACAAATCCTCCAGGATGCCCCATAATATCAGGCATCAATTCATTAACAACGAATCTCTCCCGATATGCAGACTCCTTTTTACAAAATTTAGTCAAGACACTACCCTCATACATACAGTACACAACAGACATTCTCGCCACTTTGCAGAACATAGACTGGCATATGGACTACTGGCTGGCCACCAGTGATGTCACTTCACTTAATACGGTCATTAACCACATGCAAGGACTGGATGGGACGAGACATTTTTTACAGAAAGAGGAGGACATACACCCAGACCAAGCAGAGTTCATCCTAACAGCAATAGAATTCATACTGCATCACAATTATGTATGGTTCAATAACACATTCTACTTACAGACACAAGGGACCGCCATGGGGTCGAGGGTCGTGACGAGTTAATCCAATCTCTTCATGGGCAAGTGGAAGGAGGAGCACATTTGGAGTGGGCATAACTTCAGCGCAAGTCTGATCCTATGGCGGAGGTACATAGATGACTTCATATTCATCTGGAAGGGCACATTCAAATCATTACAGGATTCATAAAACACATGGAACACAATGATCGCAACCTTACATTCACCACCCACACTAGCAAGGACAGAGTACAATTTCTTGATTTGGAAATTTACATAAAAGACAATAAAATTCACACCAAAATATATAGAAATGATGTAGATGTTAATAGCTATATACTTGCAACAAATGGGCATCTAAACACATGGCTCATCAATATTCCAAAGGGCCAATTTAGACACATTTGCAGGAATTGCTTGGAACTTGGAGACTACATAGAACAAGGAGAAACACTCAGTAAACAATTTAGGGACAAGCTGTACAAACCTGCATTAATAGAGCAAGCACAGACAGAAGTAGCAGAAATGGACAAACACTCCTCCAGAAAAAACCCACCAGCACCAAAAAGAAAACACATCACCCTATTTCATAACACACTACAACAGTTCAGCAGGCACCATCAGGCATGTATTGAAAAAACACTGGCACATACTCCTCCAGGATCCAGATCTTAACATGGTTCTTACAAAAACACCCAACATGATATTCAGGAAAGCACCAGATATCAAAACTAGAGTCATTAGAAATCATATCAAACTAACAAAGACATTCAGACACAAATCACATTCGGTGAACATACAAAGGGATTCCACTACTATGGAAAACGTGCAGGTTGTAAATGTACTAGGATGCACACCACAAAGAGGATAGAAGAATTCCAGTCAACAACAACTGGAGAAACCTACAAAATAAAACAGAACCTATCGTGTGAGACAAAGGGAGTCAATTATCTAGTGAGATGCAATTGTGGACTGGAATATATAGGCAGAACAGTAAGGCCACTGAAAATAAGAATCTATGAACACTTGAGAAATATAAAAATAGGATACGACAACCACAGTCTCTCAAGACACTACAAAGGAAAACACAATTCCAACCCTGAAGGGATATTTTTTATGGCCATTGAACAACTGCCAAAGAATTGGAGAGGAGGTGATCACAATACCATACTAGACAAACATGAGATGAAATAAATCTATACTCTCAAAACCATGACACCCAGGGGTTTGAATATAGAATTCAATACCAGCATATTGGCTAGATAATCAGAAATTCATCACACAATCTGTACGAATATTACTACCTTACCATCAGTACTATGTTCATAGGAACACCAGATCAACTAACCACTAACCGTAACCTACAGTACACTAGTTCATGACCAATACTATATTCCCACTCACTTACAAGTACTTGGAACATACAGTATATACAGAGCCGGCCATAGGTATAGGCAAACTAGGCAATTGCCTAGGGCATTTGATATGCCTAGGGGCATCAGCAGCTTCTGCTGATTAAAATGATATGCGGCATGCCTATATTCTGTGTGTAGCATTTTATGTGCAGATACAGCCACAGTCTCACACAGTATATAGGCATGCTGCATATCATTTTAATCAGCAGAAGCTGTTTGTGCATCCTAGCCACATAGCAATGCAAATAAGATGCATTTTCATTAAAAAAACGTGCCCGACGTTATCATTGAGGCAAGATTTATGAGGACACATCTGTATCCAAGCAGAGGCAGAGGTCACAGTATTAGTAGCAGTGTGAGTGCTGTGTGCATGTGAGTGGGTTGGATGTGCAGTAGTGTTCAGAATATGTGTAAGGAGCATTATGTGTGTCATGTAAAAATGCATCATTAATGTGCAACATATGTGTAAGGGGCACTGTGTGTGTAATTATGTGTATAAGGGCATTAATAATGTGCGGCATATGTGTAACAGGGTACTACTGTATGTGTGTCATTATGTGTAAAGGGGCACTAATAATGTGCAGCAAATGTGTAGGTGGCACTGTGTGTGTCATTATGTGTATAAGGCATTAATAATGTGCGGCATATGTATAAGGGACATTATGTGTAAAAGGGCATTAATAAAGGTTCTCATAATGTGTAAGGCGCATTATGGTTATAAGGACATTAATAAGGTGTCTCATATTACTGCATTACTGTGTGGATTGTGTGTATAATGCATTACTAATGTGTGGCATTTTGTGTATAAGGTGCTCTACTATATGGCATTGCGTATAGAAAGGGCACTACTGTGTCATCTAATGTGAATAAAGAGCAATAGGGTGTGGTGTAATGTGAATAAGGAGCAATTTAGTGTGATGTAATGTGAATAAGGGGCTCTACTGTGAGGAGTAACGTTTATAAGGTAAAGTGATACTACTGTGGGATGTAATATGAATTATGGACATTATCGCATGATCAAATGTGAATAAAGTTGCAGTACTGTGTGGCGTAATTGGAATTGGGGTTACTATTGTGCGGCCATGCCCCTTGTCAGCAAAAACACCCCCCCCCCCCTTTTGGGCTGTGCGCCAAATGTGTGAGCTATTCCTATTTAAAGTATAGGGGGTACAAACACCAAAATAAGGACTGCTATGGGTAAGGGGTGATGGTGCTGGGAAAGAGGTGCAAGATCAGAGGCAGAACCAGCGGTGGTGCTAGGGGGCAGCAGCCAAAATCTTGCCTAGGGCATCATATTGGTTAGGGCCAGCTCTGAGTATATAACACAATTTGCCCAGTTATACTTAGTATCACCCCTTTAAACATTAATCCCCATTACTCTGCCTTCCTTTTTTTTTTTCTTCTTTCTTCCTTTCTTTGCAATCTCTTCTTATTTCCTACAGCATGCTATTCTCTTTCTTTCTCCTTCTACCCTTTCTCCTTTTCCATATTCACTTCTCCCACCCTATCATATTCATACACATGTAGCATACCTGTTATGTTTTAAATATTCATAATAAATGCTCAACATCATTTCATATCAGATCTGACATTTATTTATTACATATAGGACATTATACACATACCGTTACTCCAGATTAATTACTGAAATAGTGGATACATATAATAATTCAATACTGACATATATCACCTTAGATTCCTTGCTATAAGAAACACTTTGGGATTTTGCTCACACGCCCACTGACTAGCCTATGGACATTGACATTGTCAGTCATGAAGATATGACAATCCCATTGGACGACAATTGGAGTAGGACCTCTGTTTGCTATAAAAGACTACTCAGCAGCACCAAAGCCATCCTTGACAAAGGCCTACACAGGCCGAAACACGTTGGAGGGCATCAATAACCACCAGTGTGAGTGTGTGCCTGCAGCGCACACTCACCAGCACTTTTGATTTTAACACACAGTGGACAGCGGAGAAAGTCCGCCCCCGGCCGGGGAGGAGAGAGACGACACAGCCAGACGTGATGCATGATCATGTGATACAACCCGGAATAAAGCGCCGGTCACAGCTGCACCACACGTGGGAAAGGAGCAGAGACCCGGACCGCTGCCCGGCAACAGCTTCAGCTGTACCGGTTGAAAAGACAGACCAGCAAGGGACCTCTCCTTCCTTCCAACCAGTGACACGGGTAAGTGGATAGTGCTAAGAGCGGGACGCCGCCACACACTTCCACAGTACTGCACTACAGCCCCGTTTTTATCAACCATCAGGGGAAGTGCAATCACCATCAGGGGTCATAGGCTCCGGGATTAGGGGCATATGCATGAAAAGGGTTCACTAAAAGGCTCACTGAAACCCCTTTTAGAGTGGCCCCTGTATATGAGTAACACTGCCTGCACCTCCTTGTTAATACTCGTTAACACCCATTGATTGACTGATTGGCTTTTTGACTTTTCATTTGAACTTATATTGCCATCTTGGAACACCATGGGGGCACTTTGACTTCCCATATTGGTGTACAGTCAGATTAATAAAACACCTATTCATTCAGCAACACATTGCACCGACTGCTCATTCTGAACATCCAGCATTATAGCTCTCCCACATCTCTGTCTTTTTTTCGTATCATCCCCTCCCCTTTTTTTTCTTTTTTTTTTCTTTTTTTTCTCCTTTTCCCCTTCTTTTCCCTCTTGCCTTTCTCTTTCTCTCTACATTTTATAATTTCATACTCCCTTTTCATACACACACCAGTTGTGCGCGAACACTACCACCCCTTCCTTAGATTATTCACACTAAAATTGGACCACTCAGGGTGTTCGACAGCTTCCACATTGATATAGACTGAATATTCTTTGCACTGTGGCCTCACCACCCTTTTACAACAACTCACATATCATAGATTACCTGGCTCCAATCCTCTGCATTTTGAATAACCCACTCGCTGCTTAAAACCTGTATACACCTGGTCATCTGTCCGATAACTGTACCACTCAAGGCAGCTAGCTCCATGCCTTCAGACCTCATAACATCAGCCCTTATGTTGTCTTTAATTGCCCTTTACTCAGAACCACATATTGCAGGTAAACATGGTTATTTGTAATATATGGTCCTGGGGACAGAACAAGTAAGCCTCCTGTACATTGACCTTTACCTTGCATTAAGATTGTATCCAGAGACATATCCCAATAATAACGTGTTGAATATATATATCTGATAATACATTTATATAAACAATAAGTCTCTCTATAAACAAGTTGCTGATCCTAGGTGTGGAGGTCCCTGCCATTAAAGACCTAGTACATATAATCCACCATTTGGGGATGCCGGCAGTCAGGTGACCTATGCCGGAATCCTAACACCACATGGAACACAGAACGCAAACATAAAAGTATCGGGCCAATCTTAGGGTTAGGTCTCAGGGGGGTTAGGGTTAGGCACTAGGGGGAAGGGTTAGCTGTAGCCACCGCCCCCATGAGTCTTGGCCCTAGCCACCACCCCCTGGGTTTTAGCCCTTTCCGCCACCCCCACTATCTTAGCTATAGCCACCTCCCCAGACAGGTTAAGGTAGAGGGCAGGGGAGGGGTAAAATAATTAACCTGTCCCCTGTCGACATTTTCATAGTTGGGATGCCAGTGTCGGTCATGTGACCTAAGGCATCCCAATTACTGGCATCCCATATCACACCCCATATAACAAACACTGCCTATAGTGTTGTAAGTCTTGTACTCCTTCATTTGGAAAATTGGCATATAATGGGGGTCATTCAGTTGTGGTTGAATTTGCTATCACTGCTGCTTACATAGAAGCAGCAGTGATAGCACTAATATGGTAATGCAGCAGGAGGCGTCACAACTCCTGCATGCATTATTGATCTGAGCTGCATTCTAGAATGCAGTATCAGATAATCTTCGACACACAGATGGCTGCCTGACCAGTGGGGTCACACAAGCCGGCCACCACAGCTGCAACAGGATACAGTCATCAGGTCGACATGGTCACTAGGTCGACATGTACTAGGTCAACATGGAAAAAGGTCGACATGAGTTTTTTTTAAAAAAATCTTTCATTTTTTTTTAACTCTTTCTTACTTTACAATCCACGTGGACTATGATTGGGAATAGTAACCTGTGCCAAGCACAGCGGTAGCGGAGCGAGACACCTTGCCTGAAGCATGGCAAGCGCAGCAAGCCATGTGAGGGGACACGGTGCACTAATTGGGGTTCCCCATCGCTTTACAAAGAAAACAACACCAAAAAACTCATGTCGACCTTTTTCCATGTAGACCTAGTGACCATGGCGACCTAGTGACCATGTCGACCTAATGCATGTCGACCAATAATGGTTGACCTAATGACTGTCAACCTAAGTGTGGTCAAGTTTGGAGAAAAGGGTGCCCTCGCCACTCCCTCCCTGCCCCTAAATGGCATTAGTCAATCACTGACAGGCTGGTGCCGCTCTGCGTCCGATGTTGCAGGACCATCCGTGCATACACAGAACGGGTCCTGCACATGCACATAGTACTGGTAATCCGGTAGAAATAATTGGTACTTTGAATCCACATCTGAATGACCCCCCAATATGCGTACATTAATATATATATTCCACACCAATTAGTCAATCCACTCCAATAAACACAATGCAGAAATGGGGGCACTCACCTGTCTTCATACTTGTAGAAATTTATTGATCAGACCATCATAAAAATACATTTACCATCAACGCTTCGGTCCCCACATGGGTCCCACAGTATGAAGTATGAAGACTGGTGAGTTCTCCCATTTCTGCATTGTATGTGTGTATATATATATATACACTGCTCAAAAAAATAAAGGGAACACTAAAATAACACATCCTAGATCTGAATGAATGAAATATTCTAATTAAATACTTTGTTCTTTACATAGTTGAATGTGCTGACAACAAAATCACATAAAAATTATCAATGGAAATCAAATTTATTAACCCATGGAGGTCCGGATTTGGAGTCACACTCAAAATTAAAGTGGAAAAACACACTACAGGCTGATCCAACTTTGATGTAATGTCCTTAAAACAAGTCAAAATGAGGCTCAGTAGTGTGTGGCCTCCACGTGCCTGTATGACCTCCCTACAATGCCTAGGCATGCTCCTGATGAGGTGGCAGATGGTCTCCTGAGGGATCTCCTCCCAGACCTGGACTAAAGCATCCGCCAACTCCTGGACAGTCTGTGGTGCAACGTGGCATTGGTGGATGGAGCGAGACATGATGTCCCAGATGTGCTCAATTGGATTCAGGTCTGGGGAACGGGCGGGCCAATCCATAGCATCAATGCCTTCGTCTTGCAGGAACTGCTGACACACTCCAGCCACATGAGGTCTAGCATTGTCTTGCATTAGGAGGAACCCAGGGCCAACCGCACCAGCATATGGTCTCACAAGGGGTCTGAGGATCTCATCTCGGTACCTAATGGCAGTCAGGCTACCTCTGGCGAGCACATGGAGGGCTGTGCGGCCCCCAAAGAAATGCCACCCCACACCATTACTGACCCACTGCCAAACCGGTCATGCTGGAGGATGTTGCAGGCAGCAGAACGTTCTCCTTGGCGTCTCCAGACTCTGTCACATCTGTCACATGTGCTCAGTGAGAACCTGCTTTCATCTGTGAAGAGCACAGGGCGCCAGTGGCGAATTTGCCAATATTGGTGTTCTCTGGCAAATGCCAAACATCCTGCACGGTGTTGGGCTGTAAGCACAACCCCCGCCTGTGGACGTCGGGCCCTCATACCACCCTCATGGAGTCTGTTTCTGAACATTTGAGTAGATACATGAACATTTGTGGCTTGCTGGAGGTCATTTTGCAGGGCTCTGGCAGTGCTCCTCCTGTTCCTCCTTGCACAAAGGCAGAGGTAGCGGTGCTGCTGCTGGGTTGTTGCCCTCCTACGGCCTCCTCCACATCTCCTGATGTACTGGCCTGTCTCCTGGTAGCGCCTCCATGCTCTGGACACTACGCTGACAGACACAGCAAACCTTCTTGCCACAGCTCGCATTGATGTGCCATCCTGGATGAGCTGCACTACCTGAGCCACTTGTGTGGGTTGTAGGGAGGTCATACAGGCACGTGGAGGCCACACACACTACTGAGCCTCATTTTGACTTGTTTTAAGGACATTACATCAAAGTTGGATAAGCCTGTAGTGTGTTTTTCCACTTTAATTTTGAGGGTGACTCCAAATCCAGACCTCCATGGGTTAATAAATTTGATTTCCATTGATAATTTTTGTGTGATTTTGTTGTCAGCACATTCAACTATGTAAAGAACAAAGTATTTAATAAGAATATTTCATTCATTCAGATCTAGGATGATATTTTAGTGTTCCCTTTATTTTTTTGAGCAGTATATATATATATATATATATATATATATTAATATATATATATCTCATCCACACTCATTACTTGCTCCCATGCACGATTGCAGGACTTCCTTCGGGCTGCACCCACTCTGTGGAATGCCCTACCACGCACAATAAGACTCTCCCCTAGTCTCCAAACCTTCAAATGTTCCCTGAAAGCTCTTCAGGCTAGCTTATCACATTCCAGAACCGTTCACTCAACCTTCATAAGCTTTCCTATCCAATTTTCTGCTGCTGGGTACACTGGGCTCCACAGGGAATGACACTGGGGTGTAGAGTAGGATCTTGATCTGAGGCACCAACAGGCTAAAAGCTTTGACTGTTCCCAGAATGCATAGCACCGCCTCCTCTATAACCCCGCCTCTGTGCACAGGAGCTCAGTTTTGTAGTTGGTGCCATGCAGTGCAGGCATACAACAGGTGAGCTGCTCCAGCAGCCCTCAGAAGAGCTTTTTTAAGTGAAAAATTAAGACATCAAGGGCTGCAGCAGAGACACTGTGAGTGTTAGATGTCAGTCAGACATCTCCTGCTGCAGCTCCATCACCTCCCCCAGCGGCGTTGTACCTACAGCGGAGGCTCCGGTTTTCATCTGTCAGTCGCACACCCCACTGCAGCTCTCAAGGATCGCGTGGCCGCACTCAGGGAGGAGGTAAGTGGGTCTCCCAGGCGGGACCACTGGAAATCGCGATCCGGTGTGGCCGGTGGGAGGCGGGCCGTGCTCGCTCGCCTGGACACTGTGGTAGTACAGGGACCCCACTAGACCATCAGGGCAAGGGCACAGGTCAGTTTTACTAAAAAACGTTTACTATAAAGCCTGCAGTACCCGGTGGTGAAGTCCAGCAGGGGGAATAAGGCTTTGACCTGTAGCCCCTCCCCCAGCCCCAGGGCACCATTTAGAGTACATGTTCCCGCCCAGGAGCTGCATATCTCTCTCTCCCTCACTCCCTGTCAGCGTTTGGGCGCCATTGGGACAAGCTGAGCTGATCCTGGGACTGTTTGGGCAAATCCTCCTCTGTAAAGCCGCCTGCATGTCAGCGCTGTGCATTTTACAGGACACTTAAGTATTTTACATGTCTGCTGAAAGTTTTAGTTAAGAAACAGTGCATTTAGTCAGGGTTATTTAGTACAAGTACCCTGTGATATAGTTCCAGTCTTTACTGTGCATTGATATATCTATTGAGTGTATAGCTATACTTAGTATTACTTTGTATTGCAAGTCCAGTGCATTTTTATAGCATGTTATAATTTCTGCATTGTACAGTGTGACTGTGTGTGTGCATATAGCTGCTGTGTGACTTCCATTTCGTGTATCTCACTCAGATTGCTATCCCTATATTCTGTAACCTGAGGGGGCTAAGTGCGTCAGGGTTATATTTAATATAGGTGTTTCACAGCAGGAAAATATAGCAGCAGAGGGTTCAGGTTCTGGGGGTTCCTTACCCCCCAGTGGTACCGTAGCAACGGGGGTTAAAAAAGATCCACCTTGGGCTACTATATCCATATTATTGAATACACTGGTAACTAGATTTCCGCCCCCTATGGGACTTCCTGTACCGGTACAACCGCTTATTGTCCCTGCGGTTAATCCGCCATGGGCAGATCAACTGTCCACTCAGTTACAGCAATTAAACCAATCACTGACTAAACAGAAATCTCACCCTCATCCGCCTAAGACCAAGGGGTCCTCTAAGCGGGCCATTACTTCCTCACAATCCACCAACATCCCAGACACCTTGCCTGATGAGGATGGCATATATACTGACCCCACAGACACTGATTCTGATACTTCTGATGGGGAATCTGTTTCACAGGTGGATGTTCCTGACTTGTTGGAGGCTATCAGGTTAATCCTTCAAATTACTGATGACCCAGAGCCTGATACTGCCCCTAAGAAACCGGACAGATTTAAACGTCAGAAAGTGGTTAAACAAGTTTTACTTCACTCTGACCAAAGATGACATACGTCAGGAATCCTGGAAAAATCCAGGAAAGAAATTCACGCCTCACAAGAAGATGCTGGCTCGCTATCCCCTCACGGCGGAGCTAAATAAAAATTGGGAGACACCCCCGCCAGTGGATTCGCAGATGGCGCGGCTGGTGGTATCTTCAGCTCTGCCTGTAACGACCGTCACGTCTCTGAAAGAACTGACGGATAAGCATGAGGAGGGTTGTTTAAAGGCGATTTACACCCTAGCTGGTGCTGCGCATCGGCCCACCATTGCAGCGACTTGGGCTGCAGAGGCTATTAAAGCGTGGACTTAGGAGTTGGATGCTGAGCTGCCTTCCAACGTTTCTGATCATGCTAGACAATGTCTTCCATATATTGTCACAGCTTCTATTTACATTAAGGGGGCGGCTTCTGATGCCGGTATTCTGGCGGCCAAGGCTTCTACTACGTCCACTTTGGCTCACCGGATTCTCTGGTTGCGGTCCTGGTCTGTGGATCTGGACTCTAAGAAAACCCTGCAGTTGCTCACTTTTAAGGGAGACATTCTTTTCGGAGAAGACCTCAACAAGATAGTGGCTGACTTAGCTTCTGCTAAAACAGCTTGTCTACCTAGTACTTCTCCTTCGGTACCGAAGGCTAAGAGAACTTCCTTTCGCTCCTTTCATCCTTCAAGGAAAGCAAAGGGTCAAGCATACCCGAAACAGGCTCGGACTTCCAAACCAACTAAGCCCAAACCTAAACGGGCCTGGCCTGCCCGTCAGCCTGCTTCCAAAACTAACAAGCCTGCTGCATGATGGGGCGGGCCTCCCTCTGGGGGATCCCAGGGTGGGGGGCTGACTTCTAGGGTTTACCCAGGAATGGTTGAAGACCACTTCAGATGCTTGGGTACGGGAAGTCGTCACTCGAGGTTATGCCGTATCCTTCAAGAATCGTCACCCTTATCGATTTTGCCTGACAGATGTCCCTTTGGATCAGGTGAAGGCAAACACTCTTCATTCCGTAGTACAGTCCCTCCTGGACACAGGAGTGGTATTACAGGTGCCTCTGGCTCAGAGAGGCAAGGGGTACTATTCACCGCTGTTCCTAGTCCCGAAACCGAATGGGTCTCCTCGGCCTATTCTCAATCTCAAGTCCTTGAACAAATTTGAGAGGGTCTCCAAGTTTCTTATGGAAACTCTTCACTCTTGGAACCTGGGGATTATATGAACCTGGATATACAGGATGCGTACCTGCATATTCCCATTGCAATGTTGCATCAGCAGTACCTGAGGTTTGCGGTTGGCAACCTCCATTACCAATTTCGGGTGTTACCTTTTGGTTTGACCGCGGCTCCACGGGTCTTCACCAAGGTCATGGCGGCAATGACGGCTGTGCTCCGCTGTCAAGGGGTCAGGATCCTGCTGTATCTGGACCACTTGTTGATCCTGGCGAATTCCCCAGAAATTCTCCTATGCCATCTGGATCTGACTATCCGGTTTCTGCATGCCCACGGGTGGCTCATCAATTGGAAGAAATCTTCCCTGGTCCCTGCTCAGAGCATGGTGCACCTGGGAGCGTTGTTGGACACTCACAACCAGCGGTTGTTCTTGTTTCAGGAGAAAGTCCTGAAGCTTCAGGACAGGATTCGATGCTTCCTATCTCATCTGCAAGTGTTGATACTTTCGGCAATGCAAGTGCTAGGTCTCATGGTGTCTGCTTTTGACATGGTGGAGTACGCTCAATTCCATTCCTGCCCTCTGCAGAAGATGATTCTTGCCAGGTGGAATGGCCTGCCTCACCGGATCAGGTTGCAAATGATCTGCTTGTCTCCAGAGGTCCATCTGTCACTAAGATGGTGGCTGCAGGACTATCGATTGAGCAGGGTTGTCCCTTCTGGATCTCCAACTGGGTCCTTCTGATGACAGATGCCAGTCTGAGAGGTTGGGGCGTGGTGTTGGAGCAACACTCCCATCAGGGTCGGTGGACCAGGGTGGAGTCTCTCCTCCCAATAAACATTCTGCAACTGCGGGCGGTGTTCAACTCACTGAACTTGGCCCAGCATTTAATGCAGAATAGACCTGTTCAAGTACAGTCGGACAATGCCACCACAGTGGCATACATCAATCATCAAGGAGGCACTCGAAGCCGCATGGCAATGAGGGAAGTATCAAGGATTTTTCAGTGGGCGGAACGCCATCTGCCAGCCATGTCAGAAGTATTCATTATGGGGGTCCTAAACTGGGAAGCGGACTTTCTCAGTCATCAGGACGTACATGCCGGAGAGTGGAGCCTCCATCCAAAAGTGTTTCAACTACTCGTGGACAAGTGGGGCCTTCCAGATGTGGACCTGATGGCGTCTCGACACAATCACAAGGTTCCAGTCTTTGGAGCAAGGACAAGGGACCCTCAAGCAGCGTTCGTGGATGCACTGGCAATTCCATGGAACTTTCAGCTGCCATACGTGTTCACTCTGGTGTCACTCCTGCCCAGAGTAATAAGGAAGTTCAAGCAAGAAGGAGGAATCCTACTTCTGATCGCTCCCGCGTGGTCCAGACGGCATTGGTTCTCAGACCTTCAGGGTCTCTCGATAGAGCATCCCCTTCTACTTCCACAGTGCCCGGATCTCCTCATTCAGGTCCCCTGTGTGTATCAGGATTTAGCCCGGTTGGCTTTGATGGCATGGCTTTTGAAGCTTCCGTCCTGAGGGCCAAAGGATTTTCTGAGGCGGTTATTCAAACCATGTTGAAGGCCCGGAAACCGGCTTCTGCTCGGATTTATCTTAGGGTCTGGAATTCTTACTTTGCTTGGTGCGCCACTTATAATCATGACGCTTACAAGTTTAGTGCGGCCAAAGTTTTGGCCTTTCTACAACAAGGCCTGGACTTGGACCTTCATCTGGCCTCCATCAAGGTTCATATTTCTGCCTTGTCGGTTTGGTTTCAGAGAAAAATTGCGACTTTACCTTATGTTCATATGTTCACTGAGGGTGTATTGTGGATTCAACCTCCTTATGTCCCGCCTTTGGCTCCTTGGGACTTTTCGGTGGTTCTGGAGGCGTTGCAAGGGTCTCCGTTTGAGCCTCTTGAATCTGCAGACCTTAAGTGGCTTTCTCTTAAGGTATTGTTTCTTCTGGCTATTGCCTCTGCTAGACGGGTGTCGGATCTGGGTGCCTTGCCTTGTAGGTCACCATATCTGATTTTTCACTGTGACTGGATGGTTCTTAGAACACGTCCCAGGTACTTAACTAAGGTGGTATCTTCTTTCCACCTTAATCGGGAGATAGTGGTTCTGGCCTTTGCCTCTCCTGGCTTGTCTTCCAAAGAGGAAGCACGATCGGGACCTGGCTTCCCCGCGGTGTGGTGTCCTTTACCTATTTAGGTAAGTTGATAACTTTGTCTCTGATCCTGTTCACTTTTTATGCCAGCCTTGAAAATGGTGCTTGCGGCACCGAAACATCGGCCTTGATGGCATTTTTCCTGTGCATGTAACTTAACAAGAATCTTTGTTTCACAATATTGGAGTGCTGCAGTTCTTTTTCCTCATTTGTACATGTTACACTGAAGGCACCCTGCAACTATTCTATGCAGCATTGAGTGCCGGTTCTTTCGGTTTTGTTGTCCATGTGAGCTGTTTAGCTCTAAATGGAACCAAGCACCGCAGCACAATTTTGCTACAAGGTTGGAACTCAGTGATTTCCACAGGATTCATCATCTGTGAAAGATAAATCCTTAACATGGATTCTGACACAGCAGCAAGCGCTATCTTTCCACCTGGGTGCAAGGGAATGTTGGCAACTAAAGGCCTTACACACAGCTTCACGGATGAGGATGCAGAGGATATTCTGTTCAAGCAGGAGTGGCCGTCTATGGATACACAGCAATCAGCAGAGAAAGCCTGTGAACAACTTTTAAAGTTGAAAAAACGTGAGACTGACTATCTCATGCATGGGATATCACTGACCAAATATTACAGAGAATGGATGATTCCACGCGGTTTCCACGTACGCAATGCGCCTACAATTGGCCGTTTCAATCCTGATTTCTGTCACAAATGGATAGTGATTGTAAATAATTTCAGTCTTGACTTAATGTTACTAGTCAAGCAAGAGTCCGAAAGGGAACTGGTGTTTCTCTTGAGAGAATTTCTAAATTTGAAGCCAACAACAAGCACATCTTGACCAGTGATCCCAATACAGATTGGTACTCTATGATTAAACAAAAGACTGACACATACCAGAAAGATCTGGCTAAATTTAAATCAAAAAAATTTGATACGGTACAGAATGATTATGACTCCAACCGGGTCTACCATTGGCTGATGGGAGGTGAGAATAAATCTCCCAGAAATCCTGGTATGGCTCCTAAACAAGGTTGGCACAGGTGCAGGGAATTGAGGGGTCGTGATCTCCCTACATCAAACAGTGATAGCGAGTTTGCCATTAGAGATTCAGATGACCCGTTGGAAGGAACATCTGCCACTTTAGGGTCCAAATCCATGACATCAAAAAACCCTCGTGCAAGTACCAAGCCACCCATCGAGGGGGGTCAAAATGAGAGGCAAAAAAGAAGGCAACTCTCAAAAGAAATACAAATCTACCATTTGTCATCAAAAATTTTGACGGAGACGGTTGAACGGTTGCTAAATAAGGGACTGTCGTTTGTCCTGACTAATCCGCACAAAGATCTTAACTGGAATATTGAATTACACTGTTTTTCCAGAAAACTATGATTACAAGAACATTTCCAAAATACCACTCATCCTGCACAGGATACTCCCACCTCACAGTTCTTAATGAAAAGGATTACATCAACATTTGACCTTACTTCCTCCAATACTTCAATTAAGACATATACACGCATGATTGATGACTCAGTGCAAAAATTTGTCCAAGCACCGGCCATTCAACATTCGAATCTAAGCCGTCAGGAACATATGGTTCTCCAGAACCTGTCAACTTGCCAAGATATTGTGGTGTGCCCCGCCGACAAGGGGGGCGCAATTGTCATCCAGGATCTAGCAGCTTATATGTTTGAAATTGAGCGCCAACTTGCGTATATCACCATTTATCAGAAATTACCAGGGGATCAGACAATTCAGTACCAGTCAGAACTACAGGACATCCTACAGGAGGCTAAAGATCAGGGGCTATTGGATGACAAATTACATAAAGCCTTACAACAACCTTTTCCAGTCAGTCCAATTTTGTATATCGTCCCAAAAATTCATAAGAATTTGGAACAGCCGCCTGGATGCTCTATCATTTCGCACGGGACTCACTTTATCAACCAATAGCAATGTACCTGGACTGTATACTGCAACCATTTGTGATGAAACAACCCACCTATATTAAGGATACCACCAGCTTCCTGTTAGGTTTGTCATCTATTGGTACTATCCCTGAAGGTAGCATTTTATGCACTCTTGATATAAATAGTTTGTATACTTCAATTCCACATCAACTAGGATTGGCAGGGGTAAGAGCTTTCCTTGAAATACAAGCCATTAAAGATTTAGACATCAATTTATTCTTGAAGTTGCTAGAACTGACGCTCACTAGAAACTATTTCATTTATGATGGCCATTTTTACCGGCAAATGGCCGGATGCACGATGGGCAGCAATGTAGCGCCAAGTTACGCTAACATTTTCATGTCTCAGGAGGAGACTGACATGTTCTTTCGGAGAGAAGAATTTGCGCAACACATTAAGTGTTATATGCGATACATAGACGATTTGTTTCTGTTGTGGACAGGCGGTGAGTCCGCATTGTTACGCATGATTGAGGGGATTAACACCAGGAACTCCACTATAAGGGTGACATCTCAATATAGCCATACTACCATCAACAATTTGGATGTCCAGGTGACTCTTAAATCCAATACATTACACACTGCTGTTAGGTTCCTGGTGCTCAGAACAAGGGAGATGTTATGAAGCGAGTCCAGAGCACCCGGACGTAATGCTGGGAAAGGGGAATGGAAAGGGAATAGCCCCTGGCGCCCTATCTCCGTTGTCTCACCCGTGCTGTCAGTACACTCTTGCGAGACTATGGTTGCTTGAGCCCATGGCAGCCGCGTTTGAAGGGCGGATTACGTCTGCCCAACTTCGATGCCCCCTCAGGTCTTAATGAGAGACAAAGAGTGAACCGAGACAGGGTGATAACAAGGGGCCCTCTGACTAAACAACAAGGCCAGGGGCTACTAACAAACCTAAAACCAAAGTATGTGCGGCTTGCCGCCAAAGGAAAAGAACAACAAAGGAAATGCTGACCACACACCGACACAATACTTTTGTGTACCGGCGGTGACAGCATAAGCAGAACCCTCTGCAAAACACCAGTGACAGAAATAATAAGGGAATACAGCGGCCAAGCCGACGGACGCGGCCGTGCCGCTACTCACGGAACCGGTACGAATACTGGCAAACGGACAGGAACTCCCAATGCTGCTGACACAGACTCTCAGAACTGGAGGACAGGCAGAATCCCAAACGACAGACCGGTGGACACCAAGAAGCCAGAAACTTGCACAGGCAAAGGTACTGGACCTCAGGACAGGAACGCCTCACGGCAGGACACGGGATCAGACATAGGAATCGACACAGGGACTGACACAGGAATCGACACAGGAAGCTCAGGAACTAGCAGGAACCAAGCTCAGAACTCAAGCAGACTGAAAACCCAGGAATATCACCAGCATCTGTGAATTGCAAACAGCCAGCATATAACAGAGAGGCCTAATTAATAATCCCTTGCAGCTGCCTTGTTGCATGATTCCAAACTGACCAGATGCAATTAGCAGCCAGGTGAGGCTGAACACAAGGGAACAAGCTGCAATTACACAGACTCACCAGCGGCAGCAGACAAGAGTATTCTAAAACAGAGCAACAGGAAATCCTGGCATGCAAGACAACTTTATAACATAAAATAGGAATGAACCACTACCTGTGGTTCATAACAGTATCCCCTCCTTAAGGGTGAGCTCCGAGCACCCCATGACACCCACGGGGAACATAAACAGAAGTATAACATGAAATACAGAACAAAACTGCAAAACAGGAATGAGCCACAGCCGTGGCTCATAACATCACCCCCCCCCCCTTGAGGAGGGGTCAAAAGACCCCAAAATTCAGACTACCCAGAACAAGGGATACAAAAAAAAAAACACCTGACACACTGGTCTAACAGACAAGAAAACAAAAAAAAACAAGTTGTAGCAACAACTTGTAACAGTGCCCTCCCCTTGATGGTGGCCACTGGACACAAGACGAGGGGGGGAAAAAAATCTTTTTTTTTTTTTTTTTTTTTTTCAAGGCAAGAGTCAAAAATTATTTCTTTTTCTTCTTCTTCTTTTTACAAAGCTCTTTAGGTCTGACCAAGGTAATTCCCCAAACATTGTCTGAACTGATGGTACCACCCAGCAAGGCTGCGTTCAAATCAGAGACAGGTCTCTTACCCTTGGGAGCTGAACTTTCTGGTAAAGTACTATTATTAGAAGAAGAAGTCAAAAAAGCACATCCTGCAGTCAAAACAACGGGCTGGGACTCTTGTGCAGAGTTTACAGTATTTGGTGGACTCTCAGCAGACAAGACGGGTGACTTAGAGGAACCTGAACCAATTTCTTTGGAACCGTATCTTTTAACAATTGCATCACAGAATGCTAGGGGATCCTGAAGAATGGGATCTTCAGCTTTCATTAGACTGTTCGCCCACTCAGAAGGCTCTCCTCTAAAAGAATAAATCAGATAGAGCCCAAGGTTTTCTGAAGTGATGCCCAGAAATGGTCTAGACAACATAATAGTGTAATAGTGTTTGAAAAGCGCCAGAAATTGAGCGAAGTCCCCATCAAAGGTTATGGATGTTGAGATATCAGAGTCAGGATCTGTTTCCTTCTCATCTGACTGACTGGAGTGCTTTGCTAGGACCTGGTCACTATTGACCTTACTCGAGGCTGAGACTCTCTGAACCCCACCCGGGGCTGAGACTTTCTGAACCCCACCCGGGGCAGTGACTTTCTGAACCCCACCCGGGGCAGTGACTTTCTGAACCCCACCCGTGCAAGTGACTTTCTGAACCCCACCCGGGGCAGTGACTTTCTGAACCCCACCCGGGGCAGTGACTTTCTGAACCCCACCCGGGGCAGTGACTTTCTGAACCCCACCCGGGGCAGTGGCCTCCGGGAACCCCGCTGGGGCAGTGGCCTCCGGGAACCCCGCTGGGGCAGTGGCCTCCGGGAACCCCGCTGGGGCCAGCACCTCGGATTCTTTTACTGGGACCGGGCCGTTGGCCTCCCTGACTGGGATCGGGCCATCGGCCTCCCTCTCTGAGTCGATTATTATCGAAAGTTCTCCCGGGACTATGACTTCCGGGACTTTTGCTGAAGCAATAACGTTCCGATCCTCCACTAATGCTATGCTTCTTAAGTTCTTTCCTGGGGAAGTGACTTCTAGACCCTTCTTTGGGGCTGCGTCTCTCGAGACCCCACTTGGGGATATTACTTCAAAGATCCCTTCTGGGGTTTTGCTTCTCGAGTTCCCCTCAAGAACTATAGTTTTAGAGACCCTTTCTAGGGTTGCGCTTTTCAAGTCCCTACCTGGGGTAACAGCTTCTGAGACCCCTTCCGGTATGAACACCTGAACTATAATATTTGATGTCCCTCTATAAGCTTGGGCATCGGGTACCGCTCCAGCACTCTGGGCATCGGGTACCGCTCCAGCACTCTGGGCATCGGGTACCGCTCCAGCACTCTGGGCATCGGGCACCGCTCCAGCACTCTGGGCATCGGGCACCGCTCCAGCACTCTGGGCATCGGGCACCGCTCCAGCACTCTGGGCATCGGGCACCACTCCAGGACCCTGGGCATCGGGCACCACTCCAGGACCCTGGGCATCGGGCACCACTCCAGGACCCTGGGCATCGGGCACCACTCCAGGACCCTGGGCATCGGGCACCACTCCAGGACCCTGGGCATCGGGCACCACTCCAGGAACCTGGGCATCGGGCACCACTCCAGGAACCTGGGCATCAGGCACCACTCCAGGAACCTGGGCATCAGGCACCACTCCAGGAACCTGGGCATCAGGCACCACTCCAGGAACCTGGGCATCAGGCACCACTCCAGGAACCTGGGCATCAGGCACCACTCCAGGGACTTGCAACTCCGCTTCCACAGGAACCTCAAGAGAGGAGAGAAACATTCTCTTTTGATTCCTGAATCTATAATGGGGCTCCCTTGCCCAAGGACCCCAATTATAGGACAGAGAGCTTTTTTGTGTGGGTTGTGCGACAAGTACCTCTGCCACAGTAGAGACAGGAGTAGGTCTTGTATCATGACTCAACTTGGCCAGAGGGCAAGACTCGTCACCACACTTTGGCTTGCGCAACTCACAGGTCTGCAGATAATGGCCTAAACCCCCAGAATATAGGCATAAGTTTAAGTTTCTGCGACGCAGACGCTCCTCTTCTGAGAGCCTGGGCCGCAGAAAACTTTTAAACCTTTTCTCTTCAATTAAACCAGAGGATTCTCTTGTCACCATACTGTGAGCAAGAGTCTCTTTAGAGATAGATGTACTCTCAACGACTTCTGGCAAAATGAGCAAGATTTTAGTCAGAAGGTTTTGCAGTTGCTTGAGGGATTGCTGCAAAACTTCTAGTCGCTCTGGTCTCAAAGCACTGAATACAGAGTTCAGGGCTGCGAGAGATGCCTGCAGGGCTTGCATAGTAGACATAGGAGGATTTAAAACTAGACAATACAAGACAAGGCAAGACAAGGCAAGACAAGGCAAGACAAGGCAAGACTAAATTTTGCTAAACAAAACAAGACTTTTTTTTTTTTTTTTTATAAACACCGGACTGGATTCTAAACACCGGACTGGATTCTAAACACTGAATTCTAGACAGGACTGGATTCTAGACTAGACACTGGACTGGGCCAAAAAAGAAAAAAAGTTTTATTTCTTTTTTGTGGTATGGCTGGTGATAATGTTAGGTTCCTGGTGCTCAGAACAAGGGAGATGTTATGAAGCGAGTCCAGAGCACCAGGACGTAATGCTGGGAAAGGGGAATGGAAAGGGAATAGCCCCTGGCGCCCTATCTCCGTTGTCTCACCCGTGCTGTCAGTACACTCTTGCGAGACTATGGTTGCTTGAGCCCATGGCAGCCGCGTTTGAAGGGCGGATTACGTCTGCCCAACTTCGATGCCCCCTCAGGTCTTAATGAGAGACAAAGAGTGAACCGAGACAGGGTGATAACAAGGGGCCCTCTGACTAAACAACAAGGCCAGGGGCTACTAACAAACCTAAAACCAAAGTATGTGCGGCTTGCCACCAAAGGAAAAGAACAACAAAGGAAATGCTGACCACACACCGACACAATACTTTTGTGTACCGGCGGTGACAGCATAAGCAGAACCCTCTGCAAAACACCAGTGACAGAAATAATAAGGGAATACAGCGGCCAAGCCGACGGACGCGGCCGTGCCGCTACTCACGGAACCGGTACGAATACTGGCAAACGGACAGGAACTCCCAATGCTGCTGACACAGACTCTCAGAACTGGAGGACAGGCAGAATCCCAAACGACAGACCGGTGGACACCAAGAAGCCAGAAACTTGCACAGGCAAAGGTACTGGACCTCAGGACAGGAACGCCTCATGGCAGGACACGGGATCAGACATAGGAATCGACACAGGGACTGACACAGGAATCGACACAGGAAGCTCAGGAACTAGCAGGAACCAAGCTCAGAACTCAAGCAGACTGAAAACCCAGGAATATCACCAGCATCTGTGAATTGCAAACAGCCAGCATATAACAGAGAGGCCTAATTAATAATCCCTTGCAGCTGCCTTGTTGCATGATTCCAAACTGACCAGATGCAATTAGCAGCCAGGTGAGGCTGAACACAAGGGAACAAGCTGCAATTACACAGACTCACCAGCGGCAGCAGACAAGAGTATTCTAAAACAGAGCAACAGGAAATCCTGGCATGCAAGACAACTTTATAACATAAAATAGGAATGAACCACTACCTGTGGTTCATAACACTGCAGTGTTCTCCAAACCAACAGACAGGAACACTCTTCTGCTGGCCTCTAGCCATCACCCCAAACCACTTTAATGGGGACTACCCAAATCCCAAATGATGCTGGTAGAGAGGATCTCGAGCAGTTTGACAACATCATCTACTGGTATTGATACCATTATTGACAAGTTTGACACGAGGCTACAAGCTTAGTCATTTAAAGCAACAAAAACAGGAGGTGATGGCAATGGATCGTGAACAACTGCTTCATCCAAAGAATCGTACAAATAAGGCGGTGATTCCGTGGAAGATGGCATTTATGACATCAAGCCAAGGTGTTCAGCGTGCTAGCCAAGCACTATGGCCAATCATTACGTCTGATAAACAACCACATGGCTTAAAGCACAAAAGACTGATGGCATGCTACACAAGGGTAAACAAAAAAACAAGAATGGAGGCTGCGCTAATTTCAAAGATGTAACAACAATAATCTAAATGTGATAATAACACTTTTTAATATTAAAAAATTATCTAAAATGTTGTGGTGAATACACCATGTGCATGCAACATATTAAAAGTAAAAAATAAATGGTAAAAAACATGCAATTTTATGAACTAAGCATTAGTAGGGTTACCCAAGTTAACAGGAATTGGAGAAGGTTGAAGAATGGAAAGTCCGTTCCTAAATAGTCCCCCAAATTGTAGTGTCCAGTTCAAGCAATTTTAGGAGATAAGCAATGTCCGATTTAGTAACAAATTACCGCTAGAGGTTGTGATGCTCCAGAATGGTAAGTGGTGAGCTCCTCATGCGATGCGGTGGAAAGAAATCATCGGTTCAGCTTGCTATTAGAGTCCTCCATAGACAGATGGTGATCTGGATTAGGATGGGGGTGGTTCGGTCTTCCAACAGTAAAATCCTGGTTTGGGTCCCGGTGTACCTGACGCGTTTCGCTGCTGTCAGCTAGCAGCTTTTTCAAAGGTATCATTGATTAGGATATGTGGGGTTTATATACCCCTAGCAATATGGTGTCTGATTAGCACCTGGTTGTAATGTTGCATGATTCTCTAACAATAAACATATAAACAATATAAAATCGAGTGTAAGGCAGACCTACCTCTCACATGATAGGAATAATATAACTATAGCTCAGTTTCTAATGAAATTTAATCATATATAAGTTATATTGAACTTGAACAGCGAAGGAAAACCAGGAAGTGTAAGCATATTCACTAACCAATAGTTGCTTCTGTTATGGTTAGCATCACTATGGAAACGTCATCCATAAGTGTATCATTGGTTGGGGACCGAGATGGAGGTAACCCAATCTCCTCCCTGAATAAGGAGGTCCGGTCACGTGACTCTGTATATGTCACGTGATCGGAGCTCCGACCGCACCTTCTTGTATTGTTTATTGGAGACATGGACAAGCGCAGCATAATAAACGCCCCGGATATGGAGGTCCGATCACGTGACTATGGTTGTGCTACGTGATCGGAGCTCCCGCCGTGTGCGTCAAAGCGTGAAGAACCATCACAGAGTGGGCGCCGTATTGGTCACTTCCGCCCTCCAGCGTGGAGGGACAACCATAGGCGGCGCCCACCCGGCCACTTCCGCCCGCACTGTATGGGGGAAGGCTTTCATGGGCGGCAGTTGTATTTCCGCCCTCAGCATTCAGCGCGTCGATAGCATAGGCTAGCATGAATATACTAAACAGAGTCTGGATAAGGAATCACGTGACCACATTAAGCCAATAGCAAAAATATCTCACATAATAGTATGACTGATTGTAATAGCATTTAGAGATAAATGGGAGAGATTCTTAAGAGGAATATGCAAACATAAAATATGAGAAGAATATATAATGAGAAATAAATGAATAAGGAGAAAGAGGGGAAGAAAAAAGGCTATTACAGCTAATAACAAGTATAACAGATACAAAGAAAACGGACCCCATGGTCAAAATAGCAATAGTATGCTGTATTGGATATATTGTCACATGATCACTATTGTGTTGGTTGGATTTAATAGTTGGATCAGCAGCATAATAATAATGGTGATAATAAAATCACTATAATTTCATAAATGATAATAAAACTAGTATAAAATTGCTGTAATTTTGTAGAGATATAATCCCTAAAAAGGGAACAGAATTTATTAAGACCGAATTCTAAGAGCAATATGACTCAGGAGAAGTAAATCCAATATAACTATGCTTCGTTGAAACAGGGGGAACCTTGTTGGATATATATTTTATATTATCCTAGTTATTTATAAATTAATGGGTCCCCTTATTACCTATCGGCTATTCTGCATCTTATCGCAGAAATAGGGATGGGGAACTTAAATGCGGGGGAGAGAAATAGAGGGATCTATCTAAGGAATATTTTATTAAGTAATGGTATTGAGTTCTATAGCTTCATTTAAACCACCCGGATGGATGGTGCCCATTCATAATCTTTTATATCTATCACCCCCTCTATTGGTTATGGGCCGTATGGAAGTGCTGAGAAACACTATAAGACTCAAGTCTCTTAATAATATTTCTACGATGTTCAAGAAATCTAACTTTCAATTTCCTGGTTGTGCGTCCCACATACTTAAGGCCACATTCGCATATAAGGATGTAAATAACATAAGTTGAGTTACAGTTAATAAAATGTTTAATTTCATGCAGTTCGTTATTATCTTCTGTTTTAACATGTTTAATTTTATTGTCTATATAATTGCAAGTAATGCATCTACTCGCGCCGCATCTAAAGAACCCCTTGGCTTCTGTTTGAAATTGAAACCAAGAGTTCGTTTGAGGTATTATTTTTATTTCAGGTTTTAAAAAACTGGGTGCAAGTGTATTCTTAAGGGATTTGTTTTTTCGAAAAACAAAAACAGGATCAGCTGGTAACAGTGGTGCTAGCAGATAATCCTGTTTTAATATCTTATAGTTTCGCTTTACAATCTGTTTAATTTGAGAACAACGATTAGTATATGTAGAAATGAAGGCTAATTGTTGATTTTCTCCTGACTCAATACTTCTCTCTTTCTTATGGAACAACAACGTGTTCCTATCCATTTTTTTAGTATCCTCAAAAGCCTTTTTTAGAAGGGCTTCTGGATATCCCCTCTGTTGAAAGGACCCCAGCAACTCTAGTGCTTGTATTTCAAAAGATTCTAAATCAGAACAATTACGTCTGAGGCGTATAAGCTGTCCCCGGGGGATGCTCCTCTTCCAGGGGGGGTAATGTGCGCTGGAGTAATGCAAATAAGAATTAGTGTTAACTTCTTTAGTATAATTTGTAGTGTATAGTCGACCATCTCTAACTTGCAGAGATACATCCAAAAAATTGATAGAGCGTGCATGATACTGGTGAGTAAATACCAAATCATAAGTGTTGGAATTAAGAGTGTCAACAAACAATTGTGCTGAGGGTGCATCCCCATCCCAAATAATAAATAGGTCGTCAATGTACCTACCATAAAGGACCAGGTCCGCGCCCCAGTCCCCCCCCCCCCCAAATAAGATGTTCCTCCAACTCCCCCATATAGAGGTTGGAATAACTGGGCGCGAACCTGGTCCCCATGGCGGTACTCTTGACTTGTAAATAATATGAATCAAGAAACAGAAAATAATTGTGATGTAAAATAAAAGAAATAGAGTCTAAAATAAATTTTCTATGTGCCACACTCAGGTCCCCATCCTTATTCAATCGATTGGATATTGTTCGTTTGCCATTCTCATGGGGTATATTGGAATATAAGCTTTGTACATCCAAAGTGAGGAATGCATACGTATCCTTCTATTCTATATCATTAATGAGAGAGAGAAAATTAGTGGTATCTTTGATGTGGGACCTGAGTGTGGACACCCGTGGTTGTAGAAATTAATCTACATAAAAGGATAAATTAGAAGTGAGGGAGTGAATACCAGAAATGATAGGACGCCCGGGGGGTGAAGTGAGGGATTTGTGGATCTTGGGTAAGTGATAATAAACGGGCGTGACTGGATGTGTGGGATAAAGAAAGTGATATTCTTCTTTAGATAGAACCTCTGCATCTACTCCCTCTCCTAGAAGAGCTGCAAGCACCCGAAGGAAGCCTGATGTGGGGTCATGGAGTAATTTAGTATAGAATTTAGAGTCTCCCAGTAGTCTTGTTGCTTCAGATATATAATCGGTTTTGTTTTGTATGACATGCTCACCCCCCTTATCTGCCTCCTTAATGATAATGGATTTATCTTTAGTTAGGTTTTATATTGCTCTCTTCTCCTGTCTCGAGAGATTGGATTTACTCTTCTGTGGGTTAGTATCTATGTCTAGACACAACCTTTTAAAGTCCTCCAGAGTCACTTTGTAAAAAGTTTCAATACTGGAGCCCTTGGATTTAATGGGAAAGAATTCAGATTTCTGTTTGAAGTTCTTTCTAGAAATATCAAATAATTTCTCAGTTTGTGTATTAGGGGGAGTGTTTCCACTGAGTTCTTCCAGTATTAGGAGAGCCAACTGGTCTCCTTGATCTAATACTATCGGAATAGCTTCCTCATTGTCACGCTTAAGATGTTTGGCAAAAAATATTTTGCGACATAATGTTCTTGTATATCTATTAAGCTCGACAAAGAGAGTAAAAATATTGGGGGAAGCTTATGGAGAGAACTTAAGGCCCTTATTCAGAAGCGCGGTCTCTGTATCTGTCAAAATTTTTGATGATAGATTAAAAATGGCAGTATTATTCTTCCCCTTTTTATTTTTGCTCAATTTTAATTTCCATGTTTTTCCTTCTTGCCCCCGCTTCTCCCTCTGAATCTGTACTTCTTCTCCCTCTTTTGGATGTTACATGAGGGTCATTTGTGTTGGATATTGGTTCTCGGTATGGTCTGTTCGGTCGTTTGTCTAAAAAATCCTCTGAGGCAGTATCTTGATATTTACTTCTTATATCTCTCTCTTTAGGTCTTGCTCCTCTACTCTGATTATCCTGGGGAATTGTAGATGTATTTTTTTCCTGTGTCTTAGATCTTGGTGAAATATAATATTCAGAGTGCTACACAAGGGCCTGGAATATAAGGGACATGGTTGTCCATACGAACATCACAGGCTTCAAAAAAGCATCGATGAAACCTCATTTTTTGTCCATACCTGCGGGTCGTTATAGGTGCCCTCGTTGCACCACATGCTCCCATGTGCTTACCGGCTCTACTTTCAAGCATCCGCATACATCTCGTATTTTTCAGATCAAACATGCGCTCTCATGTCTGTCTACACATGTCGTCTATCTAATCATTTGCCCATGCAATCTATACTACGTGGGCAAAACCACTAGAACTGTACTTGCATCACCGAAACGTCGGCCTTGATGGCATTTTTCCTGTGCATGTAACTTTACACGAATCTTTGTTTCACAATATTGGAGTGCCGCAGTTCTTTTTCCTCATTTGTACATGTTACACTAAAGGCACCCTGCAACTATTCTATAAAGCATTGAGAGCCACTTCTTTTGGTTTTGTTATATATATATATATATATATATATATATAGTCCAGAAGATGAACCCGCACTCGTTGCAATCATAAATACAGCATGATGGGTGCCTTCAGTGAATAGATAAATGAAATAAAACACAGGAAACTGCGGCACTCCAATGGTAAACCATGTATTGATTTACATCATCATAATAGCAGGTAAAGGTTGCCGCCACCTTTACCTGCTATTATGATGATGTAAATCAATACATGGTTTACCATTGGAGTGCCGCAGTTTCCTGTGTTTTAATATATATATATATATATATATATATTCCTCCAAAATACGGCACTCAGCGGACTCATTCAGTAAATAGAATTCAACAAGCGGTTGTTGCTACAACCGCTTGTTGAATTCTATTTACTGAATGAGTCCGCTGAGTGCCGTATTTTGGAGGAATGTATGGATCATGCTAATGTGCACCGCGGCGAGATGATGACGATGAAGTGAGAGTGCCGGTTACCAGTTTGCTATATATATATATATATATATATATATATATATATATATACACAATCACTGCTGGTGCGGCACTCGGCTTAAGAAAAATTCCAGTAGACTGGCGTTGTGTCTAGACATAGATACTAACCCACAGAAGAGTAAATCCAATCTCTCGAGACAGGAGAAGAGAGCAATATAAAACCTAACTAAAGATAAATCCATTATCATTAATGAAACAACGTTTCAGTGCTCCTTTTTATTGCACTATCATCAGGTTAAAAACAAGATAACATATACATACCTTTTATATGATCAACACCCATGTGAGACACCGGTTCGGAAAACCCGCCCAGGGTCCCGTTCCGGAAACAATAACGTGTGACGTCAGCGCGTTTGCGCTCACCAACCATCACCATAACAACACATTAACAAAAAGAACAGACCTGCATCGGAAAAGAGTTCATATTACTTTAGGAAACAATGCAATTATAGATTCATAAATAAAACAGAAACTGACTTACATCAGAAAAAGTTCATGGTATTATAAGAAACAATACCATTATATACTCATAAATGAGTTATAAACAAAAACTGACTAATTGAAATAAGCAAAGCTTATATATTCATTAAGACCACGAGGTGATAATACATCAAGCCGATGTATCCATTGTGTCTCTCTCTGAAGTAATAATCTATTACGGTCCCCTCCTCTGATAGGTTTCTGTACATAATCTATCATTCTATATCTCAGACTTGAGATGCTATGTCTGAGTTCCGCAAAATGGCGAGCCACCGGGTGTTCAGATTTTTTATCGGACAATAAAGCAGCTCTAATAGATGAATGATGCATTGACATGCGATCTTTAAACCTACATTGGGTCTTGCCTATGTATGAGAGGCCGCAAGGACAAATAATTTGGTAAATTACATAGGTGGAATTACATGTAAGATGATGTTTAATGTAATACTTTTTGCCAGTATGAGGATGAAAAAATGTATCTCCAGCAATCAAAAAGGAACATGTGGTACAGCCACATTTAAAACATCATTTTTCTTTTTAGATAAAAAATGTGGGGTAGATTCTATCGAGTAATTACCAATGTCAGATTTTACGAGTATGTCTCTTAAATTGCGGCCCCTACTATAACAGGGCATTAAATTAAAATTTTGAAAAGGCAGATTCTTATCAGTCTGTAAGATGTTCCAATGTTTTTTGACTGCTTTATTAACTTTAATTGACTGGGTGTTAAATTGATTAACCATTGGGATTATTTTAGGAGTAGTAGGATTCCTAAAGTAATATGAACTCTTTTCCGATGCAGGTCTGTTCTTTTTGTTTATGTGTTGTTATGGTGATGGTTGGTGAGCGCAAACGCGCTGACGTCACACGTTATTGTTTCCGGAACGGGACCCTGGGCGGGTTTTCCGAACCGGCGTCTCACATGGGTGTTGATCATATAAAAGGTATGTATATGTTATCTTGTTTTTAACCTGATGATAGTGCAATAAAAAGGAGCACTGAAACGTTGTTATACACGCCAGTCTACTGGAATTTTTCTTAAGCCGAGTGCTGCACCAGCAGTGATTGTATGTATATACGGAGGTATATGTGAGGGCACCAGCTGATTACTTCATTCATTGGAGTGCCGGTCTGAGCATTGTGTATATATATATATATATATATATATATAGTCCAGAATGACCCGGCACTCACACGCCCTTTAGTAGCTGTAATTTGCTCATGGTGCCTTCCCTCCGGGTAGCAGCCCAGGGACATACAGGAACAGAATGGGCGGCACTCAGAGTCTTAAGTTTAGTGAAAAAAATTGCAGCGACTTTATTTATCAACTAGACATGATCAACGTTTCGGGGTCGCAGCCCTGTCGTCAGGATAAGTGACAGTGACAGTTAGTGATGTCTAAATACCTTAATCATAGGATGACTCCTCCCGCCAGCTCAGCCATCGCCGCCCGGATTCCGGCCGCATCTCCCCGTCGCTCCGGAAGTGACGCAGCGCCGGTCCGTCCAGCTGACGCGCTGACGCTGTAAACAAGGTTGCCATAGTTACTTGTAAACAGTGATATTAAGTGAAGCAGGAAAACATTCAATCCTGTAATGTATGTAACAGTATAACGTATTCTGTAACAACCTGAAAGTGCAAAGTGCCAAATACCATATAAATACACATAGTGAGAAAACATGTAAAAACAAACGTGCCATGTACAGAATATCATTGTTGCTAAAATCGTGTTAATGCTAAAATACAACCAAGTTCATGTGAACCCTTCCACTTCAAACTTAAACCTTCTAAAAAAAGATGGATATCCCTCCTAAAAGACCTAATAGGGTATATACTAGATGCGAGACTACACTTGCTAATAATCAAATAATTTCTATACATTACAAGTATCAACACATAAAACTGGAAAAAGTGTCACTCTCTTAAATAATTTGCAGAAAGCATCTCAAGTTGAGGGAATCATTGAGACCATTGGGATGGATAGTATTTAGTCTATAAATCCATCTTGTCTCTAGCTGTAACAGTTTTTTAGACCTATCCCCACCCACCCCTCAGTGACTTAGGCACGTGATCGATTATTTTATATCTGAGTGTGGCCATGCTATGTTTGGCCTTAGCAAAGTGCCTAGCCACCGGTTGCTCACTATCCCCTCTCTTGATGGCCTCTCGTATGGCATATCTATGTTGTGCCATGCGTGTCTTGAAGGCACAGTCCGTCTTGCCCACATATGATAGTCCACACGGACATGTGAGGAGATATATGACAAATTTAGAATCACAGGATAAAGGATATAATATATTAAATGTTTTACCTGTGTGTGGATGTCTAAATTTGTCACCTTGGGTAAGGTAACTGCATGTAGTGCAACCACTATACCGGAAGCATCCCTGTTTCTTGCTCAGAAAGTGCATTTTGGGCTTCTCAAACTCAGAGATATTGGTTTTGACAACATAATCTCTAATGCTCCTGTTTCTCGTGTGACTCACTAACAGTTTGGAATTAAATACCTCACCTAGCTCTTTATTCGAGGCCACTATGGGCCACAGTTGTTCCTTTTAGATAGATGAGTACTACTCAAGTTATATTGAGTGACCCATGGGAACCTACCATCAAGAGGTTTTTTATTATTGGGTCTCAGTAATTGTTCCTGTGTAGATTTGAGGGCTTTAATTTTGGCTTTATGTAGATCTCCTACAGGATAGCCTCGTTCCAAAAAAAATTTCGTCATTTTGGTCAACTCTAGGTCCCTAGTGTCAGGATCACTGTTGATCCGACACACTCTTAAAAATTGGGAATATGGTAAACTTGAGATAGTTGCCCGTGGGTGGAAGCTATCGAATTTAAGAAGATTATTTCTATCTGTCGGTTTGACATAAAGTGATGTATTAATAACTCCTGTTAGTATGGTAATTTTTACATCAAGAAAGTTAATAGCAAAGTTATCCATCGTGGCTGTAAATTTGACTGGGCTAGAAGATTGATTATGGCCTTCTATAATATCTTGTAATTGACCCTGTGACCCCGTCAATAGAATGAGTATGTCATCTATGTATCTAAGATAAACTCCTAGATGGCATGCTATTAAGCTATCTTGCAAAAACAGATCTTTCTCCACTTCCCACATGTATGTGTTCGCGAACGACGGGGACACAGCGGACCCCATCGCACACCCAGTGCGTTGAATATAATACCTTTTGTCATAAAGGAAAAAATTATGCATCAAAGTAAATTGTAACAATTCCAGAAAAAATTCAATATGTGGATCTTTGTATAATGGGTTGTTAGTAATAAGGTGTCTCACTGCTTCCACTCCAGCCACGTGTGGTATACACGTATACAGGCTGGTTACATCTATTGAAGCCAAAATAGTATGTGGAGGAAATACTCCCAATGCATCCAGTTTTCTTAGGAGCATGGAAGTATCTTTGAGATGAGTACTCGTATGTTGGATACAAGGTTGCAAATATGTGTCACAATAGACTGCCAATGGTTCACACAAGGACCCCCGGGCCGATATAATGGGCCTACCTGGGGGATTTTGTGGATCCTTGTGCAGTTTAGGAATGCAATAAAAGATGGGTACCACTGGATAATCTATAGAAAGAGCTTTAGACAAAGAGGCAGAAATAATACCTTCAGTTACTGCCCTGGTTAACAATAAATCAAGTTCTTGTTTGAAGGCATTAGTAGGATCAGATTGTAAACAACCATAGGTCTCTTGATCAGAAAGTAGCCTTTCACATTCCTTTTTATATTGAGCTGTGTCTAACACTACTATGCCACCCCCCTTGTCGGCATTCCTAATGATAATGTCCCGTCTTTTGCCCAGATCCTTAAGGGCCTTGAATTCTTCCCTGGACATGTTAGGATGTGGCTTAGCACAAGGTTCTTTATCCAGTGTTTCCATCACCCTGTTAAATGTCCTTATAGACGGATTGAGTGAACTAGGCTCAAATGTAGATTTGTTCAATTGACTCACCTGAGCGGGGGTGTCTGAAGCAAATGATGCCCTTTGTCCCGGTGGTATTTTGTGGAAATATTCTTTAAGTTTGAGAGATCGTGTCAATTTGAATGTCTTTATCTTCCATTGCATTGGATCAAGAGAGTTGGTGGGTATAAACCCTAAACCCTTACTTAGCACTTTGTTTTCCATTGGTGTCAAGTCCTTTGAAGAGAGATTGAATATTAATTGAGACACCTCCTTGGCGGTTTGGAGTTTGCTCTGGGACCTCGCCTTCCTCCTCGTCTGTCCCCCTCGCCTCGTGAACGCCCTCCTCTTCCAGCGGCTATAGCCCTGGTACGCACCCCTAAAGGGACTTCTTCCATTTGTTGATTATGTCGTGGGGTGATATCATCCACCTCACTAGCCGAGGTGCTTGAGTATACTGGATGTTGCTCTCGTCGTCTGGTAAACTGTTGGCACCCTGGGGTCTATCTCAGAGTGCTATTGGATAACCAGGAGTAGACTCTGTGCTGAGAGTAGTCCTGTTGTACCCGTATCAGCTTCTGCTTCTTGAACTTAATTAAGTTGGTTTTGTATTGTTCCAATTCTAATTCCAATTTGGCAAGCAATTCAGGGGGCGAGGATGCTGAAATATCATGTTCCGCTGTGCATGTCTCTATTTTCTGCTTAGTGCAATTCATTTCTTCTATGACTAGCAGTAGGAGATCCATTGAGCACTTATTTAGCACGGATATCCATTTTCTGCAAAATGACTCGTCATACCTCCCAATAGTGGGCATGTTATGTTATGTTAAAACAAACGTGCCATGTACAGAAGGATTCACATGAACTTGGTTATATTTTAGCATTAACACGATTTTAGCAATAATGATATTCTGTACATGGCACGTTTGTTTTTACATGTTTTCTCACTATGTGTATTTATATGGTATTTGGCACTTTGCACTTTCAGGTTGTTACAGAATATGCTACTGTTACACGCATTACAGGATTGAATGTTTTCCTGCTTTACTTAATATCACTGTTTACAAGTAACTATGGCAACCTTGTTTACAGCGCCAGCGCGTCAGCTGGATGGACCGGCGCTGCGTCACTTCCGGAGAGACGGGGCGATGCGGCCGGAATCCGGGCGGCGATGGATGAGCTGGCGGGAGGAGTCATCCTATGATTAAGGTATTTTTACATCACTAACTCTCACTGACACTTATCTTGACGACGGGGCAGCGACCCCGAAACGTTGATCATGTCTAGTTGACAAATAAAGTTGCTGCACTTTTTTTCAATAAACTTAAGACTCTGAGTGCCGCCCATTCTGTTCGTGTGTGTGTGTGTGTGTGTGTGTGTGTGTGTGTGTGTGTGTGTGTGTGTGTATATATATATATTCGGTTCCACGGCCGTGTTTTGGATTCGGACGCGTTTTGGCAAGACCTCCCTGAAATTTTTTTTGTCGGATTCGGGTGTGTTTTGGATTCGGGTGTTTTTTTTTTCAAAAACCCCTCAAAAACAGCTTAAATCATAGAATTTGGGGGTAATTTTGATCCTATAGTATTATTAACCTCAAAAACCATAATTTCAACTCATTTCCAGTCTATTCGGAACACCTCACATCTCACAATATTATTTTTAGTCCTAAAATTTGCACCGAGGTTGCTGGATGACTAAGCTAAGCAACCCAAGTGGGCGGCACAAACATCTGGCCCATCTAGGAGTGGCACTGCAGTGTCAGACAGGATGGCACTTCAAAAAAATAGTCCCCAAACAGCACATGATGCAAAGAAAAGAGAAAAAGAGGTGCACTGTGGTCGCTGGATGGCTAAGCTAAGCGACACAAACACCTCAATATCACTGGAATTATTTGTTCTAATCAATGGTATTATTTGTCCAAATCACTGGAAGAAAATGACAAAATCACTGGAATTATTTGTTCTAATCAATGGTATTATTGGTCCAAATCACTGGAAGAAAATGACAAAATCACAGGAATTATTCGTTCTAATCTATGGTATTATTGGTTCAAATCTCTGGAAGAAAATGACAAAATCATTGGAATTAAATGGCAGTAATGTCGGGAATTATATCAAATGGCAGTACCACTGGACATATACGGAAGTGTCAGACAGGATGGCACTTAAAAAATAGTCCCCAAACAGCACATGATGCAAAGAAAAGAGAAAAAGAGATGCACTGTGGTTGCTGGATGGCTAAGTGACACAAACACCTCAATATCACAGGAATTATTCGTTCTAATCAATGGTATTATAATATTGGTCCAAATCACTGGAAGAAAATGACAAAATCACAGGAATTATTAGTTCTAATCAATGGTATTATTGGTCCAAATCACTGGAAGAAAATGACAAAATCACTGGAATTATTTGGCAAGATCACTGTAATTAATAATTATAAATCACTGATATTAATTGGTAAAATCTCGCTATCGCCTGCCTAGTGAAGTGGAATCTAGATGGGATTTTGTACCGGGGACACAATAACTTCAGCAATTGTCTAAATCCCAATGCACTAATGGCGGAAAACGGGTGCACGTCTAACAGAGCACTGATTATATTGAGAACTGATTATACTGATCACTGATTATACTGAGCACTGATTATACTGAGCACTGATTATACTGAGCACTGATTTTACTGATCACTGATTTTACTGATCACTGATTTTACTGAGCACTGATTTTACTGAGCACTGATTATACTGATCACTGATGATACTACGGAGAACTGACACTGAGCAGCGAGAACAGCACTGGACTATTGTACTGTAGTATACTGGTCACCACAATGCAGCACTGACACTGAGCACAGATATTAAGCACTGATCAGATACTAGAAGTGACACGGTGCAGCAAGATAACGCTATGGCCTACTGTATTGTACTGCTATATACTGGTGGTCACCACAATGCTGCACTGTACTACTATATATACTGCTCACAAAAATGCAGCACAGATATGGAATGGATACTTGCAGTGACATGGAGCTGCAAGATACAGCAATGGCCTACTGTACTGTACAACTATACAGTAGCGGATCCAGGGGGGGGGCACTCGGGCCCGTGCCCCCCCTGTCATTTGTGGCCCCATCCGTCCCCCCCCCCTCCCCCCGCTTGTGTCACTGAGACACGCTGCCGCTCAGTCCGGCGGCAGCGTGTCTCAGCTGTCAGGAGGAGAGCGCGGCTATCTGGCGGCTTGTTGCGGACTTCAAACCAGCCGCCGGTTTGTGAGCCAATCAGGAGCCGCCGGTCCGCGAGCTCTGATTGGCTCACGAACTGGCGGCTAGTTTGAAGTCCTACACGCCGCCAGACATAGCCGCGCTCTCCTCCTGACACCCTCAGAGCCAGCCGGGCAGAGAAGCAGCAGCAGCAGCAGCGGTAAGCAGCTGCAGAACTGCTGTGGGGGCATTTGTATACCTGCTGTGGGGGCATTTGTATACCTGCTGTGGGGGCATTTGTATACCTGGCACTGTGAGGGCAATTGTATACCTGGCACTGTGGGGGCAATTGTTTACCTGGCACTGTGAGGGAAATTGTTTACCTGGCACTGTGGGGGGCATTTGTATACCTGACACTGTGGGGGCATTTTTGGATCTGGCACTGTGGGGGCATTTTTGGATCTGGCACTGTAGGGGCATTTTTGGATCTGGCACTGTGGGGGCATTTGTGGATCTGGCACTGTGGGGGCATTTGTGGATCTGGCACTGTGGGGGCAATTGTGGATCTGGCACAGTGGGGGCAATTGTGGATTTGGCACTGCACTATTGGGGGCATATGTCTGTGTATCACGTCGCATTTTAATTGGCCACACTCACTATATGACTGCGGGCATTACTACAGGCAACATTACTACTGGGGGCAATACGGGCATTGCATAAGGGGCACCACTACTATGGGGTCTATATAAGGGGCACTACCAGTACAGTGGACATTGCATAATGAGCGCTACAACTGTGGGCATTGTATAAGAAGCGCCACCTCACATGCACCGAAGCCGCACGCAAAAGTACTTCCCCTTCCATGGTGCCCCCCCTATAATTTTCTTCTGGATCCGCCCCTGCAACTATATACTGTTGGTCACCAAAATGCTGCACTGTACTACAATATATACTGCTCACAAAAATGCAGCACAGATATGGAATGGATACTTGCAGTGACAAGGAGCTGCAAGATACAGCAATGGCCTACTGTACTGCACAACTATATACTGTTGGTCACCAAAATGCTGCACTATACTACTATATATACTGCTCACAAAAATGCAGCGCAGATATGGAATGGATACTTGCAGTGACATGGAGCTGCAAGATACAGCAATGGCCTACTATACTGTACAACTATATACTGTTGGTCACCAGAATGCAGCACTGTACGACTATATATACTGCTCACAAAAATGCAGCACAGATATGGAATGGATACTTGCAGTGACACGGAGCTGCAAGATACAGCAATGGCCTACTGTACTGTACAACTATATACTGTTGGTCACCAAAATGCTGCACTATACTGCTATATATACTGCACACAAAAATGCAGCAGAGATATGGAATGGATACTTGCAATGGCCTACTGTACTGTACAACTATATACTGTTGGACACCAAAATGCTGCACTGTACTA